>NC_133620.1:325907729-326507729 GCF_048593235.1 Sminthopsis crassicaudata
AATCTTATCATGTCTCAGAGAATCCAATGATTCCTGAAGGTTTTCAAGTCCTACAACAATCTTTTCATGTCTCAGGGATTCCAATGATTCCTGAGGATTTTAAAGTCTAACAAATTTTGATGTCCAGGAGTCAAATGCCATAACTGCCATGCTCTTTCAGTGGCGGGCACAGTCAGCAATGGAACCACTCCGATGTTTCTTGGCTCTTCTCCTTTGTTTCAAGGGTCTGCTCCATCTCTCTTTGGTAGACAAGGTAAATATGGCTCGTTGGTACCCATCTGATTCCTTCTCCATCTGTGGAGATACATGCAAACCCTCTCCCCCAAGCAGTTAACCTATCTGGTCCCTTCCATTCACCACTTTCTGGGTCTCTCCACATCGCCTGGAGATTATCTAAAGACAGTGGAGCTGCTCGCACTGGACATCACCCTTCCTGTAGGTTACAAAACCTGTCTGCCAGAGCCAGTGCATCTTAATTAATAGTTAATAGTATGAAGAGCTAGATTTAGAAGTTCTCTAGAGCTACCTGTGGCTCCCCATTTCTTTTGTTCTTGGAGGAGCATCTTAATGTCTCTGTTTCTCCTCTCTACTATTGCCTATCCTTGAGGATTAAAAGGTATGCCAATGGTGTGTAAAATCTTATACTGTGCACAATAGTGTGGAAAATTTTTAGAAGTATATGCAGGTCCATTGTCTGTTTTTTGTTGCTTATGGCACACCCATAATTGCAAATGCTTGTAAAAGGAATTCAGTAACCACTCAGGCTGTCTCTTTTGCTGCTGGTATTGCAAAAGTGAATCCTGAAAATGTGTCTACCACAACATGGAAAAAAAGACAGATGACCAAAATATTTATAATGAATCACATCCATTTGCCAAATTTTATTAGGTCTCAAACCATGAGGGTTCTTCCCTGGAGGGAGTGTAAGAGCGTGGAAAGGAAGGCAAGCTATACAGGCTTTTATTATGCTCCTAGCTTCCTCTCTTCTTATTCCAAATTGTAAACATAAAGCTTGAGCAGCCTGATGATATTTAAAATGAGATTCTTGGCTTCTTGAAATAAAGGAGTATTGGCCAACATGATTAGAAGGCTATCTGCCTTTGAATTACCATCAAAAATAGGACCTGGAAGTCCACTATGAGAGTGGGCATGCAAAATATAAATCTTACCTGGATGTTTTCTCACTTGCTCTTGAAGTTCCTTAAAGAGCTGATATTAGAGGCTACAAATTTTATTTGGGCTGTGGCAATTCTTTGTACCACACCTACTGAATAGGCCAAATCAGATATTATATTTATGTCTCCCAGATAATAAGTATGAGCTAGAATGATTGTATACAATTCATTCTGCTGAGTAGACTAAAAAGGAGTTCTGACTACTCTCTTTATAGTTAAGTCACGAGAGTATTCAGCGTAAATATTATGTTTGGATGCATCTGTAAAGATAGTTGGTCCTTTTAGAGGAACTTTAGAAACCTTTTCTTCAAGAATCCATCACCAATTATATAATAGTCTGGTTATCTTTAATGGAGAACCGTGGGTAAAATTTGGAGCCATGGCTAATAAAATTTGCCACTCTGTGATGGTTTCACAGCATACATTAATTTGTGCATCAATATAAAAGGTGTATGTCTTGTTCAGGTCTTATCACAGATAATTGTACTGCTTGCTTAATGCCTTTAATAAAATTCTAGCCACAAGCACTGGGTAAGGAGTAAGGTTTTGTTCTGGTTGTGCTGGGAGGTTCACCCATTCTATCACACTGTCTTCTTGATGAAGGACTGCTGTGGATGCCTCTTGTGTAGCAAAAACTGATATTTTTGTGACTCTTTCAACCACATTGGATAAAGCCAGTTGAACTTCTCTCAAAACCTCTTGAGCTTCTTTTATATGCTGGCATGGTGAGTTTAAAGCACTGTCTCCCCTCAAAATGTCATATAATGGTTGCAATTGATAGGTAGTCAACCCTAACACTGGACACATCCATTGGATATCTCCTATCAATTTCTGAAAGTCATTTAAGGTGTTTAGCTTCTCTATTCTTAAGGAAACTTTTTGTACTGTAAGCACCTTAGAATATACTTCATATCCTAAATATTCAAAAGGAGCATGTCTTTTAATTTTTTCTGGAGCTATGTGCCATTTGTAGTTCCTTATTGTTTCTATGGTCTTTTTTAGACATGCTTCTAACATCTTCCTCAGGTACACATCCCAATATGTCATCCATGTAATGTAATAACATTACTTTTGGAAATGTTTTTCTTACTGGAATAAGGGCAGCAGCAACATACATTTGATACATAATAGGGCTGTTTTTCATTCCCTATGGCAAAACTGTCCATTCATATCTTTTATAAGGCTCAGCTAAGTTAACTCTGGGCACTGAACAAGCAAATATTTTCATATCTTCCTTATCTAGAGGGATAGAGGAGAAACAATCCTTAATGTCTATAATCCAAAGAGGCCATTCTCTAGGCAATTGAGTAGGAGATGGAAGTCCAGGCTGAAGAGTTCCCATAGTTTCCATTTGTTCATTTACCTTTCTTAAATCAGTCAATATCCTCCATTTTCCAGATTTCTTTCTTACAACAAATACAGGGGAATCCCAAGGACTTAGAGAAGGTTGTAAGTATCCTTGGTCAAGTTGCTCCTGTACTATGAATTTTATTGTTATTTAAGGGCCACTGTTCTATCCACACTGGTGTATCAGTTTTCCATTGGATAGGAACAGGTGAAAGTGTTGGCAGGCCTTCAACAGCAGCCCTGCCTTAAAAAACAAAGTACTTATTTTTAATTCTAATTGTTGTAAAATGTCTCTTCCCCACAGATTGATGGGGATTTTTTCAACTATAAAAGGAGTTAAAAAAAAAAAAAAAAACAACTCCTGTTTCACCTTCAAATATCCATCTCAAAGGGGTAGCACTAACTTCAACTGCTACTGATCCTCCTATGCCAGACATGTAAGTGTCTGCCTTAATCTTTGGCCAGTGACTGGGCCAGTTGCCACCTCTTATGACTGTACAATCTGCACCAGTGTCTACCAATCCTTCTAATTTATATCGATAGTGAGCATAATCAGTCAACTGTCACAACTGCTGTCTAGTATATTCCTGGATTTTGCTGCTTGGAGTCAGAATCTGGGCGACTATCACCAGATTGTTTATTAGGAGTCCATCAATAAACCTGATACTACAACTTCTCCCACTTTATAAGTCACACATTGTCTACCTGTATTAGTGACTGTATTAGGATATTATCTACACATTCCCCAGTTTCCCACATCAGGGCTGGAGAGGAACAGATTTCACCTCTCCAGGGGGTATCTCGGTTGTCCCAGCTGCATGCAACTCTATTCTCCCCAATTGTAATCCCTTTCTCCCATCAGATGGCTTCCTGGCTGATTGGTCATGTCTGGGTACTGAGCTTCTAGACACTCTCTGGGTGTAGCATCGACTGCTGTCATGCCCCAAGTATTTTTTGGTCTTGGGCCCTGGGGCTGGGCTCCTCATCCCATTTCCCTGAATTATTCTACACTCTGATGCCCAATGGAAGCCTCTGTTGCATTTTGGACATGAGGTATTGGGTCTTATTCTCCCACCCTGCTTTCTCACTCTGTTTCTATGCCAATATTGAGCTTTCAGATGCCCTGCTTTACCACATTGAAAGCATTGATGAGTGTCTCTGGAAGTCCCTTGCCAAAAGGGACCCTGTCTTCCCATGTTCAGATCTTGGGAAGTCTACATCATAGACTGGCTATAAAAGATATTTGTGCCCACTGTGGCACAGCATCTTATGATCTCCTCTAAAGGAGCATCCTTGAATAGTCCTAGTATAATTCTTCTACAAACCTCATTAGCATTTTCTTTAGCAAATTGCCTCATCATAATTTCTGTTACTGCATTTTCACCATTAGTTCGTATGATAGCTGTCTGCAAATATCCCACAAAATCAACAAAGGGTTCATTTGGCCCTTGTGAAATTTTTGTGAAGGCCTCACCCGTGTCATTATTACCAGGGAGAAAAGTCCTTGCTTTGATAGCAGCAGCAGCAATTTGCTCATATGCTGCTATGGGGTAATTAATCTGTACTGAAATTTCTGCATAAGAATCTATATCTGTTAGTTGGTCATAGGTGATTGGAGTATTAACTCCACTATGACTGTTTTGTTGGTCTTGTATCCTACAGAGCTTACTATATTCAGAAAGCCATAACAATTTTTGTCCAGGTTCTAAGCATGTCCTTGCTATAGATTTCTAGTCCCTAGGGGTTAAGACTTCATAAGCCAAATTCTGTAATAGCATCTTCACATAAACTGATGTAGCCTCATAAAGAGTGAAAGTCTTTTTTCAGGTCTTTGAGGATTTCTATACCAAAAGGAATGCATCTTCTACTTTGTTGACCTGAAAAGTTAAACTGTTGAATCACAGGATACATTCTTATTTTCAAATCAGCTAAATCCTGCCCTTCTTCTGTGGCTTTAAATAGTGCCTTTTGCAATCTAGTCATAGGAGGGGGTTATTGCTGAAAGGGCGGTGCTGGTGATATCATTGCCCCTCCTACTACTTCTCCCTCCATCTTGGAAAGTGGAGTTGATGGGAGCATGCAAGAACCAGTTCCAGTTTAGGAGGGGTTGAAGCTGCCTGGTCAGAGCAAGAATCACCTTACCCTTCACCATGCTCTTCACCACGCCCTTCACCACATCCTTCATCTTAACTTAACTCCATATACCCTTTAGTGATATTGCTATTAATCTGTCCTTTGTCTTCCTCTTTTTCCTCACACTTCCTCATCTGGCTGTTTTTAAAACTTTTCTTTTTTCTGTAACTTGCAGGATTCTTTAAGACCAATTGTATTATGTTGTATATATAAAATGTTTCTTTGGAAATTGAATTAGAACCTTTATCATTGTAGTATTCACAAAGTTGTTGTCCTACCAGCTTCCAATTATCTGGCCCTATTTCTTCTTCCTTTAAGAACCAAGGGGACAAGCATTCTAATATACCCAAGAGTCTAGCGATCTGCAATCAAGTTATAATTAAACCTTGTCCCTTGATCAACTTAAGCATGCTTTCTATAGCACCCCTTCTGGGTAGGGGTGGGGGTGGGGGTGGGGGTGGAGGTGGGGGAGAATCTTTTTCCTAACATCTGCCCCATTTCGGCTAGAAAAGGTTACTAGTTTAGCCCTTAACAAAGTAAGTTCCCTGTTTATCTATTAAAATATTCACCCTATTTCCTGGTCCTTGAGGGCTTCTTCAGTGAAATTAGGGTTCTTGGTCCCACGTTGGGCACCAAATATGCTGACCGCATTAGCACCCTGGGTACCTTAGAATCAGCCGGAGTCAGGGTAAGCAAAAGTCTTTATTCTTGGTCTTTAGTGGTAGGAGTGAATTAGATGGAAGCAGAATCTCCGCAACCTGCCTCTTCATCTCCCCAGAAGTGACTCTGGCTAGTCTCACTCCACCCCCTAGTCCCTCCCACAATTCTCTGTATACACCAAATGATTGGGCCAGCACAGGATAGTGGGAATGGTCATTTTCCAAGCATATTCCTATAGAGTATTATCCAATCGGTAATTAGCCTCAAATGCTCGATTGTCCCAGCTCAGTGCATTGACTCAAGAGTTTCAGCCCTTTACAATTTACCATTTCCTTCTTTAGCTCATTTTACAGATGAGGAAACTGAGGCAAAGAGAACTATGTGATTTGCCCAGCAACTCACAGCTAGTTAGTTAAATTTCTAAAATTTGAACTCAGAAAGATAAGTCTTGGGGCAGCTAGGTGGTGCAGTGGATAGAGCACCAGCCCTGAATTCAGGAGGACCCGAGTTCAAATCTGGTCTCAGACACTTAACACTTCCTAGCTGTGTGACTCTGAGCAAGTCACTTAACCCCAGGCTCAGAAAAAAAAAAAAAGGGAAAAAAAAAAGGAAGATAAGTCTTTCTAATTCCAGAGTCAGTGCTCTATTCACTGCGCCACTTCACTGTTCAGATATGTTAATATGGACAAATGTATTGGACATAAAGACTATAGAATAGAAATTTTAAAAACAAATTATTAATAACTGGGTTTTTATATCACAAAATAAAAATTATAATAATGGATGGCTTTTAAGGTTTATAAAATGTTTCTATATATTGTATCATTTACCTCCCAACAAATCTGTGAAATAAGAATTATAGATACAATTTTACTGTTGGAGGAGAGAAAACCAGGATATTGGTAAGTTGTGAATTAATACAATTATTCTAAAGAGCAAATTTCTAACTACACCCAGAGTGCTATCAAACTGTGCATACTCCTTGATTCAGCAGTGTCTCTACTGAATTTGTATCCCAAAGAGATCTTAAAAGGTCCAAAAATGCTTGTAGCATCCCTTTTTGTTGTGGCAAGGAACTGGAAATTGAGTGGATGCTGAATAAGTTATGGTATATGAATGTAATGGGATATTATTCTTCTATATGAAATGATGAGCAGGCTGATTTAGAAAAGCTTGGAAAGACTTACATGAACTGATGGCTGAGTGAAGTGAGCAAAACCAAAGGAATATTATATATATAAACAATAAGATTACTTGATGATAAACTGTGATGGGCTTGACTCTTTTCAACAATGAGGTGATTCAAGGCAATTCTAATAGATTTGTGATGGAAAGTGACATCCACATCCAGAGAATATGGATTAAAGCATAGCATTTTCACCTTTTTTTGTTATTGTTTGTTTTTTTTCTCATGTTTTTTCCCTTTTGATCAGATTTTTCTTGCACAGCATGAAAAATATGGAAATATATTCAGAAGAATTAAACATGTTTAACCAAATCAGATTGCTATTAAAAGGGAGGAGAAGAGGAATTGGAACACAAGATTTTGCAAAGATGAATGTTGAAAACTATCTTTGCATGTATTTGGAAAAATAAAATAGTACTTAAATAAATAAAAAATAAATGGTGTAAAATAGAAATTCATGGTTATATGTAGAATTCTCTTTTTATGTTGTATTGTGTACATGGAAATGTGGCGGGGTTGTATTTAAGTTCAAATGAATAAAAATTAAATTTAAAAAATATATAACAAATTCAGTATTCAACTTTTAAAGTTACCATACTTGTCCATTTCTCTCTGGGCAACCTTGTATTCTCTTTTGTGCACTAAAAAAAAAAATACTCTATTTCCCCCCAATAAAATGTAAAAACAATTTTTAACATTTTTTAAAAGTTTAACTTTTCAAATTCTATGTGTCCCTCCCTTCCTTCCCCTTTCCCTGAGATGGCAAACAATCTGATATAGTATATACATATATATATATGCAATCATGTAAAACATTTCTATATTATTCATTTTATACAAGAAAATTCAAGCAACAACAAAAAAAGAAAGTGAAAAATAGGATGCTTCAGTCTATATTCAGACAATATTAATTCTTTCTCTGGCTCATGTTCCATCATTACTTCTTGTCTTGGATCACTGCATTGCTTAAAATAGCTAAGTCATTTACAGTTAATTATCATGCAATATTGCTATTGGTGTGTATAATGTTTTCTTGGTTCTGTTCACTTCATTCTGCATGAGGTCATGTAAGTCTTTGTAGGTTTTCCTGAAATCATTTTAGTAGTCATTTCAAATAGTACAAAAATGTTTTATCACAATGATTCACCCTATCTTGTTCAGCCATTCCCCAACTGATGAGCATCCCTTAGATTTCTAATTCTTAGTTACCATAAAAAAGAGCTGCTATAAATATTTTAATGCAAATAAATCCTTTTTCTTTAAAATTAAAAAAAAACTTTTTGGGATATAGAGCTAACTGAATCAAATAGTATGTGCAGTTTTATAGCCTATAAAATATATAGTTTTTTATATTTATGGAACATAGTTCCAAATTGCTCTCCAGAATGGTTGGATTAATTCATAACTCCAACAAATGCAGTTTTTCCACATTACCTCCAATATTTATCATTTTATATTCATATCATAATAGCCATTCTGATATTTGTGAGGTGGTACCTCAGAGTTGTTTTAATTTACATTTCTCTGATCATAATGACTTAAAGTATTTTTTCAAATGAGTATAGATAGCTTTTATTTCTTTGCCTGAAAATTGCTTGTTCATATCCTTTGATCACTTATCAGTTGATCAATTATAAGAATACAAGTCATTTGTATTCTTATAAATTTTATTCAATTTTCTATGTACTTGAGAAATGAGGCCTTTATCAGATATTTGTTGTAAAAATTTCCCCTCACTATTCTAATTCCCTTCAAATTTTGGTTATACTAATTTTGTTTGTGCAAATTGCAAAGCTTCTGTCTAGCTCACTACTCACAGCCATCATTCCTGGGAAGCAACCCCTGTAGAGATGCATTGTCCTGCAAGTTCTAATGAAGAGTAAGACAAGAAAGTTCTTGTCATTAAGTCCTTAACACTGCAAATAGTTCAGCAGCAGAAACTGATATGATTTTTTTCAGTGGAAATGACATTAAAGAAGAGGTGTTACCATCTGCTTTGCTGTTTTACCTAAAAGGTCATAGGAACTTTCCATCTGACTTGCAGATGAAACTCTCTATGGGTTGTCTCCCTCATTAAAATGTGAGCTCTTTGAGAGTAAATAGTATCTTTGTGTAGATGCATGTGCATGTGTGTGTGTGGTGTGTGTGTGTAGACAACTGGGGTTAAGTGATCTTCCAGGGCTGGTGCTTTATCCATTGTTCCTGCCACCTAGCCAACCCAAGTACTGTCTTACTTTTCTCTTTGTATCCCCAACATTTAGCATAGTAGTTGTACATAGTAACTGCTTACAAAATAAATGTTTCATTCATTTGCCATGAACTCCTCCCCACCCCCGTAGATTCAACTCATGATAATAACAAATAGAAGGAACAAGAAAAGATATTTACAATGCATTTCATTTTAGGGTCCATTTGGGGTCATTTATACGGTCCCTAATATTTTGATGTTTTTATGTCCATTTAATTATGGCTGACCCTTTGTCATTCTATTCAAGGTTTTTTTTTATCTTTGGGTTTATACTATAAAGTATTGTGTATTTAATCTATTCCAAAGATCCACCAATCTATTAATTAGTCAGTACCAGATTGTTTTGATAATTACTGCTTTGTAATACAGTCTGAAATCTGGCACAGCTAAATCACTCTCTTTCACATTTGTTTTCATTGATTCCCTTGATATCCTTGACCTTTTGTTTTTCCAGATGAATTTTGTTAATATTACAATTTCAAATGCTACAGGATTTAGACTATCACCCCTACATAAGTTCATTTACAAAGGCCTAGAATGCATTCCCTTCTTATTTCTACCTTTCAGAATCCTTCTTTTTCTCTCAGGCTGAAACCTAAATATCATCTCTTCCATGAAATCTTCCCTGATTTCTACCAGCTGAAAATGTTCTCACTCATCAAAATATTCTAAATATAAATTCTAAATTAAATATTCTAAAAAAAATTGCTTCCTTCCTTTGATTTTATCATTCCCACCCTGTATTACACCTAGCTATATACATATTATAATCTACCTCTTTGTAGTAGAATATAAGTTCCTCAAGAAATTTATATTAATTTTTATTTGCCTAAAAACTAACACAGGGAAAATTACCTATGGATATGTTTTGTAAGTAAAAAGCTATAATAAAAAAAGAAAGAAACTAACACAGTGATTGTTGACAGAAGGAGATAACATGAAGGGTACAAGTAGAAAGATTAGATTTGGCAAATGACCAACTTATCTTCTTCTTCTTTTTTTTTTTAATTTTTTTTATTCATTTTTCCAAATTATCCCCTCCCTCCCTCCACTCCCTCCCCCCGATGGCAGGTAATCCCATACATTTTACATGTGTTACAATATAACCTAGATACAATATATGTGTGTAAATACCATTTTCTTGTTGCACATTAATTATTAGCTTCTGAAGGTATAAGTAACCTGGGTACATAGACAGTAGTGCTAACAATTTACATTCGCTTCCCGGTGTTCCTTCTCTGGGTATAGTTATTTCTGTCCATCATTGATCAACTGGAAGTGAGTTGGATCTTCTTTATCTAACTTATCTTCTAAGACAAAGCTTCTTAAATTCTGAGTTGCAAACCCAATTGGGATCACATAACTGAATATGGGAGTCACAAAATTATGATTTATTATCATTAAATGTTTGATTTATATATCTTTACACCGAGAGTCACAAAAATTTCTCAGGTGAAAATGAGTCACGAATGGAAAACTTTAAGTATCTGTGTTCTAATTCTGGACACATGGGTCTCAGAAAAACCTGGACTTACATGAACTGATTCAAAGTGAAATGAACAGAATCAGGAGAATACTGAACACAGTAACAGCAACACTGTACCATGATCTACTGTGATTGATTTAGCTATTCTCAGCAATACAATGATCCAAAACAATTATGAAAAACTTATGATAAAAAATGTTATCCATCTCCAGAGAAAGAACTGGTGAAATCTAAATGCAGATTAATCAAATCACTTGACTTCTCAATGAGGGGAGAGAGGCAGAGGAAAGGAAGGAAGGAGAGATTTTGGAACCAAAATTAAAAAAAAAAAAAAAAAAAAAAAAAAAAGAATGTTAAAGGATGTTCTTGCATGTAAGTGGAGGGAAAATAAAAGTTAAAAAAGATTGAACACATGGAGGAGAGAATTAGTAAGGATTTAAGTAAAGGAAAAGCAGTGAGTGAGCTGATCAAAAATGTTCTCAAGCTTTTCAGTAGAGTGGAAGGCAAGGCCATCTACTAAGAAAGAATTAGAGATGCAATTGTTGTAGCTGATTCCTTATCATTTCAGAGGGTTTATGTTGATTTGTGATCTATATACCTAGGCGCTTATACAACCCCAATATATCCAAATATGATATATTAGATTTTCTGCTACTTCTAATATCTTACAACATTAAATTCAACAATTCTAAATGGAAAAGGTAAATTCATATGTCCTCTGTGGCACTTCAGAAGTTTGGCACCATGGCTACCACTAAGTAGATTGGGTGAATTTTAAACACAATTCCACAAAGAAGTTTCTAGTTTCCTGTTTTCTAAATTATGCAATTATATTCTTCTGGGAAAGTACAAAAAGTGTAATATACAATTAGACCACTGGGCAAATGCCCAATTGCTTAGGCATAGTCTGTATTTGTCCTATAGCTTATTAGCATTGGAAGGAAGGACAAAGCTTGATTCCTCTACAGTAGATACCCACCCTTCCTGTGACTTCAGATCCACTGAATAGTAATCAATAACCCCACATTTAATCTTCACATCTCATCCAAATGTTCATCTCAAGTCTTCTGCCTTCCAAATAGCTGCTTATATTCCTATGAGATACTATTATTCCAAAGAATTTATCCCACTAAGGTATGGGTCCTGTCTTTTTGTTCTAACAGGTTGCCTTCAATATATATGCCATTCTAAACCTCCTGTAGAGTTCCTTCTTTGTCACAAAGGTCTATAGAGAAATTGTACACATCAGTCTTTCTATTGGATACTGAATGCCTGCAACTTTCTGCTCTATTTTCCTTAGTTTCCTCAAGTGTAAAATGAGGATAATAATAGCACCTACCCTGCAGGGTTGGTATGAGAATGACATTCTATTTGTAATATAATATTTATAAAATGAAATAATATTTGTAAATTATATAATATTTACAAAAAGTACTTAGCATAATGCCTGACTCACAGTAGACATACAGTAAGTATATAAGCATATACAGTAAGCAAATAAATGCTTTTCTTCTTTCCCCCTCCTTTCCCTTACTCTTCACATCTAGGGAAAGGGGTGGGGAAAAGAGGAGAAAATTGGAGCACAAGGTTTTGCAAGGGCTAATGTTGAAGAATTATCCATGCATATGTTTTGAAAAATAAAATGCTTTAATGAAAAAGTAATTAATTAATTAATTAAAAACTGAAATGGCTCTAGGAAACTATGTTTTCTGGTTCATTCTATGCTCTCTTTTTAAAATTTGTGATCACTATATACACAATCCACTAAATCCTCCATGTTTATTTAAATCATTAGCATAATACTTAATTGGTAGGTCAGCCAAAGGTATGGACTCTCCCTAAATTCTTTTGGATTCCTAAGTGAATTTATCTCCTAATGACATATCTTGTGTAAGTAAAATAGTTTTCTAGTCATCAACTAACAGGCTAGGTACTATGCAAAGTGATGATGATACAAATGTGTTGAACCTCTACTTCTAAGGAGTTCATATTCTACCAACTAAAACATTACATGGAAACATTTTTATGATGCAAATGATTTGTTGGCCACAAAACATATTTAAAGTACTCTGAGAATGTTTATAATCGTATCTTATAGTCCACTTCAGGTAAAAAGAATTCCTTCAGTCAAAAATATAGCCTCATGAATTTCGTCTAATCGCTTGTTCTCAATGCTGACAGTTCAATGAACAGTGAGGGATGGAGATCTTGGTGCAGCACTATCCTATGGGTTACAATGATCCAAATGGTCCTATTAAGATAAAATACAGTAATTGAGGTCTATATTCTAAGGATGTCAACAGTAAAAATAAAGTTCCCATACATACCAAAATATTTATATTGTTAACAAAGAGTTGAAAACAAAGTAGATACCCACAGAATGTGGATGATTAAATAAATTGTTACACAAATGTAATAGAACATTACTGTAGAGTATGAAATAATTGATATCATAAAGACAGAAAAGCATAGAAAGACATATAGAAACTGATGCCAAATGAAAATAAACAGGTTTTTATTTTAAATTTTTTAATTGATTCCTATTTTTATTTTTATAAAATGTATATTTTAAAATTAATCTGTCCTTCCTTATTTTCTGTTTTCCTCATTAGAAACACACACACAACACACATATGTGTATGTATATAAAATTCCACATAGCCACATAATCTGCCAAAACAAATTCCTACAATTATCTAGGTCTGAAAATATATGTCTCTTTCTGCATTTTAAGTTCATTAGCTTTTTGTCAGGAAGTTGAATGTCTCATTTTCTTTTCTTTGAATTTAAGGTTTAGTATTGTACTGATCAGACTTCTGAAGTCTTCCAAAATTGTTCTTCTCCAATATGTTATCACTATATAAGTTTTTCTCCTAACTCTTCTTGCTTTGCTCTATGTTAATTTATAGTCTTTCCCGTGTTCTCTGAAATTTCTCTTTTCATCATTTTTTACAGCAAAATGATATTGTATTATATTCATATGCCACTTGTTTAATCATTCCACATCAAAAGGACAACCTCCTAAGTTTTCCATTTTGAGCTACCAGGAAAGAGCTATCATAAGTATTTTTGAACATAAGACAATGGATCTGTGAATTGGTTCAGACATTCTGAAAAACATTTTAGAACTTTGCTCAGAAAATTGCCAAATCATTCATACTCCAGAAAACTATACTATTATTAGAGAAAACAAAGAAAAATGAAAAAGTTTTCTTATGTTCAAGGAATCTATTGTTCATTACTTCATGTGCCAGGAATCCAATAATTCCTGCAAGTTTTGAAGCCCTGCAATAGTCTCATCTTGTGTCAGGGAATCCACTGATTCCTGCAGATTTTGTTCTTAGGTCTTCTCCTTTGTTTCAAGGTTTTTATCTTTTACTGTCTCTCTCCAGGTGCTTGTGGCCACCGATATGTTTCTTTCTCATCTGTTTCCTTCTCCATCTATAGTAATCCAAACAAACCTTTTCTCCCAAGTAGTTAACCTATCTAGTCCCTTCTATTTACCACTTTCTAAATCTCTTCTTAACCCCTGGCAATTACTTTGGAGCTGCTCACACTGGACACTGCCCTTCTGTTGGGTTAAAAAAAAAAAGCCTGTATTTTCTCCAATTGTAATCCCTTTCTGCTATCTGATTGCTTTTTGGCTGATTGATCATATCAGAGTCCTCAACTTCTAAAGTGTAACCTCAGCTGTTATCATGCCCCACCTGTCTTTTGTATGATATCTTGGAGCTGGGCCCTGCCTCTCATTTCCCTGAATCAATCTACATTCTGAGACCCAGTGGAAGCCCTTGTGGCATTTTAGACATAGGGTTTTAGGTCTTCTCTCATCCTGACTTCTCACTCTATCTCTTTACCGACACTGAGCTCTCAGATGTCTAATTTTTCCACACTGAAAACATCGACGAGTTTCTCTTAGTCCCTTGCCAAAAGAGACCCCGTCTTTCCATGTTCATTATAGTCAGGGTATAATAAGCATTTGTGCCCACTGTGGCACAGTGTCTTATGATCTCCTCTAAAGGATCATCTTTGTTTAGTCCCCATATAATTCTTTTGCAAACCTCATTAGCATTTTCCTTAGCCAGTTGCCTTATCATTATTTCTGTAGCTGCATTTTCTCCAATGGTTCTTGTGACAACTGTTTGCAAATATCCCACAAAATCCACAAAGAGTTCATTGGGACCTTGCTCTATTTTTGTGAAGGCTTCCCCTCAACCTTTTCCTAGGAGAGTACCCCAAGATTTTATAGCAGCAGTAGCAATTTGTTCATATGCTCCTATGGGGTAATTAATCTGTGCTGAATTTTCTGTATACTTCCCTTCACCTGCTAGTTGGTCAAAGTGACTTGTACATTAACTCCTATTTGCCTATTGCATCTGGCTTGAATCCTACATAATTCATGATACTCCAAAAGCCACAACAAGTTTTGTCCAGCTTCTAAACATGTCCTTGCTATGGCTTTCCAATCACTAGGGACGATGTAGCCCTGTAACGAGTGCAACCCTTTTTCAAATCCTTAATTTTTTCCAGGTCAAAAGGAGTATATCTTCTCCTTTTTTGACCTGAAGAGTCAAGCTCTTCAATCACAGGGTATGCATTTATTTTTAAATCAGACATATCCTGTCCTTCATTTTTTGCTTAAACCCATACTTTTTGTAATCTTTGTAATCTTGGCTGCTTCATAGGTGGTACTGAATGTGTTACTGCCTCTCCCCCTCTACCCATGAAGGGTTAATTGAGGGAGGTAGGTCAGGGGATGGAGAATGACCTAATTTCTCCTGCTGTGAAGCACCACACTTAAAATTGAACTTAACTCCATTCTTATCTCATTCTTCATCCTTTTCACCTAGTTTATTTGGCTCCTCCCCCTCTTGTTCTTTCTTCTTTTTCCTTATTCTAGTACTTATATAATTTCTTAAAGCCAGTTCTTAAAAAACACTATATATTATATGTGTCTTTGAAAATTGAGTCAGGTCCATTATCATTGTAGAATTGACATAGTTGATCTCCTATTAATTTCCACTCCTCTAGTTCCAATTCTTTTTCCATAGAGAACCAAGGAGATGTGTACTATATAGTTTCTAAAAGTTCAGTGATCTGCTCCCAAATTATAATCAAACCTTGGCTTTTCATAAGTCTGATAATGCTCTCTACACATTTTCCTTGAATTGGAAAAGAAGACTGTTTTCTAAACATCTGTCCCATTTTAGCTGAAGTACTAGTTTAGCCCTTTAACAAAGTTTCCTTGTCTGTTTTTGTACTCACCCTAATTTCTGGGTCGAGGAGGCTTTTCCATTGAAATCAGGATCGTGTGTGCCCCACATTTGGGTGCCAAAATGTAATATTCTTCCCTAAAATATAAGCTTCTCTCGTTAGGGTTTCCTTGGGGTCTCTGGAGGCAGCCTTCATTTCAGTTCAGTGTAATCACCCCAAATGCAGCCAGGTATTAAAGTCCAAATCCTTTATTGTCTCCTTCAAAGTCTTATCTCCTTCACTTGGGGCTCTGCTGGCTTTCTGGAGGCCTTCCAGATCTTGGTTTCAGTGTTCTCCACAGGACAGCCTGATACCATTTCTCTGTCTTCCTTAGTTCTGCCCGACTGCCTTCTCTGGCTTTTGAATCTCTTCAACTTCCAAAGGTTTGTGCTTGAGCCTACAGAAACAACAAAGGTGGACAATGGAATGAATATGTTTCACCCTCAGAAAGCTTCTAGTGAGCTTGCCCTTTCTGGCCCTGAGAGCTCCTCCTTGTATGATCCACACTGAGTATACACCAATCATTACATCACTAGGAAACCATTATTTGTCGTAGGATTAAATCAATGCTAAACTAGATTGAACCACTGTCTTCTCAATTCTACTTTCTTAGCACCTTGTAAGAATCCTAACAGGAGCTGAGTGTAGAACACATCATAGCTTTCTTACTCTTTCTGTTGTTACTTGCTTGCATTGTTTTCTTTCTCAGTTTTTCCTTTTCTTCCTTATTGATCTGATTTTTCTTGTGCAACAGGATAACTGTATAAATATGCATACATATATTGGATCTAACATGTATTTTAACATATTTAACAGGTATTGGACTACCTGCCAGCTAGGGGAAGGGGTGGAGTGAAGGAGGGGAAAATTTGGAACAAAAGGTTTTGCAAGAGTTAATGCTGGAAAAATTATCCATGCATATGCTTTGCAAATAAAAAGCTTTAATAAAAAAAGGAAAAAATGTTAGTGTTGATAAGTTGGAAACTTTGAAAACTCATGTCACTAGATTATTTATCAATTGGGAAATGGCTCAAGTTTGTACATTTGTACATTTGAATCAGTTCTATGTATATTTTGGAAATGACAGAAAATGTGTTACAAAAAAATTTTTCCCAGTTACCATCTTCCTGTTTCCTTCCAATTTTTTCTATTATGTTAGTTTGTGCAAAATTTTTTAAATTTTAGATAATCAAAATTGTTTTGCTCCTCCATTTTGCTCCTCCATTAAAAGAAGCATCAATATCCATGTGAAAGTCTTCAGCAGCATTGTAGTTTGAGGCTGGATAATAATTATTCTTGCATATATATATATATATATATATATATATAGAGAGAGAGAGAGAGAGAGAGAGAGAGAGAGAGAGAGAGAGAGAGAGAGAGAAAGAGAGAGAGAGAGAGAGAGAAGTGCTCTTGATATGCCATCAATCTTGGGACTTGGTGATGGTTCACAATGTTTTTTCAAAGAATCATAAAATCACTGAAAGAGCAGTATAGTTTATCATCAAGATCATCAATCCAAATTTGAGACCAAGGAGTAAAGAAAATGAGTAAACTTCACACATTTTAAATTGTGTTAAATAAAATCAAACTATCCCCCTACACACAATTTAAATGCACTAATTCACCATGGTTATTCTTGCTTTTAGACTATAGACAGTCTTTTCTGCACTCATGATTGGTTTTTGAGACATCATGACCTTGGCATATGTTCAAGATCCTCAGGAGTTTCAATAGATCCTGTTACCTGAGGAATAACATCTTGGAATGAGATGTTTCACATAAACAATCTAAATCAAATGAAATAAAGAGATAGCAGTTATTTCAAGATAGACAGTCCTGAGATATTAATATCCGTAGCTCGAAAGCTAATAAGTGTCCTCAGGATAAACTTTTTGAAAGAAAAAAATTATCTGGGGCAGGTGAAAGGAGGGGAAAGTAAAAAGTAATTTGAACCAATTTTTTTAAATCACTATTAAATTTTATTTTAAATTTATAGAATGAAACAAGCATTTTTATAACATAGTACGATAAAAAATGCACATGAAACTGCACATCTAATATGCACAACTCGTTATTCCTTTAAAATATACAAAATTATCATGTAAATTTCTTTTTTTTTCTTTCTTCCCCTCCTCCTGCCCTAAAGATGGCTATCATTAGATACAAATAGGTATACATTTATAATCATTCTTCACATATTTCTACTCATCAGTTCTTTGCAGATAGTCTTTCTTCATATGTCCTTTATAGTTAATTTTGGTAGTGATAATATTCAAAATAACTTATCCATTGAAATTTGTTCTTAAAAATTATTGCTGTTACTGTATACAGTGTTCTTTTGGTTCTGCATGATCTCATGATTTATTTGCAAGTCTTTTCATGTTTCTTCTAAAATCATTGACCTCATCATTTCTTATAGCACATATAGATTCCATAACAATCACATGCCACAACTTGTTTAGCCATTCCCCAATTGATAGACAGCTCTTCAATTTCCAGGTCTTTGCCATCACAAAAAGATGTGCTATAAACATTTTAGAACATATTGGTTTTTTTTTCCTTTTTCTCTAATTATCTTCATAGTGAATAATCCTGGTCAAAGGACATGTAGATAGTTTAATAAATCTTTCAGTATAATTCCAGATTGTTCTCCAAAATGGTTGAATAAGTTCATAATTCCACCAAAAACCAATATGTCCAAATTTTTCTATATCCTCTCCAACATTTGTCACTATTCTCTTTTATCATTTTAGTCAGTCTCGTAGATATAAAGTGATTCTCAAGGTTGCTTTAATTTGAATTTCCCTAATTAATAATTAGAGCATTTTTTCATCTGACTATAAATTGTTTTGATTTCTGCATCAGAAAACTGCCTGTTCATATCCTTTCACTATTTATCATTTGGGGATGGACTCATTCTTAAAGATTTCACAAAGTTTTAAAAATATTTTTGATATGAGACCTTTATCTGATATACTATCTATAAATTTTTCTCCCCAATTTTTTTCTTTCCTTTTGATCTTGGTTACATTTGTTTTATTTGTACAAAAACTTTTTCATTTAATGTAATAAAAAATATACATTTTATACCTAACTTGCTTTCTATATTTTATTTATAAATTGGTTGCCTAGCTGTAAGCAGTATTTAGAGAAGCAGAAAGCTATGTTTCTAGTCCAATACCCCTCTCAGAAAAGACAAGAGCATCCAGTCTTGTGGTCCTTTTTTCTGCTTTTCTCAAAGCAAGAATTACATTCTCTCTTCCAGAGGAATGAGCAAGTTCCCAGACATA
The DNA here is from genome assembly GCF_048593235.1 of Sminthopsis crassicaudata. Classification (NCBI taxonomy): domain Eukaryota; kingdom Metazoa; phylum Chordata; class Mammalia; order Dasyuromorphia; family Dasyuridae; genus Sminthopsis; species Sminthopsis crassicaudata. Next base: position 325,926,508 of record NC_133620.1, read on the forward strand.
TCTATCTATACCTTCCTTTGAGCCACTTAATCTATACATTTAGATGTGCAGTGTATATACATGTCTTACATTAGTAATACCTTACATCAGAATATTATATTATTAGGATAAACAACATGTTCTATGTTCTTCTAAATCTCTTTTTATGTCTAGGTTATATACCCATTTTTACCTCATTTTGGTAAATGGTACATAAGATATTGATCTATACCCAGTTCCTGCCACAATGCTTTCCAAAGTTTCCAACAATTTTTACCACTGAATTCTTATCCCCAAATTTTGTCTTTATACTTATAAAATATAAGATTATATTTCTTATTATAAGCTATATGTCTAGTCTATCCCATTGATCTGACTTTCTACTTCTTAGCCATTATCAGATAATTATGATAATTACTGTCTTATAATATAGTTTTAGATCTGGTATTACTAAACTTCCTTCCTTTACATTTTTTATCCTTATTTGCTTTGATATTCTTTTTTTTTTTTAGATGATTTTTTTCTGACTCAGTAAAAAATGTTCTTTGTTCACTTAATTGGGATGGCATTGAATATGCAAATTAGTTTATAAAATTATCAGTTTTATTATATTGGTCAATTCATACCAATTAAAAAAAATTGAAGTTTCAGTATTCAAATTTATGATTCAAAGAAAATTAACAAATAAGCCAAAAATAAAATAAATTATATTTAATTTTAAAAGCTCCTATTTATAAATATCATCTAAAATTGAAATTGCATTTGCAGTTTATCATATAAGTTATAGAATGATGATGAAAACGACAGCAACATCAATGGCTTGATCTATCACCTGCCTTACTTCTACAGGTCAAAATTGATAAATCAGTCACAATCAAACCATGAGATCATATCACAGTAATCAAAACTCAGCACTGGCTATGAAAAAAGGGGACTCCATATCCTTAGTGATATAATGTGCCAATCTATGAATGGCCAAATGGGGTACTATAAAGTTATAACAGTCATTTAGTCAACTGCTATTTTACAGAGAAGAAAACTGGGAGTAAGAGAAGCAAAACAACTTGCCCAAGATTACCCAAGTAATTGTTTTTAGTGTATAATTTAAATGTCTACATGTCTAATTTAATGCAACTTAACTCTATATTTTATAAATGCCCATATGCCATACACTGTATTAAGCACTAAGGATACAAAAGTAAAAATGAATATTCCCTACGTTTAAGTATTATATTCTCCTAAGGGAATGTCTAGTCACTACCTACCAAATTTTAATCTCCTTTCTACTTCTTTAATGGGCAAGTACATCCCATGGAACATTTATGGGAGGGCATAAATAAGAGTTCCTGGCAGGGCAGGTGAATGGGACAGCAGATAGAGAATCAGGTCTACAGTCAATTCAAATCCAATTTCAGACATTTACCAGCTATGACTCTGGCCAAGTTATTTAACCCTATTTACCTCAATTTCCTTATGTTAAAATGAGCTAGAGAAGGAAATGGTAAACCATTCCAGTAGTTGTCAAAAAACAAAACAAAAAACAAAAAACAAAAAAACAAAAAAACAAACAAAAAAAATGGGATTACAAAGAACTAGATATAACTAAAAAATGACTGAACAAAAATGAAATGGACAAGAATGGCAAAGGATAAGAAAGTAGGGTTAGATTGAAGTCTATAATCCATATAATAGAATCACAAATACATAATAGGATTACATAACCAGGTGGATCCAAAATAGGATCTCCTATTAAAGGAACTATACAAGGGAATGGCAAGAGTGATGGATTTAAAGTCAAAGGACCTGGGTTCAAATTCTGATTTTGTCATACCACTTGTGATAAATCAACCTAAGTGGATAAATCAATTTCTCTAGTCTCTATTTCCTAGCCTGCAAAATATTAGGGTTGAATTAGATAATCTCTAAGGTTCCTTCTAGCTCTAAACCAAGTACCCAGCACTGCTCAATCTATCTAGTAGGTACTTAAATATTCATCCAGTGAACAAGCCAAATAATTGTAAACAATATAGCATATTTTCAAAGTATATTTTGCCTCCACCCCCTACAAAGCTTCCAAATCTCTCAGAACATACCTATCTCAGTGACCAGTATACAGAATCAGGAGAAGTTGGTAGTCAACATTTATAAAATGATAGTTTAGAAATTGTGGGCAGTGACTTATGGGTGCATACCACTTCCTGTAAATTGTCACCTCATGCAGTTCAACTTATCGCTTTGATCTTGGAGGAAGTCCTTTCTTTTCTTAGGTGCAGAAGTTAGAATGCCTACAGATATAGCCACCAAGCCTTCCTAGTTTTGTTTTAGTATAACCTGAGTTTTAGTCCAATCTGGAGAATTTTGCAGAATACTCTGTTAATTGATGGAGAGAATGATAACTGTGATGCTTCCTCAAGGGAAGAGCTGATATGAAAGATGAAAATATGAAAAACATTCTTTTTCCTGTGTTGAGAATATTATGTTCATGGTTCCAGACTTTTTTGGGAATAACTCCAGAAGGAGAGAAACATGTCTTTGATTTCTATATTGCCTCCTTAAGGACCAGGAAATTTTCCTTTGAGTGAGATCAGGGTCTCTGTCTTAGTTAAGTGAAGATATCTTGTTTCCATCTAAAGGACTCATGCACATTTATGCATTTTTTTTCTTGGCATATTCTAATCTAAACAGTTTTGATTTCTGTTTGTTATCTGCTTAGGTAAATCTCTACTGACTATTGGAAATGTTTTTTCCCCAAAGGTGTGGTACAGTACCCTAACCCCTTCCTCCAGGCAAGTTAGACTAGTTTTTCCTTTAAAGGTATTGAGATATTCCTCTAGAATTGTTTTGGCTCAGAGGGTTAAAGGCTGAGACTCCTGGCATCATCTCTTGCCAGAGTAAAAAACAGAAATTAGGAACTCCAGAAAAGCTCTAATGCTTGACTGGTGGATCAAGGTCAGTAACTCCAGCAAAGAATTTTTCCTCAGCTGTATCAATTCAAAGTATCCTCCATAGTTATTATGTTGAATATGTTTTTCCTGCTTTGGCTAAGTAAACCTCACTTTTTGTTAACTGTTGCCTGACTTTTAAGTGTCTCATTTTGTTCCAATATTGAACCTAAACTAGACTAGCCTGAGCCAGGGCCAGTCCATAACAACTAAGATTTGGTAGGGATGAGTCTAGCCTGTGGATATAAGAATGGGTTACATTCCCATTTTAAAGGATAAGGATTAAAGAAGTGAATGATTTTAAAAACAATGACTTTTTTAACCTGAGAGGATAAAATCCCTTAGAACAACAATATTTAGGGAAGCAGAAAGCTATAATTCTAGTCCAATATCCCTTTCAGAGAAGATAAGAGCATCCAGTCTTGTGGTCCCTTTTTTCTGCTTTCCTCAAAGCAAATCTCCCAGAGGAATGATCAAGTTCCCAGAGATATCTATCTTATATTCTATAACTTCCTTTGAGCCACTTAATCTATACATTTAGATGTGCAGTGTACATACATGTCTTACATTGGTAATACCTTATGTCAGAATACAAGCTTAATATTTCTGCTGCTCTAAGTACCAAGAGATAGCAATGTTTGCAACTGAGTCTCTTCATATCCCTTGATTTAATTGGTTCCAACAACATCTGTTCTACTAGGAACTGAGGTGATATAAGAAGCAAGGATTTTTCTTTTTCTTTTTTAGAAAAATTCAATTTTAATTTACAATCTCAAAATTTTTGTAACTGTACAATATTGTTGCTATTATAGAACTTGTTTTCCTCCTTTTGCTCACTGCTTTGTATCAATTCATTTCCAACACTTAATATAGTGCCTGATACATAGCAAGTACTTAGAAATATTTATTGATTGATTGAGTTCAATTAAGTCTCCCTAGATTTCTTTGAAATCATCCCTTTCATCATTTTTTTTTTTTTGCTGAGGCAGTTGGGGTTAAGTGACTTGCCCAGGGTCACACAGCTAGGCAGTGTCAACTGTTAAGTGTCTGAGGTCCCATTTGAACTCAGGTCCTCTTGACTTCAGGGCTGGTGATCTATCCACTGCACCAACTAGCTGCCCCATTCTTCTAAATCTTTATGGTGTTACCTTTATGGCTAAATCATATACCCATGTGGAACATGCCTTAATATATGGTGAATTTTTGGTCTATACCTTTCTGCTACACAGCTTTACAGGATTCCCAATAGTTCCTGTAAAATTATAAGTTCTTATACTATTAGATGATATATTTGGGTTTATCAAATAGTGGCCAGGAATCACCAAACTATGTTCTTTATGTTGTATTTTTAAAAACTATTTGCACTTTATAAGCCAATATATAAAACCATGCAATGTGCCAAATTTGCTAACCCCTATTCTAAATTGTTTCACTAATCAACCTCTCTATTTCTATGCTCTACCAAACTGTTTTGATAATTATGGCTTTGTAGCAGTTTGAGATTAGCTATTGCTAGATCCCTTTACTTTCCATTTCCCCTATTAATTTCCTTGATAATATTGACATTTTGTTCCTCCAGATGAATTAATTACTATTTTTCTTCTAAAAAGTAATTTGATTGGAATTGCACAAAATACACAAATTACATTGTATAGTATTGTCCTTTTTATTATATGGACTTGACCTGACCCTGTATAATATTTCTCTTAATTACTTAATTTTTTAAAATTTGTATAAAGGGTGTTTCATAACTGTATTGTGTATTAGCAAGTATACTGTCATTAGTTATTTTAACTGGAATTTTTCTATCTCTTCCAGAAACATGAAGTTTTCCTAGTGAGTGTAAGGAGATATTGTGTTCTACTTGGTTTTTCAACAGAAATGAAGGCCGGAAGAGGCAAAGGACAGTCTTTAAAATATAAAGGGAAGAACTTCTGATGCAGAGGAAACATTCTACACCTTAGAAAAAGGATCTGAGTTTTAAGTAGCTCAGTGATAAATTAAGAAGCGGCAATACAATGAACTTGCCCCACGATACAAACTTTTCCTCTCACCCACTGATTTACATAAGACTGAACAGGAAAGTGTAATGTAGCTAATGTTCATAAGTGAAGACTAGCAACCTGCCATCTTGGGGGGAGGGAGGAGAAAGAGGGGAAAAATTGGAACAAAAGGTTTGACAATTGTCAATGCTGTAAAATTACCCATGCATATATCTGGTAAATTAAAAACTATAATTAAAAAAAATAAGTGAAGACTAGCAGCTAAGAGGTATATTCAATTAGAAGATCTGAGTTCAAGTTTGACCTCTGACACTTACTAGTTGTGTAGCCCATGGCAAATCACTTAACCCTGTTTACCTCAATAACTCTCATCTGTAAAATGAACTGGAGAAAGAAATGACCAGCATCTTTGCCAAGAAAATTCCAAAAAGTCATGAAAAATTGGATACAACTGAACAACATAAGCAAAGATGAAGTCCAAAAACCAGGAGAAGCCATCTCAGAATTAAGAGGATGGTTGAACAATTGAACTTCAAAGACAGGATCATTTTTTCTTTTTATTTGAGGTAAAAAGCCTGAGTTTTTGAGAGGAGAGGCGTTTGGCTAGAGATGAGTTAGTAAATTTTTGCAGGATACACTTTTAAGTTTGTTACATAATTATCAGCTCCTTCACTTAAGCCCTGATTTGTAGTGCATAAAAGGTCATAGTGACACTGCAATTGAAAAAAAGCACTATAAAATTTCAAGCAATGAGAAAATGATAGATATCACCAAAGTGGTCCATTAATGGACAGTGGGGTCAGTCTGCAACTGCCTGTGGAAAAATAAGCCCAGGCACTCCAGAAGACTGATCCATACTCTGTAAAAAGTCCAATAACTGGGCAATCTTCCCAGTGCAGGGAACTATAAATCAATGACTATGTAGCCTGTCTGGCTCAGTTATATAGCAGTCCAGTAACTAAGAAGCCTGTCCAGCCCATTCTGGAAATAATACCAATTGGCTGAGTCCTGGTGGTGTTGTTTGTCCTTCATTCTTGAATAGGACCATGACATCAGGGAGGTGACACCATAATATGCAAGTGAATTAGATTTAAATGAGGGAGGACTGTGTGAGGTCACCTGCCTTATTTTCCCTTTCAGAGTCATCTGGGTCCAGTAACAGGATATAGATCAGGATGACTGGAGATGGCTCTGAATGCAATGGGAGACCTTGGCCTTTTCAAGTTAAGGTCTTCAATAAGTCTCAGTTTGACCCATTCAGTGATTAAATCTGGTATAGATCCTATTCAGTGTAGTTCTTCAACAACTGGTCTCCTTAGGAGTCAATTTAGCCAGTAGAGTAATCTGCTTGATTAAGTCCATTAGTAGATTATTTAATGCTGCTGCAATGCCTTGCTCTATGAGTCCAACATAGCTAAAATGAAAAATCATATAGGTTGGCTTTTGTGGGAAAGGATGTCTGGGGCCAGTTATAAAGGGAATTTTCCAGGTAAACACATAGAAAACAAAAATATTAACACCTCCAAAAGTTTATTTGTTTTGTTTTATACCCACAAGTGCTTGCTATCTTCATTAAGACAGAATTTTGAGATTCAGCTGTTATGGTCTTGTTTCTGTTAGCTCCCATATGAATCTAATACTGTTTTTTCTTCTTTTTTTTTTTTTTCAGTAACATCAGATGGGAGTTTTTGCCTTGGAAATTTTAGTTTAGTTCTTTGCTTCTTTGTTCTTCGCTGGAGGATCCTTCTTTATTCAAAACACAGGCTGCCCTGTAGCCACCAAATACTGAGCATTGTAAAAAACAAACAAACAAACAAAAAACTCATAATACTCCCAGACCTAGAAAATTAAAAGAAAATAATTCTTCCCAAAGGGCTGCTATGTGGCATAGGGTGATGAAAGGAACATTAGGCTGAAGAGATTGAAAATTTGGATACCAGCCTTGGTTTTGCAACTAACTAGTTGTGTTATCTTGGAAAGTAAGTCCAACTCTAAGGCTCACTTTCTTCTCTATAAAATAAAGAGAAGGAAGGTGAATTAGGTGATTTCTAAGGTTCTTCCAACCCTAGATTTTTATAGTTCAATGATAATAACATAACACCCCTACTCAAAACCCATTAAGGGTTTCCCAGTACTGCAAAATAAATAAGATTCTTGCAAAAAGTCCTCTACAACCTTACTTTTCTGTCTTATCTTTTTCTGGTCTCCTATAGGTCAATTTCTAATTGTATATGATCTCAAAGATCAAACTCAGTGTATTAAAAAAGAGAATTTACCATTCCTTCCCTTCACCCCTACATTCTTATTTTCCTTCTAATTTCTCACTTTCTGTCAAAGGTTAAGATAGATCACCATGCTTAAAAAACTGTTTGACTCTTCCCTCTCATCCATTTCCCATTTAACAAGAAATTAGGATCTTCTATAAGCTAACATCTTCCTATCTTCCCAACCTTATCTCACACTACAGAAAAACTGGACTGAACTGTCTCTCCTCATGTTCAGAACTCTGTCTATGCCTGAAACGCCTATTCACCTCCATTTCTGCAGCTAAGTGACACAGTGGACAGAATACCAGACCTGGAATCAGAAGACATGAGTTCAAACCTGGGGGAGGGGCAGAAAGGGAGAGGGGAAGGCTCTTTGAGGCCAGATCTGAATTCAGGAATATAAGTTTTCTTGATTCCAGGTCTGGTACTCTATCCATTGAGCCATCCAGCTTCATCACCCACATTTTCCCAACATCAGATTCTTAATGCTATGTGACTCTAGGCAAATCACTTACTGTTTGCCTTAATTTGCTCAACTGTAAAATGGATATAATAATAATACCTACTTCCTAGCATTGTTGTAAAGATCAAATGTTTAGAGCACAGTGCTTGGCCCATAGTTTGTTTTCTTCCTTCCTTTTAAAATTGTACTCATTTTAAAAGCTCGAACTCAAATGACAACTCTTTCATGAGATTTACTCTGATCATCCAAGCAGAAATGAGCCTTCTTTCCTTGTACCTCATGTGGTATTTTGTTCAGCTAATACCATCTTGAGATATACATGCATACATATATGTGTATATATACTATTAATTGAAGGAAGACAAGGATCATTTTAATTATCTTTGCTTTGTCCTTTAAATCTACTACAATGTTTTATATATAGTCAATGCTTAATAAATGATTGTTGATTGGATCAATGAACAGCCAATTTTTTGATATTTTATATTTTAGCCAATCTAGACTACTTGCTATTCCTTTGAATATAATTGGCTTCTTTTGCCTCAATGCTATGGCAAGGGCATTCTCTATCTTTTTCTCCCTTTTTCTCATCTTTCAAATTAAACTATTAAAAAATCCTATGTTTTCAAGATCTAGCTGAAGTGGTATCTTTTGCACTCTTCAAAGTACTTAGCATAACTCTACACCATTATAGGATTGGCAAGCTGGAAATTATGGGATATTTTACTAGGATTTCAATGACTCTTTTCCAAGTGCTCTACCATAGTTCAGTGGATTAGCACCCACTTTTAGAAACTTTGCTCCCTTTTAAGACACAGAGGCTGGCTCTTTGGAGAGATACTTAGACTAAGGAATAGCCACTTTATTCTTCTACTGTTGTATTCCAGAGGGGGAAAACCAACACCTATGATTTGTTTGTGAGGGTGATCTTTTTTGACCAATAGGTTGTCTATTTCCTAACCTCAAAGGCTTCTGCTGCTTACTGACCCTTCCTCTTGGCCCTGACTCCTTCCCTGGAAACTGTGAGCTTTTATTCTAGGTTAGAGATTTCTAGTTTCCTAAATGAATAGTTTCCCTGCTTGTGATCTCAGGAATGAGAAGCCAGAATTCCATTTGAGCAAGAACTCTGCCATTTCTTTAAAATATGGGTCCTAGATCTGTAATCATCTCCAAACTAAGTTCCAGTGAGGGCTTGTTTAAGTAACTATACTCCAAGTCCTGGGAACAAATTCCCACCATATTTCTTCTTTCAATGATGCAGAAAAGAATATTGTGTTTCAGGTCTATGATGATATTCCTAATTCTCACTTCCCTTTCTCTTTCTTTTCCCTGTCTAGCTTTGGTAGTATCAGTTCTTATCCCAGTATAAAGGAGCTGGTAGGCTGAATTCCCTTAAACACAAGTGTTAGTTTGCTTTCAGCACTGACTAGCTCCTCTGATTCTTCCATGAAGACCCTTTAGGGCTAGCAGCATACTGTGACACTTAAATCCATGACTATTTCTTGACAAAGAACAGGTGCAACTCCAGAGTTCTGTCAGTCCTAAATCTGTTTTCTCACTTGTACTTCTGATATACTTCTGAAAGGAGAGGATAAGGAACCAATGAAGTAGAAAGATTAAATGTACAAGAAAAAAGGATAATATGTATGAGCAAGGTTCCTTCAGATCTGGAAATGGATCAGGGACAGGTTATCTTTAGAAAGGAAAAAGGATATCTCTTCTTTTGCAACTGGGAAGGAAAGATGAGAAGGTATACATGAGAAATGTGCTGAAATGAAAAAGTAAATTTGGCAGCTAGGAAAGAACAGACAATCTTCTCCTTGAAATAGGGAGTGATGTCTAGAGAGAGAAAAGAGGCATTAGAAGCTTTAACATATAGATGGTTTAGAAATAGCTTTGCTGTTTCTTTATGAAACACCCATTCTAGACCTACCATCCAACTGGGAATAATACTACTGAGCTAGGTCCCCATGAGAGTAGTTACTCTTTTAGAGTCAAAAGTACTCTGTGGATCTGTATTCCCCTTCAGCTCTTAGTGAACTTACCACTACTAATCAACTAGTAAAAACATTTCACTCACAGCAAAGGCATTTGTCAAGATGGCATAATTAGATCAGTAGCTTCAAAACATTCCCCCTATATTTTCCTTATGGTCCATAAATACACATCAGTAGAAAGAATGGGTGCACATTTACACTGATGGCAAAGTGCAAATATGGCACCCTATATACAAGAAGATTACAATTTTCTTTCTTTTCCCATTGTATCCTTACCCTATTTCCCTCTGGAGTGAAATGTTTCTGTTGGGTAAGTGTCTTTGCTGGGCTCTTTGGTGCTATTCCTCTTTGAAGTTTGATTCCAAACTGCTAAGTTTAGCCATCTCTTGACTCTATAACTGACTCTCCTCTGGAGTAAGGAGTTACAATCCTTGGAGTTTTCTTTACTGACTATCTCTCTTGGTATGGTGACTTCTGATAGATGAGTACCTTTAATGCAAAGTGTTATGACATTTGGGAGAAAAAGGAAAAGAGAAAGGAATTTATTTTCCCCTCATTTCCACTGCTCTTTGGTAAAGAAGCAAAGGGAAAGGCAAAGAGTGGTCTCCTCCCAAACTGGGTTTGTCTTTCTCCTCTGCCTTGGAGTTGTTTTTTGGCTTGACTATCTCAGAGTAGGTAAACTTGCTTTTTAATAGGCTACCAGCCAATGACAAGCTGCTCCTCTAATTGCACTGAAAAAAAACTTCATGCCTCATAAAGGGGAAATAAAGTGAAAATTATTCTTTTTACTTACTTTAACATATTGATATCCAGTCTCTATATATTCCTTCTGTGATTTTGACAGGGATCATCCTTAGCAATTCTTCTCCTCACTCTACTTAACATATGCAAGCTTCTTCTGGAAATAAATCTAAAGGAAGGCCTTCAATAAAAAAGAATTTCAAAATTTTCCTCAAACGTGTATTATCATTTGTGAAATGAACTAATCTATTTTGATGACAATTATATTGCAAGGGACAATTGCTTAGACCACAAACAAAACAATTCCAGAAAACTGATTTTACTTACTTCCTTATAAGGCAGTAGGAAGCTCAAGTAGATAAGAAAAAAAGAAATCAGAGATCAAGTTAGAGAGAAGACTCCCAAAAGGAAATGTTGTCGTGAGTGATAATCTTTGTTTACACAATGCACTAGCAATGTCTGTGTGTTTACACAAACTATATCCCTTAGTGTAGTCTGAAGATAGATCAAGCTTGACCCAGAATAGCCTACTTGTGCTCGGCTGATGTTGGAAGGAAATGCCTGCTAGGGCCTCTGCTTGTAGGCCTGCCAAACCCTAGAGGATTTATGCTGCAGAAAAGCTAAAAGCATCTTGGCAATTACTGTAGAACCATAAGTTCTAATGCTGGTCCTTTTGCTACACAGACCTCAGCTGCCAAAAGAGCCCTGATCAAAAAATAAAGGGTCCTGGATTCTAGATTATTTTGAGAACAAGGTTCCATCATTTTGTATAGCAAAGTGTATATTAAATGCTTTTGATGGCAAAAATGGTATACTCAAAATATACCTCCATGCATTTGTATAGCACTTTGTACTTTCTTGAAGTGTTTCCATGTTTGCCTCACAAAATAAGCAGTAAGTACTCAGTTTAGCCTCCACTTACTGCCCGTATTCTTTAGTAATATCTGGGTGTGCCACTAGCACTGGTCACAAGGGTTCCTCTTGACCTTGGCCACCTGCACCCAGTGATTCATGATTCCCAGTGACTCAGGGTAACTGAGAGGCAAAGAAAGAGCTCCTCTGCTTTTTTCCCTTTATCATGACAGAAAAGCCATTCCAGAAAAGTGAATATTCATGGATATGATAGAGCTCTGGACCTCATGGTGCTTTCTGGGAAAGGTGATGGCAATTTAAGGCTACCTTAGTGATAAAGCACAGGGATCTGGGTCCAGGGTATTTTCTCCCCTGGCTTCTAAGACTGTAGAGTACTCTTTATCTAGATAGAAGAAAGCAGGGCAGAGGTTGTTTTCTATGACTGTGCCTGAATCCAGTGCCTGAACTCAGCTTTTCTTTCTTTCTTTCTTTCTTTCTTTTTTTTAAATAAACAAGAAACTATGAGGAAAGTCCAGGGTCCCAGTGTGAATCAGAGGGTGGGGTGAATATTCTAAATTATAAATTTTGGAGGCAAAAACACCCCTAAGCACACCAATAAACTCAGGGAGGAGTATGTTATACTCAGATCAGCTATTTTAGTGAATCTGCCTCCAGAGGCTCTTTGAAATCTCTATTTCTATCAATGAAAACATCAATTTTCCAGACACCACAAGAGTGTGAACTCCGAGTCATTTACTTATTCCTCTCATTGTTTCATCTTTATTCCCCATATTCCATCAATCATGATGTCCTGTCAATTTCTCCCTAGCAATTAATGTTTCTTAAACTTATCCTGCTATTACTCTCACTATCACTCACTCTGGATCATAGCTAACATTCAAGGTTTGCAAAGTGCTTTATATATTATTTCATTTGGTCCTCACAACAACCTCTGTGCCTGTGCCTAGGGTCCTGCAGCTAATAAGTGACTGAGGCCATAAGTGATCCTCAGGTTTTCCTGACACCAGCCCCAGCACTCCACTGCACCACCTAAGTACCCCTTAATCCATTGGATAAGATCTTTCAGTGGCTTTCTACTACCTATAAAATAAAATTCTAACTTAAACGTGGAAGTAAAGCCCTTCCACAATCTGGCTCCAATCTTATCTCCTATTCCTACTCCTACTTAAATCCTCTATTCCAATTAAAATGTTCTACTCATTGTACCCAGTAATGCTCACTCTGAAACTTGGCTTTTCCAGGTCTGGAATGTTGGTCTCTTCCTTACTATTTACCTAAATCTTATCAGTTATCCCAGACCCAGTTTAAGTTTCACCTTCAATGAATCCTTCTTAATCTCTCTCTCCTAAAATTCTAAGGCCTCCATTGTCCGAACCACTTTTTTTGGAATTTAGCATATGTTACCTTTTTTTTTTTTTTCATTTTCTGTTTTTTGTTTGTTTATTTGTTTTTTATTTATGTTTGGCTTAAGTAAGGGTTTGCTGGTAAATGTTTAACAACAGGCTCTCTGGGAGAAAAATGTATACACTATATATTTTAAATTCTGTAGTATTATTTTCTCCACTTTCTTGGGGGCTAGACGAGCAACAAAACAATGCATTTGTAATTTGCTGATATCTGAAGTATAAGTGTTCACATTGAAAATTTAACAATGAGATCTCACAATTTGGTTAGAGTTGATTTAATAAGGCCATAGACATCCAGGATGGCCTTTTCACAAATGGAGGAGATTGATATTGAGTGTGCTCAGGCTTGACTAAGGTGACTAACTGTTCACCAGAAGCAAACAAGACATGAGTGGCCAGACCATGAGCCATGCTCTGTCATTGGTGAACTTTTACCTAACCTAGAAAACAAGTGGTTGGTAAGGTATCTTCTTCCTTACTCCCTCCTCCTTTTCAATTCAAAAGGGCAGATATTTAAATCTGCAGTTTACTATTCTTTTTAAAACTGTTTATTTGCTGTTTTCAATAGTTCCTGGCTATCTCTAGTTGAAGATAAGATTTGATCTAAATTGCTTTTGAGTTAAGTATGTTTTTAATTGAGTAGAAACAGTAAGGAAAGCACCTGTAGAGAAACTTGAATACACAAGAATTTAAATCTGGTCAGGAGACAAATAGGCCTTCTTACCCGGGAACATCCTTCAACCTAGCAATACCTAGCTACTGGAGAGCTCCTCTCAGAGACTCAATCTGGGGAGAAGCCTGTACTAACCATCTTTTATTCCCTTTCCATTTTGCTTCTGGATTTCAGGACTTTTGTATCATTTTCTCCCCTGGGTGCCTTTTTCCCTCTTTCCTCAGGACTCTCCTTTTGTGTATTGTCTTCCCTCAATAAAATATAAACTCTTTGAGGATAGGACTATTTTTTTCTTAGCTTAATTTGTATCCCTATCATAGTTGACACATAACCAGAGTTTAGTAAATATTTGTTGCCTTGTAACCAGGCTTTAGATTTTTATTTGGGGACTGTGATTTTTTTTTTAAATAATAAATTGCATTACTAAGCTTTTTAAAACAGCAGGGAAAGAGATCCAGATGGATTGAGGGCCTGCTCTCTGGGCAAAAGACAAAAAAAACTCATTGTTCCAACAAGGTATAACAGATCAGAGTGACTAAAGGAAAGGCAATACTCAGTGGTATGATGGCAAATCTTTAACAACTGGCTCCCTGGGAAAAAACAAACAAATATATGCACAAAGACCTTTTCAATGTAATCCACATTATTAATATTTTCTCTAACACTTTCTTAAATCTAGACAATCAACAAAACAATAAATCAAGCCCCAATGTGTAGCATTTGCCAGTTCCTGGGATATAAATGTTCAAACATTAAAAATTTAACTATCAGCTTTCAGGAATCAGTTCAAGTTGGTTCCAGTCACACCCCTGGTAATGCCTCTGAGTCAGCCTAATGGAAGGAATAATCTCTGTCCCTTTCATTGAGGGGGGAGTAAAAGAAGACTCAGTGCCCAGTAACCAATTTTGCCCCATATTAATAGCAAAACTCCACAATGGTACTGTTTCTTACAATTGTGAAGTAAGACAGAGGTTGTTTTTTCTTCTTCATCTTAAGCTTTGTTTGTTTTTAAGACTTCAAATGTCATTCTTTTTTCTCCTTGGTTTAAGCAGAATTTCCTGCATTATTGCAAAATACCTTAAATATAACTAACTGCACTATAGTAATTTTAGTGGTTACATAATTTTCAATTTATATTTTGTTCACTGATTTTTGCTTTTATAGGTTGAATTTAAAGTTGAATATTAGCACATTTGCTATTTTCAAGGGTGATTATTGGATATTAAATTTTCTTTTTATTTTTGTAGGACTTTCCCTCAATGTTTCCCTTTGAAATACTTTTAATTCTTATGTGGTTTTTATTTTCTATAACTGAAGTTATCATCCAGATTTTTCTGTTTTGAATACTATATTCATGAATATTTTTAAATTTTTTAGATTTATATTTTTGTGAATTGCTTAATTTTTAATTTTTCTTATCTAGTATTAGCTTCCACTGTACTGATCCCATATATACTGCATGTGAATATTAATGTTTATTATTTGATGATGCCAGAATGAATATCAAATGTTACATTTTTTTGCCTACTAACATGTAAGTTGAATGCTGCCATTAAAATTACTTATTTGCAAGTGCTGATAGTTACTATATTCTTGTTATTGCTGCTATCATTGTTGGACTTTGGCTAAACTTCCAGATGCGATTGCTGAAACAGTGATAATTTAAAAAACACTGAAACCTAGAAAAACATCACAGAATTGAATAAGGGTAAATGTTCCAATGGAGACAATCATCTGCAAACCATAGGCCAGATGGCCTTACTTCCAATTCCTGAGACAATTGTATTACGAGTCATTGAAAAGATAATTGTTGGGGCAGCTAGGTGGCTCAGTGGATAGAGCACCAGCCCTGAATTCAGGAGGACCGGAGTTCAAATCTGATCTCAGACACTTAACACTTCCTAGCTGTGTGGCCCTGGGCAAGTAACTTAACCCCAGCCTCATTACACAGCCTATAACACAGGAGAATTAATTGAAGGAACTGGGAATGAATAGTCTAGAGAAGGCTAAGAGATGGAAAAGAAAAGGAGGATTATGAAGGAGGTGCACTCAATCAGACACTTACACACACACAAGTTGTGTTAAGTATTTGAAGGACTGGCATGTGAAGAATGGAATCAGATTTGTTGTTTGGCCCCAGAGAATTTAGAGCAGTGGATGGGAATTGAAAAGGGGCCAACTCAACTTGATGTAAAAAAAAAAACTTCCAAATACTCAAAAGATGTCCTAAAATAGAAAGTCCTGCTTGGAAGGACTTCACGAAGTGACTAGATGATAATTTATTAGATATATTATGAGACTCTATTTCATGTATGGGTTGGACTAGATGATTGTTGAGGTCCTTTTCAATTGTCAAATTCTATTTGTTCTCTCATATTTAACAAGTAACACTTTAGCTTACTTCTTCTATATTTCCCCATTGTACTAGACTTCACAGGTTGGGCCACAGTTCACAAGCTTGTGAGATCAGGTTTAGCTTCTGTATTTATAAGAGGAATGTTAATATAAACTACTTTTCTTTGGAGTTGACCTTGTTTAGTGAGTAAAGTGTGTAACATTAATACTATTTTCTTTGTGGTTTCGTTCTTATTCTTTTTCTTTAGGTTTAATTAGATTTTAAATTAAAGAGATATGTCCTTTAGCGAAGTTGAAATCAGAGTCTGAATAGCAAAAAATTATTT
This sequence comes from Sminthopsis crassicaudata, assembly GCF_048593235.1. Taxonomy (NCBI): domain Eukaryota; kingdom Metazoa; phylum Chordata; class Mammalia; order Dasyuromorphia; family Dasyuridae; genus Sminthopsis; species Sminthopsis crassicaudata. Next base: position 325,942,533 of record NC_133620.1, read on the forward strand.
ACTAGTTGGTATTTGGTACATATGAGTGAACAGCTGTTCTTCACAAAGGCAAAAAGAAGTAATGTGTTTAAACTCTAATACAAGAAGTTTAGGCAAGACATAAGGAACATTTTACTAACACAACAGTAAATAACTAAATATCAAAAGGCTGCCAAGAAATATTGGTTTGTTTTTCTCCAGAGAGCTCTACAATTGGACTAGACACCATCATCTTTTTTTTTTTTTTTTGGTTAGGGCCAATTCATTATTTATTGCCCTTTTTAAATGAGGCTCAAAGGAGTAATAGTTATAGAATGTTTAGTATAGATGATGTCTGTAGCATCATGCAGATATCATGCATGATGATAATGAATGTTTTTTTCTGGGTTCTCCCTGATCTTAGTGCCTTCCCTCTGGGATTAATTTTTTTCATTGTTCTGCATATATCTTGCACTTACCTGTGATTAACCTGATAGTTCTATAATTAGAATGTGAATTTCTAGGTCTTGTTTTCCTTTTTATCCCAAAAGATTGGCTCAATCTAATAAATTAATAACTATTGAAAAAATCTTTATTGCTTTCTTAACTATTATGTGCAAAGTGCTATACTAAGTATTGTGTATATTTAGATGAATATCTCTAGTGTCAAACCTTTCCATCTAGCATGGAAGATAGGATTTGTAGATATAATTACAATACTTTTTTCAAAAGAGCCCTAATTTCACACATAGGGGTATTTCCAACCCTTTTATATATCATTGCATAGGACTTTAATTACTATGATCAAAGCAAATAATCACTAGATGTTCAATTTTTTGAAGAAGAACATTTATATTTAGCCAAACTGGTCTTTTACACAATTAATAGGTGATTTGGCTAGAGAAGATCTAAGACCATTAAGAAAAAGAAAGTGACCTTTTGCTATGGTTCTCTTTTCTTCTGTGTTCATTCTGACTCATTTAGTTATTGTATTTCCTTGAATTTCATCTTGGGTACTTAATTTCCTCTGTAATCTACACACTAATATTAAAATAAATTAGTTGGTGATACTGTCTATTTACTCTGGAAGCCAGACTATCCAGGGTTAGAAAAAAGACCAGTGCTTTTAGGGTGGCCTCAACTCCTAGATAGTATGCATGACCTGATAGAGTTGATTGTTATTTAATATTAAGGTAGAGAATAGGGCTGCAGGTTATAACATGCAGTGCTCCATTTTGAGCCAAACAGCCAAGGAAATGGTTTAAAGATGATGCAGATGGAAGCCTGCTAATTAATCAGTGTTCTCTGGGAAGAGGGAATCATATGTAATAAAAAAAAAACTTTTGGAAGATTTTCCTTGGGTACATGGGGAACAGCAGAAGGCTTTAAAACATAGAGGGAATTCAAATTCTGTAATTTGAAATTCTGCCAAGTAGAAATAGCACTTAAGTAAAGTTAGAAACTTTATTTTGTTTCTGATTCAGCTTTCATTAATCAAATAAGAATGTATTAAGTACCTACTATGTGCAAAGCACTATGCAAGTAGCAGGAGAAATAAAACCACATGGTCATGTGCCTTTGATTGTGTACACAAAATAGATAAACGAAAATTGGTGAAGGGAGGCACATTCTGCCAGGGGAATCAGGAAGGCTTGACATAGAAGGTGTAACCTGGGCTGCTCATTAAGCAAACTAGGGTTTCTAAAAGATGGAAGTTAGGATGGAGACTGCCAGTAAAAAGGCCTGTAGATGGGAAACAGAAGAGGGATTGTAAGATCATTTTAAATGATACAAAGCAAACACAATATAAGACAAAATAAGACTGGAAAGTTGGGGCCATGTTGTGAAAAGTTTTAAACATAAGTGTTTACATTTGATCTGAGAGGCAATTGGGAGACACCAAAGCAGTGAAGCTCTGAGGGCAATAAAATTTAAATATTATGTCACTCCTCCTACAGCAATTGCTCCCCAATCCTACTGGAATTGGCAGGCCCAGGGCCCCAGAGGGGATACCTACTCAAGAATCTAGGAATAATCCCAAAGGGTAATGTAGAGTTTTTAGAAATGAGACTCACTAAGTAGGTACAGCAACAAAAGTTGCCATGGAAATATCTGCCCAATCAGAGGTGTGCTCTACCTTTGATACTTGGGTAAATCGATGACTCAAATTTTTATAGGACTTGTTCATACCCGATTTCCATTTTTGATTAACTGTAATTGCAAATGTCCAAACCCCAAATCCTACATTACCCAACTATTGTGAGAATAACGGAGATGGTTTCAAAATGTGTTTTGAGCAGCTTAAAAGAAAACTGTTCACAATGTACACAGTAGTATAAGCTGTACTTTAACTTGGTGACTAGCACTACTCTCAGAGACATGCTCCATTACACAAAAAACTGTTTTAGATAGATTATTCTGGGTATCTTTAAGACAATAAAGGTTGTGAGTGAGTTGAAGTCACAGCTGCTGTAAAGTAAGTAGTTCAAGGGCCTTTTTCTAAAGCAGAATAAAAGCAACCAATAATTAAAAACATGTTTTCCACTGGTTAAAATCAATTGCTTGTGACTCTGCTTAGATTCTTAATGAAATCGTTGTACAAGCAGCTTATTCCAGACATGACACCATCAGAATTTGTCATAATAACATTCCCAAACTCTAATTCACATTGTCAACCTGCCTTTGATACTAAAAAAAGCACTAAATTTAGACTTAAGGAGCCTGGGTTAAAACTGGTTCTGTAGTTCCCCAAGGAACTTTGGGTAAGTCACTTAACCACTCCAGGCATGGATTCTATATCTGTGAAATGAAAAGGCTGGATATGACAATTCTAAATTCCCTTCTAGCTCTAAATCTAATTAGCCCAAGTTGTGGTACAGATAATACCTTAATGCAAATGAATTTGTGTTAGAAAGAACAATGTGTTGCCTAATCAGAGAGCCTAGATTGAAATTCTGACCTTGTTACTTATTACCTTTGTAATAAGTAATGAGCTAAACAGTGCATAACCACCTTGGACTTGGGAGAGACTGGAAGACAAGAATTCTAGTCCTGTCTCAGACAATAGCTAGCTATGTGACACTAAGCAAGTCACTTAAGTCTCTTGGCCTCAGTTTCCTTATCTGTAAAATGGAGACCATAATAGCACCTTCTTCACTAGGTTGTGAGTCAAATGTATAATCTAAAGTGCTTTGCAAACCTTAAAGGTGCTATATAAATGCTATTACTATTATTATGTGACTTCATTTAACTCTGAGGGCCACACTTTTCTGATCTGTAAAATGGGGAGAATAATACTTACCTCACAAGGTTGTTGTGAGAGTCAAATAACATAACATTAAAAATGTTTAACTTAGAAGGTTATATAAATAGTATTACTAGTATATGATTTAATTCTAAAGGCTTCAATTTTCTTTTTTTTTTCTTTATTCAAATTGAATTTAATAATGCTAGAAGCTTGAAAACAACCACCCACACTGAAAAATACTTGACTCAGTTCCCTTTTCTCCCCCCAAAAACCTACATTCTATTCATTATACATAACTTGGACTAATTCCATATTTAAAATGAGGGAGGTAAACATCTTAGTTTTTCTTCTCATTTGGGAGGAATATGAACTTTCCACAAAAGAATAATTAAAAGTAATTTTTTAAAAATCCTACTTATCAATGTGATATAGTAAAAATAAAAAAAACATCTGGTGATATCAGCTCCTTTGCCTTCCACTTCTATGATTTTGTACAAGCTGCTGAATGTCTCTGGGACTCAGTTTCCTCCCTTGTAAAATGAAAGCATTAAACTAAATGAGGTCTAACCTGAAGCAGTGCTGTGCTACAGACGCTTCAACTTTCTTTTCTTATCCATAAAATAAGGAGGTTGGCCTTGAACTTCAAGTTCCTTGAAATCCTATCATTCTATGATAGGATTACATGTGGATAGCAGACCAGGCTTAGAGTTAGGAAGACCTGAGATCAAAGCCAGCCTTCAACACTAGCTCTGTAACCTGGGCAAGTCACTTAAATCTGTTTGCCTCAGTTTCTTCACCTATAAAATGAGCTAGAGAAGAAAATGACAAACCACTTCAGTATCTGAGGCCAAGAAAACCCCCAAAAAGGTCAAGAAAAGTAAGATATATGACTAAAATAACTGAACAAGACCAGGAGAAGACTACAAGTATTAAGGAAAAATAACTCATTGCAGTTAAGATTTAAAGTACTGGATAGCATTTTAGATATTTTTTGTTTCAGTTGCCTATGGGACATTCAATTCAAACTATCCAACAAGCAGTTAGTGATGAGACTGAAGCTCAGGTGAACCTAGGACTAGATATACAAAGATCTGGGAATTATCTTCCTAAATATAATAAAGCCTTACTTCACACATAAATAATAAAACTACCTGATATGACAGAGATAGGGGGTGAGGGGGAGGGGGAAAGGAATGCATATATATATATATATATATATATATATATATATATATATATATCTCAAAGTATTTTTCTTCACATGATCTAATACCCCCAACTGTCATAAAGCTTTTTGTGCCATCTCCCTTTTTAAATAATATTTTATTTTTCCAAATGCATCCAACATTCACTTTGCAAAGCCCTGTATTTCAAATTTTTCTCTCTTCCCCCTCCCCAAGACAGCAAACAATCCAATATAGTTAAACATGCATTTCTTCTAAATGTATTTCCACATTTATCATTATGCCATCTTTGTGTGCATGGTGATTGAGGTTAAGTGACTTGCCCACAGTGACACAACTAACTAGTACTAAGTCTGGAAGTCTAGATTTGAATTCAGGGCCCCAGGGTGGGTGTTCTATCCACTACACCATCTAGCTGCTCCCATTTTGCCATCTCTTGATGAATAAAGTAAGCTAATGTTCCTAAGCTTCAACTTTGGGAACTTGAGAATTAGGCATTGCACATGGGAAGACTCTAGAATTTCCTTATTTTTACTTTAGTGTTTATTTCTACCTGTCACTTCATGTTAATCAACAGTATGGGCAACTTCCATAGACTGTCCAGTCAATTATGTCTTCAGTCACTGGTTTTCATTTTCGTTGTTATTATATGAAGAGTAAGGTAAAATTATCTTAAGTGATACTGATACCATCTAGTCCAATCCTTACTACTCCCAACCCCACCTGTACCCCCTATTTTGAGGTTTCTTTCTCAAGTGCAGAGGCAATCAGGTATTGAAGTGGATAGAACACAGGGCATGGAGTCAGGGAAACCTAAATTTTAACCTGGCTGAAGATATTTAACTAACGGTGAGACCCTGGGCCACGTGACTAAATATCTCCAAGTCTCAGTTTCTTCAACTACAAAATGAGAATAATAGCAAAACCTACCTGGCAAGGTTATTATGAAGATCAAATAAGACAATAATTGTAGAGTGCTTAGTACAGTGCCTGGCACATAATTAGTGCTATAAGACTTATAACCTTCCCATTCTCCCCTTCAAGATCACAAAAACAGTAGCAGGTCAGGGTTCAAGTCATTCAGGTATAGATCTACTTTGTCTCCCATGGTATTTGACTGAATATAATGTAATGAACTTTGAAATTTTAGGAAGGAAAAGGCATTGTTGTAGATAAGAACCATGTGATTCAAATCACACAAAAAACTCATCATATCAGTTATCATATATACTAAATATCTCATCTATACATTAGATCTATACTAATCAAATCACACAAAGAACTCATCAATCACATCACTTATCATATATACTTAACATATATACTATCATATACTCATTTATGTAATTTATTGGCTACTAGAAAGTACAGATATGTTCATTAATAACCAAATCCAGATAATTCCTGGTAATGTCTAACTCCATTTGGTTACATGCTGTCAGGAAGAGATAATCCAATCCTACAGTAAATCTATTTGCCATGCAGAACGTCACTGACATGAGGCAGACAGACTACCTTACCAAGGCCACTGCCCATTTACCAGAGTACACTTGGATTTAGTCCAAATCAGCTGCTGACTTAAAATGAAAACAGTACAAAGAAATTAAAAAGTAGCATAGTAGCATACATAATTCAATCTCTCCCTCTCCTATCATTCCTACCTACAAATATGCCCAGTCCTCTCCCAGCCTTTAAAAAAAAACTTATTTAATCCTACCATAGGGTCAAACAGATCTATAATTCTTTCCTTTAGTAATCAAATTCCTTGTAAAAGCTGTCTACTTTTCTTGCCTCCATTTTCTCTCTTCTCAACCTTCTCAATTCATGATGCAATTTTTTTTCCCAACTCTATTATGCAACTGAAATTGCTCTCTTTAAAGTTACAGGGGATATCATAGTTGTCATATTTGATAGCCTTTTCTCAATGCTTATCCTTCTTGACTTTTCATTAGCATTAGATATTTTTGATCTTCTCTCTGGGGATGTTGTCTTCTCTTTGGAGTTTCATGACCATGCTCTTAGTTCTTTTCCTATCTGACTATTCAATTTCCTTTGTTGGATCATCACATTGTAGGCACTTAAGTGTTAAATACTAATACTTTTATTTTTACCTTTTTGCCAAATATTACATTGCTTCATTCTTGTTTCCAGTTTAAATGATATATATATATATATATGTATATATATGTATATATATACATATATATACATATATATATATATATATATATATATATATTTTTTTTTTTTTTTTTTTTTTAATTTAATGATGTTTTTTCAAGGAACAGTTGGTAGTTGACAACCCAATTCTAAGTTTTGGTTCCAAAGTTCTGCCTTTCAGAAATAATCTTTAGGATTGTTAAACTTACTCAGAGGTAAGGTTAGGCCTAGGACTTTGAACACTTTCTTCTGACACTTGGCTTGTAACAACATGAACTGGTTGAGCAGGAACTCCTACCTGCCCCCTAGCTACCTCTTGATTCTTGAATGCACAGTACACATTTTAGTGAGGAGAGAAAGAAGTGAACTCCTTGACTTACAGGCTCTTTCCTTTTTGCTGAAAGCAGATTTAGATTAGCATTTGTAGATTGGAATGGGTTCCTCGGCTGTAATTACTTTCTCTTGTGGCTAGCCCTACTCTTTCTGCCTCATAATCTTTGTCTTCCTTTAAGGTTCAATTCGGGTGTTTCCTTCCCAGTAAACAGTGTCTTGATAATACCAGTAGTTTATTATATCCCATTTCAATTTTCTTTTTACTATTGGTATTTATATCCATGTTGTATCCTCCACCTGAATATACAAGCTCCCCAAGAAAGAGGACCATAATATTGCCAACATCTCGTACACAGTAGATGCTTAATAAATGTTTGAATTCCCAAAAGGAATGAAGTGAACATCCCAAATCACACTCTTGCATCTCTAACCTCAAGGTTGGGATTAGAGCTCAGCCAGATGGGTAAATTTACTATCTATTTGTGTTCTGCTGACTAATATTGCACGAGAGGCTTCAAAGCAAAAACTTTTTCCACATACAGCACACATAGCAGGTTTTTTTTATTCCGAAGTAGCTGGAAGTATCCTGTTCTTATATAAATGAATGAGAATTAGGTTGCCAGTTCAGAAGCAGAAGCAAAAATGGTTTTTTCCATTTACAGCTGAAAAGGAAAAATAAAACATTCTGCTTCCTTGGCAGCACTCAAACCTCACTACTAACAGCTGTGATCTTCAAGTTTCCATTCCCAGAAGTACTTTCAGGTGTCCTGCCTAGACTTTTTAGTTAGGGGAAAAAAAAAAAAAAAGTCCCTTGGCAGGTCACATCCTCTATAACTGACAGGAAAATCAGTTTTTCCCTGCTTCCATCCTCAGCCTGTTTGCTTATCTATTTCCTCGTAGGCAAGGGTCTACATTATATAATGTCCGGTCTAGGGGAATTTTTACCATGACCTCACCCTCCTGTAGCTGCCACTCAATCATTTTAGCATCATAGACTCTTAGTTCATTCAGTAAAACCTTCTTAGGGATGTAAAAGGCCGCAGTTAGAGTCTCCCTGGTGCAGCGGCCTTGGTGAAAGTCATCAATGTTGTATAGAGATATCTGTTCTATTTCTCTTGCAGCTGTAAGGACCATTCCTCGGTCCCTTCCGAAGCCACTCTGGCTCTCAGGTAGATGATCCTTCTCCCGGACTATGCCTCGGCAGCCCCGAGAGAAAGACCACGCCTCCTCCTTCCCCCCTCCCTCCTGTAACTACGCCAGGCCTGGAGTAGGGGAAACCGAAGTTCAGATCTGACAATTAAGAATGCCTGATACATAGTAGCCACTTCGATCGTGCTTGGTAATTGTCTTTCCACACACCTAAGCCTAATCTTAGAATAATTCTATGCTTTTGTGGGGAAAGAAGAATCAAAGTAGGAGTAGAGTTGCTAAGTACAGCAAGAATATCCAAGAGAATAAAGCAAACTGTGGAACCTGAGCGCTTTATGCACATTTCTCCTCTAAGTCAATCTATTCTCATTCCACCCGTCTCCCTCCCTCCCTCCCCCCCAAAAAAAAACCCCAACACAATCTCCTCTTGCGGCTCTGCAACACTTCCTAGAACTGACAGCCAATTTTCGTGGGAATCAGGAAAGGGAGGAGGATGACCTAGCATTTAACCCAAAGCACAGGGAGTGGTCCAAGCAAACAACTACCTAGGGCGCTAACCTATGCGCCAGGGCTGCAGAGCGAGCTAAGGCGCGCGCTACGACTTCAAGCAACTTCCTCACTCTAGGGGAACCGGAGAGTCGCAGAGCAGCCCTACAAACTACCAATTAGTCCGTAGACCCACGTCACGTGACGGCCTCCTCTCCTCCAGCCCCTCCCTCTAGCTCCAGCTCGTTCGCGACCGTAGAGGCAGGTGGGGAGGGGAAACGAATGGAGACACTCTGCGCGTACTGTCACTCGCAAGAGGAGGAGGAACCGAAGCGCTAGGGTGCGCGCACTCGCCAAAAGAGAAACTCATTAGGCGCGCGCCGACGCCCGCCCAGGAGGAAGCGACGCTCGAGAGTTGGGGTGCGCGCTCGCGTCCCTTACCCCTCTCCCTCCGTCTCCTCCTCCCTTTCCCCTCCCCCCTCGTCCCGCCCTGCCCTGCCCTGCCCGCCCAGCTCGATTCCTCCCGCCTTCGTTCCCTCCCTCCCCGGCGTTCGAGCCGCGCTCCTCGTTCTCGAGCTGCGGTGCCCGGCCGGCGGCCGCCGCCACAGGAGGAGGTGGAGGGCTCCGGAGGTGCGGGCGGCAGCGGCGGCAGCGGCGGCGGCTGAGGAGGAGGCGGAGGCCGCGGAGGCGGCGGCGGTAAGATGGCGGACTTCCTGCCGTCCCGCTCCGTGCTATCCGTGTGCTTCCCGGGTTGCCTGCTGACCAGCGGCGAGGCCGAGCAACAGCGCAAGTCGAAGGAGATCGACAAATGCTTGTCGCGGGAAAAGACGTACGTGAAACGGCTGGTAAAGATCCTGCTGCTGGGTGCCGGCGAGAGCGGCAAGTCCACCTTCCTCAAGCAGATGAGGATCATCCACGGGCAGGACTTTGACCAGCGGGCCAGGGAGGAGTTCCGCGGCACCATTTACAGCAACGTGATCAAAGGTGAGGGGTCCGGGGGGGATCTTGTCAGCCCAGGAGCCCACTGACCCGGGGCGGGGTGGGGCCGGGCGGGGGCTGAGGAGACTGAGAAGGAGTTTGCGGCGCTTAGGCCCCGGAAGGGGGGGGGGGGGCGCGGGTCCCGCGACCGGAGACCTTGCTCCGAGTGCCGCCGAGCCTGGCGCCCCCGAGGTGAAGGGAGCTCTCCCAGGGCACAGTCCCCCACCTCTACCCCACCCCCATGTTGCGAACGGGGGCCACCCGCCTCCGGAGGGAAGTGTGGCGGGGTGGGGTGACTCGGCGGGGAGCCACCCTCGTTGTCAGTAGAAGGCACCGCGCGGGACACTCCTCTCGGCCCCACGTTGGCCGCTGGACACACCCCACCCGGTGTCGGCCCCCCTCCTCAAGCCGACCACTGCCCTTTAAGTTCTCTTACTTTACGAACTTCTCTCCTCCCGAAATCTGGGCGGCAGAGGTTTGGTAAAAGGCTGCGGCAAACAAGAAACTTAGCCGCTGATGTTTGTTTGCATCGGAATCTCTTCCCGAGCCGTAAGCGTCTGCCTCTAGGGATTTCCTATGGGTTGTCCTGAGCTCTTTTTTTTTTTTTTTTTTTTTTTTTAAGGTTGTCAGATTTAGGCTATGATAGTGGCAACTGGTTTCTGAAGGCAGTGGGGTCTCATTCGCCGAAAACAAGTCTTACTAGTGGCTAATTCCACTTTCATCCCAGCCATTTGCAGTCCCAAATTGCTTCTCTTTGCTCTATATGTCTTGGTGTGGACGGGCAACAGTTTAATTAACATGGTGGTGGGCAAGTACATAACAATAAACTGACTTAATAAATGCCTTTTCTAATTGATTTAAGAAAAAGAGAATGTTGAAGTCCGTTGCTTTTCAGCTACATTTTCAGGCTGAATAAAACAATTTGGCAGGGTTTTATCTCCGAAGCGCTGGAATTAGAGCTAAGTGACCTTAGGAATCACTTGACCGTTGTCCTTCCTCACCAACCCCATTTTGCAGATAAGAAAACAGAGGCCTAGAGAGAATAAGTGACTGACCCAAAGTCTTACAGATAGTAAATGGGAGAGGATAGGTATCCTCTGATTTCAAATTTTGTCTTTGTGTTTTATGCTGATTTATTTGTTTTAATTCATAAATACTTTTTTTTGGGGGGGGAACTAAATTTTTTTAAAAAGGATGTTTTTAGTTCGAAGGAAATTCTATGAAATCGAAATCAAGTGCGTTGCCCAAAGTCTAATAGTTTTGGTGTTTTGAGATTTCCTTTAATTTATGCAATTTCTGAGTAGCTACATCAAGTAGCCTGAGTCTTTTAAAGCAGTAATTTCTTAATGGGATTATCTCAGAAAGTAGTAAAATAGTTTTATTTTTTTTCCTTTCAAAGTTTTTCTCAGATTAGATTAAGAAAGTGAAATTAAACCTTAGTATACCTCATCTTTTAGCTTCATTGTATGTGAACTAAGCCTTCCTTGTTTGAGTTCAAATGAAAATGCTCCCTTTCAGTCCCTTACCATCCCCCCCTTTTAAATTAAAATCTGCTTTAAAAAAAAAAAAAAGATTTTAACATTCATATCTAAAGTTGAGTAAAACCCAAGTCTGCAAATATTGTTTAGATGATAGATTAATAGATGGATGCTAATACTTTCAACTAACTCATTATGAGCAATTCATATGACTTAAAAATGGTCAGAAAGCTAGTAATATCTTTGATCACCTATTCCTGTGTCTTATCCATCTGAATGAGTCAATTTTCTGCATATTCTACAGGTAGTTACTAAAATGGATCAGTGATTTAGGGATTGAAATATTGGTTCTTAAAAAATAACCTAGGCATCTATGAATTGAAATGTTAGGTCAGTTATTTATTCTAAAGCAGCCTCGTTATTAAAACACACTCACTCACACTCCCTAAACTTTGCTTTTCAGAGAAGACTTTTTACCATTCTGTTAACTTGAATTGATTTGACCCAGAGTGGAAGCCCTAAGTTGACTTGATCTTGCTATTGACCACAGTGTTTGGGAAGCATCTAATAGCTTCAGATCCTAATCCTAGTGTTCTGAATAAGTATCTTTCAGATTACACTTAAAATTCCAGATAAAAACAAAAATGTTTATTGAATGGAAATTACTGCCTTGCTCTGCCTAGGTGTGAGTAAAGTTTATTAACAGAAAAAAAGATGTTTGGTTAAGAATATTTTCTCAACAGTTTTTGTAATCCAGAGGTGATTTTATGAAGTAATTTGATCTTAATCAGAATTCTTTAGAATAAAAAGTAATGTTAATGATCCTGAACACCCAGTTTTATCTATATGAATCTGAATAACTTAGTTGCTCTTGGGTACATATAGAGGAAATGTTAAAAGCGAACAGATTAAAGCGGTGTTAAGTTTTAATCAATAGCAGTTTTTAAAGGTATACACATTTATAAGTTTTAATAATTTCCTTCATTCCATTTACTTTTAAGGTGTGAGAGTCCTTGTAGATGCTAGAGAAAAACTTCATATTCCTTGGGGAGATAATTCAAATCAAGTCAATGGAGACAAAATGATGGCTTTTGACACTCGATCAGCTATGGCAGCACAGGGAATGGTGGAAACACGGGTTTTTTTGCAATACCTTCCTGCAATAAGAGCATTATGGGCAGATAGTGGTATCCAGCATGCTTATGATCGACGTCGAGAATTTCAGCTGGTAAGAAATATTCTTTTAAAACGTTTCTTGTAAAAACATTTAAGTGAAATATCTTTGTCTACTATTAGCAATACCTTTCCCATCCTCCTTTTTTAAACTAAATAATAGCATAATGAATCTCTCCAGAATCCTGATCTATGAAATTGATGACCAATGTTGATGTGATATTTTTTTAAACTAAGCAAAGACAATAAAGTAAACCACATAGGACTAATAAAATTGGAGGGTTTAATACTTTTTGTGTGTGTGTGCAAGAGAGACTATTAATGTCACTTACGAGCTTTCTTTTATTTTTATTATTATAGTTTTTTATTTACAAGATATATGCATGGGTAATTTTCCAGCCCTGACAATTGCCAAGCCTTTTGTTCCAATTTTTCCCCTCCTTCCCCCTCCCCCCCATGGCAGGTTGACCAATACATGTTACATATGTTAAAGTATAAATTAAATACAATATATGTATATGTGTCTAACAGTTACTTTGCTGTACAAAAAGATGAAATAGTGTACAACTAGCCTGTGAAGGAAATAAACAATGCAAGCAGAAAAAATAGAGGGATTGGGAATTCTACGTAGTGGTTCATAGTCATCTCCCAGAGTTCTTTAGCTGGGTGTAGCTGGTTCAGTTCATTACTGAAGACCTTTCTTTAAAAAAAAAAAAAATTCTAATTTTTATTTTTGTAGTAGAAAACAGTTAACATAATTATTTTGGTTCCTCTTTTCCCTTTTCCTTTGTACCTTATTCTTTGTGACCCCATTTGGAGGTTTCTTGGCAAAGACAATGGAGTGGCTTGTCATTTCCTTCTGTATCTCATTTTATAGATGAGGAAACTGAGGCTCACAGGGTTAAATGACTTGCCCAGGTGATATAGTTAGTAAATGACTAAGGCCAAGTTTGAACTCAGGAAGATGTCTTCCATATTCTGGCTCAGCACTCTATTCACTAAGCCACTTTAATTGCTCTGGCTTTTTATATATTAGGTTCTTAAATATTTTTGAATTCAGAAACACTGTTTTAATGCTTTAAGTTAGACCTTTTTTGCATAAAGAAAAAAACAATAGGTTTTGTTTTTTAATGGCAACTTTTTATAGTTAAGGACATTTGTTTTAATCAATAGTGATATGTACTTTTATTGGTAAATCACATATACTATGTATAGTGATGGCCAGTTAAAATATATGTGTGATGGATATTTGGTGTCATCTATGAATCCTTCCTTGTGCCAAAATAAAATCCTTATATGAAAGAGATTAATTTTCAGTCCATGAATTTATTTTTTGAAATCTTTTTGCAACTATTACAATGCAATTGGCTTCATTCTGATCTCTTAAGCTTCACCAAACACCCAGAGGGATTCATGAGACAAAAGACTTGATGCTGTGATTTAGTAGACAGTGACCAAAAAATTACATCATTCTGTGGCCACTTTGGTGATGATCCTCCATTAATTCAGCTAGATTGTTCTTCCAAAATCAGAAATGTAGTCTGACATTTCTACTTTTATCAGAAGCCCTTCTCAGTTGAGATAAAACCTATAAGAGCTTAGATTCTATGAGGACTCAGGGTCACTTTTGTGTCACCAGGAGACATTGCAGTAGAATTTTAGTGGAGATTATTCCCTAAAATATTTTTTCCTAAATTCAGAAAGAAAAAGATGTCTCTAGTTAAGTCAACAAGCATTTATTAATCATCTAATATGTACTAAGCACTGTGCTAAGCACTGAGAATACAAAGAATGGCAAAAAAATCCAGTCTCAAGGAGCTCACAGTCTAATACAAATGATTATAGACAAATAAGTTATATAGAGGATACATTGAAGACAATCTCAAGAAAAACACTAAGACTTAAGCAGAATTAGGAGAGGCTTCTTGAAGAAGGTGAGAAACTTAAGTAAGATTCAGAGGAAACCAACAGAGATAAGGAGGGAGAGAGTTCCAGACATTGGGAACAGCTAACATAAATGCCAGGAGTGGGAAGATGGAGAAAATAATCGTTTATAATTTAGTCATGAATGCTTTGTTTTCCCTTAAACTGAAAAAATTTCAAGTAATTGAAAACCTAGACTCTTTTTTAAGAGAGGTAGTTCCAGTCTGAAAAGTGTTATTCTGAATAAACTACTTTGATAGCTAAAACATGTTTAATAACGCTATTGATTATTATCCACATATAGGTAGTCCCAAAAGTCTGGGTATAGTTTTAAGCTATTGAAACTTTAATAACTTAAAACTTTACTGAGGCTAGGGCATCCTGTATATGTGTGTTACTGTAAAATAATGTGCAAACTTCAGTCATTTCTAAGCAATTTTGATAATTAAAAGTTCCCTCAGAGTATTTGTGATAGTGGAGAGGTAGGAGATGGTCAGAAACTGTTTCTGCACTCTAATCATTTACTTTCATCTATTCAGTCTTTCTTGAATAGTTCTAATAACCTATTATTTTCTTTTACTCTTTCAATGTAAAAAATTTTTCTCTTCAACTACATTATAAGTTCATAATAGAGACTAAGAGTAAAAAAAATTTACATCTCTTTTCAGCCTCCTCGAATTTGTTTGTAGAATGACTTATGAGCACCATGGTATAATGGATAGAAAGTTAGCTTTGAAGGCTTTTACTTAGATTCAAATCTTAATACATATTTTATCTTGACCCTGAGCAAGTCACTTAATCTCTCCCTGCTCTAGCAACTCTTTGAGACTGTATCTTGCAGAGAAAGTGCCATGCACAATTTGTAGCTAGAGTATCTTTCTTAATACTAATGGAAATAAGACCCAGTCCTGTCCTCATAATAACTTAAATTATAGGAATGATAACTTGTAAATGATATTTAAAAACATTTTTGAGGCATAGATGGGAACATTATACAAGGTATTTTTCAATTCAGTAAATGTGTATTTAGTACCTACTTTGTGTAAGGCACATAGAAAGGCAGATCTTGTCACAAAAAGTTGCCATTGTTGACAAAGGGATAAATGTTCTGTAACTAGGCTGAAGTCTAAGCTATATAAGGGAAAGAATAATTTTTTAGGATTTGTCTTTAAATGAGTTTTACAAATGATTTTTGCTTTATTAAACTAAGAGAGTTGGAAAATAGC
This sequence comes from Sminthopsis crassicaudata, assembly GCF_048593235.1. Classification (NCBI taxonomy): domain Eukaryota; kingdom Metazoa; phylum Chordata; class Mammalia; order Dasyuromorphia; family Dasyuridae; genus Sminthopsis; species Sminthopsis crassicaudata. The sequence continues at coordinate 325,957,828 of NC_133620.1, forward strand.
ACATGACTTTTCAAATCTTTCAAAGTTCAAATCTTTCATTTTTTAAGTTTTTTTTTTTTTTGTTGTTATAGCTTTTTATTTACAAGATATATGGATGGATAATTTTTCAGCATTGACCCTTGCAGAATCTTCTGTTCCAACTTTTCCCCTCCTCCCCACCTCTCCCCCAGATGCCAAGTAGACCAATACATGTTAAATATGTTAAATACCATATATATATATATATATATATTGCTGCACAAGAAGAATCCGACTTTGAAATAAGGTAAACTTAACCTGAGAAGTAAATAAAAAATGCAAACAGATAAAAACAGAGGGATTGGAAATGCTATGTAGTGGTTCACACTTATTTCCCAGAGTTCTTTCGCTGGGCGTAGCTGGTTCTATTCATTATTGAACAAATGGAACTGATTTGGTTTGTCTCATTGTTGAAGAGAGCCACATTCTTGATGCCCTTTTTATATCCCATTTACATCATAAATCCATCATATGCCAAGTTACCCCATTGTCAGGGAGCCTTTTAAAAAGAAATTCATTGATAGCTAATCAGCATTTTGACTGGAGAAGAATTTAAGTTTTACTTTGAGAGCTAAAAGGTAATTTAGACTGTTTCATAATAATAGTAAAGGCTTTATACTATGCTGAATGGGGTAGAGGGACATTTTATTTTAAATTCTATCTTTTCACTTTTGGTTGTAAGTGACTTCAATTTTAAAATTGTATTATATTTTAGGAAGAAAATTGTAGATTGAAAGAATATGATTTCTTGAATAATCACAGTAGAGAATATGTAAGAATAGTAGCTGGACTGTGATTTCCATTGGTAGGAAGAACTCCTAGGTGACAAAATTCTCTCTATTAATGCAAGAGTACTGAGAGGTTGAGTGACTTACAAGATGGGTTGTTCATTTGTTTCATATAATGAGATGGCTGTTCTTGACAAGGCATGCCCCTGCCCCTCTCTACACACATAAGCAATCATTCCATCCTATCTTCTCCAGCAGATTTCCCCTCTGTTATCTTTACTTTTTTATCTTTAATCTCTCCCTGTATACTAATTGCTTCCCTACGTAGATATGTCCATGCATCATTTGCTCTATCCAGCCTTCCCTTCAATGTTCCCATCCCTGTCTTCCCTTTTATGACTAAATTTCTTCAGAAAGCCATCTGCAATAGGCCCTTCCTCTTTTGTGCTTGATCTCTTAATTTTCTTTAGTCTGACTTCAGATCTCATTATTCAGCTGAAGCTGCCCTTCCCAGGTGCCCTTGGTCACCTATGGAAGATGAATTGGAAAGGGGACAGATTGGAGGCAAGCAGATGCATTGACTTTTACAGTACTCCAAATGAGGGCCTGAAGAAGGAATTTATGGAAGTCAGACATATGGAAGTGGAATTGATGAGTCATGGCAAAGCTGTGGTGGATGAGTAGAGTTGCAAGCTTGTATGGTTGTAGCGCTACAAATAGAAAGAAGAAACTATAGAAGAATAGTCTTGGATTTTTATTGTTTTAAATTTAAGGTTATTGATATTAGTTGATTTTTAAATAAGAATTTAATAATTAATGTGGCTGTCTGGAAAATCTCTACTCTTGAAATTAATATGATGACTTCTAATATTGTTATACAAAGGGAACAACTTAAAATTGGTTGTATACATGTGTGTATTATATATACAGATTCATTTATGTAAACAAGCTTATTTAGAAACAAACATGACTATTCACTTGGAAAGAAATGCCTCCCTTCAACTTAATCATTCCTTTGTTAGGAAAACAACCTTTTTTTTTTTAAAGATTTTTACCATAACATTATAAGGAAAAGTCTGGGAAGAAATTTAAATATTTCAACAGTGGGGAGTAGTTAAAATCAGAATTTTATAGTACATTAATAGAATGGATTAATACACAATTAAGTATTAGAACAAGAAATTGCAATGGTTTTGTAAAAATCAAAGCAAAAAGAAACAGTCACAATAATGGAGTATACAAAGGAATGACTGAGAAAACATAGTTTGTATTTAAAATTAATAATTAGAAATAAGAACATTTAATTAATTTGAAAAAAAAGGATGTCTTTGTAATTCAGCATTATCCTTTGATTCAGAGATTATAATTTTTTCTGATAACTTTAATATTGACAACTTAAAGCCCAAGACTTAAATAAATGGATTTCTGGTTTTATTCTTTTGTAATTGATGGGACTAGCAAAGTAATTAATGTCTTTGATATGCCAGTCCTTTATATAAGAAAACTGAATGTTCCTTAGAATAATTTTGACAATCATTTCAGTTGATGTGATTTTTTTTTCCCTTAAGTTTCTTTATTTTCCCAAAAATCAGCACAAAACAAAAAATGCTTCTTTCTCTGTTACCCAGATAGCTCATTAGTATAATGCTGTAAGATTTTCTAAGGACTCTTGTATATTATCTCATTTGGTCCTCACAATAAATCCTATGAGATAGCTGTTAGAGGTGTTATTGTGATAATACTTTTAATATTAACAATTATCAGTAATAATTAAGGCTTCCCATATATGTGATTAGCTCATGGCCCCATACAGTTATTGTCTTACCTGAAATTCAAACCTAGGTCTTCCTTATTCTTAAATCCAGCAATAATTAATATTCTCATATCCTGGTTACATTTGGGAATATGTAATCTCAATAGTTCAAGAGTAGTTGAATAACTGGAAAGTAGAATATCCAAGGCAAAAAAATGTATTAAGTTTTGAAAAATATTATATGAAGTTTTGATCACTTTTTTAATATATGTTAGAAATGTATAAAACCCTTTTTGGGGAAATATAAATGATCATTTATCACCTGTTTGGTACAAAGATTTTATTTATATTTCTCTGCTCTTTCCTATCCATGCTATAAGGATTTGTATGTGGTACTTAAAATCTCCTAGTATATTTTTCACTCTGTAAAGTTGGGATCGTAACTGCTACTTCCCTTATAGGACTATTGTAAGCAAAATATTTTGCAAATTTAAAACACTATATAAATGTTATTGAAGATGGCTTCATATAAACTGATAGTCACAGGTTACATATACTTAGAATAGAGTTCTGTAAATTCATTTCTTTAAGGAAAAATATTTTTTCAAAGAACACTTTTAATTCTTATCTACCATTTTAATTCTAAATTTTGACTTATCAGTATTTCAGTGCAGATATCATTGCAAAGTTTAGTTATATGTGATAGTTAAGCCATTGAGGAAGTTAAGTGATTTACTCAGTCACTTATGGGACTTGAATACAAATTTTCCTGACTTCAAGACCCCTTTTTAAAAAAATCACCTTCTATACTCAAAATGCCACTACTATTTTAGGTAATTCAAGAAAAGACCTTTAACCTATGGCAAAGGGAACACGAATTTTGGAGTTTTTTTTCTTCTTATTATTGAAATAACTTGATAGATCATAAATTTATTTATCATAAGCATTATCTAAAACACTAGATATTATTAATGACAGAGTAGAAAAAAATTTTAATGGATACTTTTTTTTTTAAAATAACAAACGGGTTAAAAAAATATAGAGGGAAAGGAAAGAAAAGCTCAATACAAGTCAATACTCACAACTTGAACAGACAGAATAACATGTACAAAGAATCTGTTCTCACATTCAAAAGTATGGGGGAGTTGACAAGAAAACTTGTCAAAACAAAATGGAAACTGGATTCAGCTTTAAACCCAACACCTACTGAATTTCTGTTTGTTTTCAAACAGATTTGTAATTGCTGGTTTTTATTTCAAAAAGATTAATTTTAATTATTTCATCTACTTACCCTTCCCCAAATTTTCCTTTGTTTTCATGTCATCTACCTTTTAATACAATGTTATCACTACCAAGTGAAGGTAAGTATAAACAGAGTTTATTGGTTGAAATAATGGTTAATGTTCTTTTTAGTGTAATTTTTAAACTTTAGGACTTTGCAAGATTTATTAAGAATGAGATTTTATTTGAATTACATATTTGTCACTGAAGGTTCAAAATATTTTACAGATATGTTTATAGTATGAAATAGGAAAGTTTATAGAAAACTCATCTTTGAGAATCCTCTGAGATGTGGTAGAAAGAATATAGTATTTTCAGTCAAGACCTGGGTTTGAATTTTGGCTTTACAGCTTTGCTTTAAGTATTGGGGGAATCAGTTCACCTGTATTTACTTCATTTTCCTCATCTATAAGATATGAATTATAACACAAATTCACAGGGTTTTTTATCAGGAACTATTAAGATAATATCCAAATCATTTAATAAACATGAAAGCTTCATATGAATTTGAGCTATTATGTTTAAAAATGTGATCAACTAAATTTATTATGCTATTATCCCCATAGCATGGATAGGAAAGATATCTAATATTATATTATCAGAGTGAGAGCTGATTATATAGGATATATAAAGAGATGTTCCTTTCAGAATTCTACTTTTTATAATTATGTATTGTCTAATAACTAAGGATAGGAATTCAGTCATACTAGAAAACAGCAGTATTTTTCAGCTGTGTCGGTGTATTTTCTTATATATTGGTGATTTTGTCCATGTAAATACAAGAAATTAAACTAAAAAGAGGGAGAGAAGGAAAATTGTATTTATCCTCTGAGCCATAAAGAATAGGAGTCAGTAATGAAACTCACAATATCAGATGCACAAAGTTTGAGCAGAATTCAAGAGGAACTAAAGATTCAAATATAAGGAAGTACATTTTATCTCATAGGTTCCTTATTTAAAAGAACTGGGAGAAATAGCTTAAGGGGTGAGATATAGGGTGATTGGGTTTGAAATAATTCAAATTCTATATTAAGACATTACTCAGGTGAGGAAATCTAGGAAATAAAGAGTGGGAGCTGAGAACATTTGGATGAAGGTCAATTGAAGGAGAAAGGAGGAATTATAGAGTATATTATAGAGAACTTGATAGAAAGAGGAAATAGATTGAAGGATTTGGGAAATAAGATCACAAGCCTGGTAGAGACATAATGAAGATTGTGAATTACCCAGACCTTAGCTGGAGCACTATTTGCCAAAAACAAACTGTCTGATAAGTTCTTAGCTTGTTTTAATGATTTCAGCCCTTGAAAAAACAGGGGAACCAACAAGAGAACTCGATTTAATTTCTCACTAACAGAGATGAACACGTTGCGGGGTTGGAAAATGATGGGAATCTTGAAACTGAAGCTTCCCTGTTAGAGTTTGTGATAAAAGAGAGGAAAGCTTGTTATAACATGACATGCAGAGTAAATTTTGAGAAAACAGATTTTTTTTTTTAAAAGGATTCAGAGAAAGGATAAACAGGATCATATAGGATAGAAACAAATATGCATAATTCTAATGAGGAAGAAAAATAGGAGTTTTCTGAAGAAAACAGTGTGGATGGACAAGATACAGATTTCTTAAAATAAATATATATACATACATATGAATATGATAAAAATAAGGGTAGGTTACCTGAGGGTGAGCACAATAGCCTGTTGTATTACATGAAAAAAATCACATATTCAGATTCTGTTATTGTGTTGATGTGTTTTGCTTGATTATACTTTTTTTTGTTATAAGAGAAACTTTTCTATGGGAGTAGGAGTTAGAAGTGAGTAATAAGTAGAAAAAAGCATCTGTAGAACATTAAAAATACATAGAAACAAATAGGATGGTTTTGTCATCTTGTTAAAAATATACATCTTCAAAAGAACAGAAATCACAGTCCTCTGTTCTTTGCATGTTGAAATGTTTGTTGCTGGTTAGGTTCATATTAAAAAAAAAATTTTTTTAAAAATAGGATCAGGATGCTAAATCTCAAAAAAAAAATATCTGAGGCTTATAGGAAGCTAAGAATAAGAGTTCTGTTTTGGTTTTAGATACATTGAGTGAAAAAAAGATCAACGCAGAACTAGGACCAACACTTGGAGTGAATAGGACAAAGATAACTAAGGATTAAAAAAATGCTATTTAGCTCTCATTTTCTGTTTTCTCTGCTGAGAATGACTTTTGCATTGGAAATGATAGAACAAAAAATGACTAATAAGGACTTGATACTGTAGATAAATAATAAGTTAGTATCAAGTGGCCCTGATGAATTTGTCTCTAGCCTAGGATGCTAGGATACTGAAAGAAGTGGGGAGATAGTGAATTGCTAAGGCAATATCAGTGGTATGAGAAAGATCATGGAAGGTAGGGACAGGTTCACTTAAGATTGGAAATGCCCTGATTTTCACAAAAGGGAAATAAACAGTTCATATAAACTGTAGGCCAGTGAACTTGATTTAAGCTCCTGGGAAAATTCTAGAAAGGATAATTTATTTTATTTATTTATTTTTATTATTATTTTTTTAATTTTTAAAAATTAATTTTATAATTATAATTTTTTAACAGTATATATGCATGGGTAATTTTTTACAAAATTGTCCCTTATACTCACTTCTGTTCCAAATTTAGAAAGGATAATTTAAAAAGATGATTAGGGAACATCTTTATAAGATGATATTGCTAATAATTATCCATAATCTGTAAAATTTTTAAAATTACTATATTTTAAATTACCATATCATCCTTAAACATAGAGAAAGTGGTGAGCAAAATCACTTATTAGAAAGGTTTGCAAAAAAAGACCTGGAGTAGTTATGTAAACCTGGGCATAAGGTCTCTGGGCTTTTAGTTTCTTTATCTTTGAAAAGGTTAGATTTAGAACTCTTTCTAAAACACTTTCCATCTCTAAATCTATGATGCTTTTAGGGAACAGGCAATTTTCTCAATATATTTTTAAAGTGTGCCAAGGCTTTATTCGTTTAAAATTGATTTAAAAAGGTAATAAAAAATTTCATTCTCCTTGTTGCTTGTTGGTTATTGAAAAAGTTGATTTCGTAAAGCAAAATGATGCCCAGAGGCAAGAATATCTTTTCTATCTAAATCTTTTTTAGATGCCTGGAATGCTCTGTTTTTCAACTCTACCTGCTTTCCTGGTTTCCTTCCCAAGTAAAATAACAACTTTTAAAGGAAGTCTTTCCCAAATACCTATTAATTGTAGTGCTTCCACATGTTAATAATTTCTTATTTATTTTGTATATAGTTTGTCAGTATTTGTTTGCATGTTTGTTTTCCTCATTAGAGTTTGTACTCCTTGAGAATAGGGACTCTCTTTTGCCTCTTTTTATCTCTCTAGCACTTAACAAAGAATCTGGCACATAAGTCTTTAATAAGTGTTTATTGAATAAATGAAGAGGTGTGGTAGATGTATGCAGACTGCAACATATGACCAGTTAAGAAAAACAGGAACAAAAGTTAGGCATCAAAACAATGAACTTGTTAGATATTAAGGGCAAGTAGTGGTAGAAACCCTATTCCACTGCTACCCCTATAATGTTAGGAATGATCAAGGAAGATATCTAGCATATTGGTGGACTCTGTGGTGAATTTATAGAAGGATATGACAAGAATTACATAAAATGGGCATATATGGATGCAATCAAAGATTTATTTGAATATGAGTGGTAAACATCTCCCTGAAGCTCTCTAAAGAATTTTTAAATTAATTGAATTTTTCTCATGGTAGTGGTTTTCAAAAATATTTTAAATGTGTTCCTTAAATAAGATTCTGACTTTTTATGTTCATTAAGACCCTTAATAATTCAAAACATTTAGATCTTTTTAAATGTAAGGAAACTATATATTTTCAGCTATAAAACAGTAAAACAGTCGTCGTAGTCCCTCCCCCCCTTTCTTATTTTTGGAGGCACTGGGATTAAGTGACTCAGTTGAGGGTTGTGAAGCTAATTAGTGTCTGAGGCCTCCCACTCTTTCCTCCTTTCCTTTTCTTTCCCCTCCCCTCTCCTCCTTTCCTTTCCCTACTCTTCTCTTCACTTCTCTTCTTTCGGACTAAAGAGATCAAATAAGATCTAAAAGAATAGGTAGCATTTTCTTAAAAAACAGATAAAATTTTGACAAAATTATGGGGGAAGGCTGTTCCAGATATAGGAAATAGAGTGGATGAAGGGAAGAACTGGGCACTTTTTTTTTTTTACTGATGAGTAATTCAGTTTTATTGGAATATAAAATCCATAAACAAGTACTAGTATTCGATAAGATCAGAGCCAAATTTTATTAGGTCTACGAATGTCAGCTAAGTAGTTTGGCCTTTATGTAAATCCACTGAAGATTTTTGAACAATAAAAGAATCACATTTCTTCATTAAGAACATTAATTTGTCAGTTATGTATCAGGTGAGTGGACAAAAGGGTGAAATTTTGCAGGCAAGAAGATTGGTTAACAGACCAGCCAAAGTTAGCAAATGTTCAAGCAAGAGGTAAGAAAAGGGTGGCAAGTTGTAGAAATGTCTTAGATAATAGAGCAAGGTATTGAAAGAGGGATACAATCAACAGAATTCAGAAATTGTAAGTAATGAAGCAAAGAAAGGTGGAAGTGATAACCTTCAATATTCAAGTCAGATTATTTGGGGAGGTGATCTTGCCATTGCAGAAAATTTGGAATAAAGTTGATAGTAGAATCACAGGGGTTCTGTTTTTCACATTTTAAGGTGAAGGTTGGGATAGAGACACAAATTAAGATATCAAAAAGAAAAAAGTTAATTTTTGATCAGTTGGTAATTACAGTTGAGAAAGAAGAGAACTGAGTTTTAGAGAATATATACATAGTAGATTGATAACTAAAGAGTACAATGTCAAAGTCAGAATGTGGGGAGAGAAAGTATTGCACTAGAGAAACTGAATTTTTTTTTGAAAGTCTTAAGAAGTGAAATGATAAGTACTTTACAAGAAGATTTTTAAAAATATTCATCTATAGTATATTAGGCACTGAAGAAAGTAACCAGCAAACTATGTTCTCTAAGAAGCCAGTTATCACAAAGAATTATAGCAACTTTTACAATAATGTTAAAAAAAAAAAAAAAACTACCTTCCTACATCCCAACATCAACTTCCACTTAGCTTTTAAGGTAAAAAGCAAAGAAAAATGTCATTTAACACAGCCAAATAATCCTTATTGTTTATCTTCAGTCAATTTTCAGTGATGCACTACTTTCCATTTCAGGTTTTCTTGGCAAAGATGGTGAAGTGGTTTGCCATTTCCTTCTCCAGTTACTACCCATTCATATATACACAAAAAAATCAATCTACTATTGGAATATCATCTGTATGTGACACAAAACAGTTAATCAGAAGGCCAGAAGGGAATGGGAGATGAGAGTAACAAAATTAATAATATATTTTATTAATACAGTTGATATATTTTTTTTTATTCAAAATGAAAGGGGGGGGATCAGCTCAGTTTGTTCAAGGTGGTAGAAATATATCTTAATCTAAAGGAATTAGTATCTAACTTCTTCATTTTAAAGATGAGGAAACTGATTCCCAAAGATTTAGTAACTTATCACATAACTAGATCCCTCTGCAATGCAATGATGCTAGAAAACTTTGAAGGAGTTACAATGAAAAATACTGTACATACTAAGAAAAAAAAACTGAAGTCTGAATGCAGACTGAAGCATATTTTGGGTCTATGTTCCAAATTTTTCCTTTCTTTCCCCCACCTTCTCCCTTAAATGGCAGTTAGTCCAATACATGTTAAATATGTTAAAATATATGTTAGTTCCATTATACTATACATATTTATATAGTTATTTTGCTGCATGAGAAAAATCGATCTAGGCAGGAAAAAAAGCTCCAGAAGGAAAACAAAATGCAAGCAAATATCAACAGAAAGTGTGAAAATGCTAAGTTGCTATGCACTCGATTCCCACAGGCTTCACTCTGGGTGTATATGGCTTTCTTCATCACTGAACAATTGGAACTGGTTTAAGAAAATTGGTTTAAGAAGAAATTGAACTTAAACTGGTTTAAGAAGAAATTGAAACTATTTCTAGTCACATGAAAAGGTGTTCCAAATTGGATCAGAGAAATGCAAATTAAGACAACTCTGAAATTACCACTACACACCTCTCAGATTGGCTAAGATGATAGGAAAAGATAATGACTATTGTTGGAGGGGATGTGGAAGAATTGGGGCACTGATACATTGTTGGTGGAACTATGAATGGATCCAACCATTCTGGAGAGCAGTTTGGAACTATGCTCAAAAAGTTAGCATACTGTGTATACCCTTTGACTCAGCAGTGTTTCTACTGCACTTATATCCCAAAGAGATCTTAATGGAGGGAAAGGAACCCACATGTGCAAAAATGTTTGTGGCAGCCCTTTTTGTCTTGAAACTAGAAACTGGATTTCAGTTGGAGAATAGCTGAATAAATTATGGTATATGAGTGTTATGGAATGCTATATTTAATCCTAAAGGGAGCCACCGAAGTTGATTAAGAGAGTGACATAAATAGATTTCTTCTTAAAGAAGATCATTTTGGCAGCCTTGTTAAAACAAAATTTAAAAGATTTTTTTAATGAATTTTAATTTATTTTATAATTATTTTATATTTATAAATTTTAAAGTAAAATTATTTTCCCACAGTCACCTGCTCTGTGTGCATATTTTTATGTTATGTATATATAAAAATACACACACACATATATATACACAAACTTAGACATTAAGGATTTTAATGTTTTTTTCTTGGTCCAGAATTAGGGGCCAAGCCAAGAAGAAGTAAAATCAGCTATGTACTTGAGAGGATTTTTTTTTAAAAGGTTAAAAAAAAAAAAAAGTCTTGGTCTCAAAGAGCATACAAGTCTAAATTGAGAGACAACATGGGAACAATATGTAGAAACAAGATATAGAAAAAATAAATTGGAAATAATGTTGGAGGGAAGGCACTAGTATTAAAGATTAAATTATCCTTTCTCACTATATTTTTAAATATATAAAATTAAAATACTAATTATATAGATAACATAGTAAAATACATATTTTTTTAAAGTTCACAAATCCTTATCTTGTGAACAAGTTAAGATCCCCTGGTCTAGAGTAATTCCTGTGAAATAGAACAGAGATTCCACCATTAAAAAAAAGTGACTTATTTATTCTGTCATTCAACAGCCAGCAAAGAACAATCAAGTTTAATCGGTATTTATGAACAAAAATGTATTTTTTGCTTCAAAGCAAGCATAGCACATTTAATGAGAATGGAAGTAGACTCTTAGGATGAGACAATTTTTTCTTCTTCCTTTGCTGGTAAGTTTTCCCTTTCTCTAAAAAAAGGAATTCTTAATTTTTATTTTTTTTTTTTTTTTGTATTTATATGTACTTTTGGCAATCTGATAGAGCCTACAGATCAACTTAGAATAATGCTTTTAAATGCATAAAATAAAAGCACATAGGATTACAAAGGAAAACCAATTATATTGGGATGCAGATAATAAGTTTTAAAAGTTTACAGATCCAAAGGTGAAGAACCTTTATAATAATTGACTAAAACTTATTTACTGACTAAATACAATAAGGATATTAGAAATAGTCATTATGCTATAAGTTATTAAACTCATATAGTAGGTTTGACTTCTCAACACTTCCAGATATAAATAATGACTGTTTCCATTTCTTTTAAAATTCATTATGTAATTTCAAAAGATATATCCAGTGAATGAAGAACTACATCAGACTCCTGGTTACTCTTCTGTATTATGGGACTATATTATACACAAAAGCATTTTGGAAAGTATAAAAGTATGTAGAAAATCTCAGTACTCTTCACCTCTAACATAGATCTGTCATAAGTATTAATTATATGCTAAACATTTTTATATAGTTTATGAGAAATATAAATCTTTTGAAAATGTTTCTGACCTAAAGCACTTTCTAGTTTAACTTTTTTTGTGTTCAGATATAAAGGCAAAATGCCCAAAATTCCTTCCTCATCTCTATCTCACGGCTTACCTAACATTTTTTGGGTCAGACTTTTTAAACTTTTTTCTTTTTTTTAGTTTTTATTTTTCCAAATATATGCAAAGATAGTTTCAACATTCACCTTTGCAAAAACCTTGTGTTGCATTTTTTCTCCTTTTCTTCCTCTTTTGCCCCTCCCCAAGGCAGCAAAGAATCTGATTTAGATTAAAAATATGCAATTCTTTTTAAACTTTTCAATATTCATCATATTGCTTAAGAAAAATCCAATCAAATGGCTTCCCTGATCTCTTTCGGGTTGCAGGTAGAATCCTACCTTCTATAAGAAGCCTTTCACAAACATCCTTCTTGGATTGCACATGTATATTGGATTACTTGCTTTCTAGGGGAGGGAGATGGGGAGAAAGGTGGGGGGAAATTTGGAACACAAGGTTGAATACTATCTTTGCATGCATTGGAAAATAAAAGGCTATTATTAAAAAAATAAAATAAAACAAAGATCCTTCTCAGTGTTAGGAACTGCCTTCTAAGCTTAATTCCAATTTATCTTGTCTATATGTTATTTGTATAGTATTTGTACTGTTGTTTCTCCCATCATACTAAAATCTTTGTGATTAAGGACCTTTTTTGTTTGTATGCCTTTCTTTGTATCTCTGGTATTAAGCACAATTTCTGGTCATGTATGTAGGCCCTTAATAAATACTTCTTGACTTAACTGATCTGAATTTTTTCAGTCATCCTTATAGGCCACCTGTAAGGTACCACATGTCCATGTTGCAGTTTGATTTAAAAAACAAAACAAAAACAACTTTACAATCTTAAGTAGACTTCTTGATGTCCTTAATCCTTGCTGCTGGGAAAACTGAGGCACGGAGGCCACTTCAGCTCAGAAAAATTCGCTCTCAAAATTCATATAATTTCTGACTTTCCTTTGGTAGATAGATCCCCAAATATTTTACACTATCAACAGTTATTTTGAATGGAATTTCTCTTTGTATCTTTTGCTGTTGGATTTTGCTGGTGGTGTATAAAAATGCTGAGGATATATGTGGATTTATTTTGTATCCTGCAACTTTGCTAAAGTTGTGAATTATTTCTAATAGCTTTTTAGTAGAATCTCTGGGGTTCTCTAAGGATACCATCATATCATCTGCAAAAAGTGATAGTTTGGTTTCCTCATTACCTACTCTAAATCCTACTCTAATCTCTTTCTCGACTTATTGCTGAGGCTAGTGTTTCTAATACGATATTGAATAGTAATGGTGATAGTGGGCAAACTTGTTTCATTCCTGATCTTACTGAGAAAAGTTCCAATTTATTCCCATTACATATGATGCTAACTGACAGTTTTAAATCTATGCTCCTGACTATTTTAAGGAATAGTCCATTTATTCCTATAATCTCAAGTGTTTTTATTAGGAATGGATGTTGGATTTTGTCAAATGCTTTTTCTGCATCTATTGCCACTCTCAAAATTCAAACAACAAACAACCAAGGACCTAAAACTCTTAATTTCATGTTCCTTTTTGAAGTTTTCATTTTATTACAATGAAAAAATCTGTATAAATTTCCATTTTGGGACTATGACAATACATTTATTTTTGTAGCATGTAAAACACATAAAATACTTTCTTGATAGTATTATACACATTTTACAAAAGAGGAAACTGAAATTCAGTGTGATTACATATGCATAGTTTGCTTAAGGTCTCATATTTGGTAATTCATGGTGTCAAAACTAAATCTGCACTCCCATTTCCTATATTTCCATCATCTTATGCTAGATTTCATTCTGGATGTAATTATTTTGGGAGTAAAAAAATAGTACATGGTATTTCTTTGACCCTCTGTTTTCCCTTCTTTAACATGAGGGAATTGAACTAGGTGATCTTTAAGGTTTGTGATTTCTAGAAGGAATGTCAAATCACTTTTAAACTTTGGCCTGGGAATCAGAATACTTGAATTCAAAGTCCCAGTTGAGTTTTAACTAGCTATATTGCTGGGGAAATCTATTCCTGTGTATATTAATATTAGAACTGCTTTTCCCCTGTCCTGATCCATAACTAACATGCCCAGTAGGATCAGCCCTTAAAGAACCTCTCTGCTGTGTTTGAAACTGTTGACCAATCTCTCCTATATACTCTTCTCTCTAGGTTTTCAGTACTATATTCTCTTCTGGTTCAGTGGCATGTATTTCTCCTTTGCTTATAAACTAAACATATATTGCAAGGTCCTGTCCTAGATCCTTATCTTTTCTACCTATGCTGTCACTTGATGACTTCATCAGTTCCCAATTACTTCAGCTATCATCTCTCTGCTGATGACTCAACTCTATTTTAAAGCCTGTTCTCTTTTCCAGTTTCCTTTAATACACCAGCTAAACTGAACTCTTATTTTCTCCCACCGATCCCCAACAAATGAAACCAAAAACCTTTCACCCCACTTTTACATCTCCCTCCTGCTCTCATCTCAGCCAGGTTTAAAACCTCATTATTATCTCAGTGACCTACAAATCAGATCACTTTTGCCTGGTCTTGTTCTTTCCCTCCCCATACACAGTGTCTTGCTTATGTCTTTCATTGCTATTTGTCTTGACTAGGTCTTATCACTGGACTCTAATGACCCTGCATAGTTGTGACTCACTTAAATCCAATTCATGACATTCTTCTCCAAATGTCATTGGTCTTCTTCCAGAATGAAGGATAAACAAATATTTCTTCCTCAACCCACCTTCCTTACACATAGCCTAGTTCAGGGCAGCAGTAGTCTGTTTGGTTATCATTCCTCTACTTTCTCTTTTCTCCAATCTATTCTAAACAGAGCTACCTCAACAATTTTCTTAAAAGTGAAGGCCTAGTTATACTTATTTTTTATTTATTAAAGCTTTTTATTTGCAAAACATATGCATGGATAATTTTTCAACATTGACTCTTGCATAGCCTTCTGTTCCAAATTTTTCCGTCCTTCTCCCCACCCCCTCCCCTAGACAGCAAATAATATAATTTATGTTAAACATGTGCACTTATTCTGCACATTTCCACAATTATCATACTGCACCAAAAAAAATCAGATCAAAAAGGAAAAAGAAAACAAAATGCAAGCAAACAACAAAAAGAGTGAACATAGCTCCACACTCAGATTTCACAGAGCTCTCTTTGGGTATAGATGGCTCTCTTTATCATAAGATCATTGGAATTGGCCTTAGTCATCTCATTGTTGAAAAGAGCAACATCCATCAGAATTGATCTTCATATAATTTTGTTGCTGTATATAGTGATCTCCTGGTTCTGCTCATTTCACTTAGTATCAGTTCATATAAGTCTCTCCAGACCTCTCTGAAATCATTCTGCTGATTGTTTCTTATAGACCAATCATATTTCATAACATTCATATCTGGTCATATTATTTACTGCATCACATTTCCTTCCTCCTACCTCCATATACATTCGCAAAACTCCCATCAACTCCCTGTTGCTTTGAGAATAAAATAAAAACTCTTCTGTTGGATGTTTAAAGAACCTCAGAAACATCCTCTTCTACCTTTACAGGGTTTTTTGTTTTGTTTTGTTTTTATTTTGTTCTCCTTTGCTCTGTGTAGTCTAACCATAATGAACTGCTTGTTGTTCTTCACATAGATTCCTCCATTTTCTGCTTCCTTGATGGTCTTTCATGACTCCTGGAATGGACTTCCTCATTATTGACTCCATATATCATTTTCTTCAATACTTAACTCAAGTATTGTTTTCTTCATGAAACTTTCCATGGTCCTCTCAGATGCCAGTGTACTTTTCATAAAACTATTTTGTGTGTCTGTTGGTACTTAGTAAGTGCTTATTGAATAAATGGTCTACAGTCTTTTCACTCATGAATCCCCAAATTAGTGTTTTTCCTTTATGTACTCTAGGTTGAATACAATGTCTATTGTATTACTATACAACCTGACAGGCTATGGAAACCATATATCAATGGAATTATGATTCGTCTTTATAAATAGTATTCCCTTCAGTGATAGAGATTGCATTTCATTCACTCCTGCCCCTCTTTGAGTTCTTGTTCATGTCTTCCCATGAGTTTGCCATAGAAAGGGGTCTATACAATGTTATGTGTTAATGATTTCCATTACTCTTTAGGTGATACCTTTCGGTGTCTCATTAAGTGGGTACTATCTGCCAAGTACTGTGCTAAAGTGCTGGAGATAGAAAATGAGACAATCCCTTCCTTCTCTTTTCATCCCACCCTCTCTCTCCCCTTGGGCTTCATAAGAACAAGCTATATACAAGATAAATAGGAAATCATTAACAGAGGGAAGAAATAGAATTAAGAAGGATTAAAAGGCTGCCTGTAAAAATGAGATTTTACTTGAGACTTAAAAAGTGCCAGGGAAATCTGTAGGAAGAAGTGAAGAGGGAAAACATTCTAGGCATGGAAGACAGGCTGGGAAAATGCCCATGGCAAAATAGAGTACCTTTTCATGGCACAACCTGGAGGTATTGAAGGTATGGGGCTGGGAGAAGATAAGAAGGCTGGAAAAATAGATGGAGACTAGATTATTGACGTCTAGGTGCTAAATTGTGAATAGAATAAAATATAAAATTGACAGGCCTGCAATAAATTGGATATGGAGATGATAGAATGAATCCAGGATGACTCCTAGGTTGAGAGCACTTAGGACTATGAGAGAGGTAGTTTCCTCTGCAATATTAAAGAAAGACAGGAAGGGGAAAAAGTTGAGGGAAAACAATAATGAGTTCAGTTTTGGTTATTTTGAGTTTTAGATATGCCCTGGACATCCAGTTTGGCATTTCAGAAAGGCAGTTGGAGATGAAAGATTGGAGGTTAGCAAAGTTTGGAACAGGATAGATAGATTTGAGAAATATAGAAATGGTCAGTAAATCTGTGGGAGTTGTTGAGCTCACCAAGTGAAGTGTAGTATAGAGAGAGAAGAGAGTCCAGGGACACCAATTATTTGAAAGCATGATCTGGAAGAGGATACAGCAAAGGAGATAGAGAAAAAACAGTCAAATAGGGAGAAAGTGTTCTTAGAGGAGAAAAGTCAAAAAGCTACAAAGAAGGAATATTGAAATCCATTGGGTTTGACAATTGAGAATCCCTAGAAATTTTTGTAGTGCAACAGTTTTGAAAGTCAGGTTTTATGGTATTAAAAAGAGGAGAGAAAGTAAAAGCATCTATTATAGATGGAATTTAGCTGCAAAGCAGCAGAAGATATGACAGTCCAGAAATGAACTGATCAAGTGAAAATTTCAGGTTTAATGGCGCCATGTGTACATTTGTAGGGAGTATAGGGAATAAGCCAGGTGACAAGGAGAGATTGAAAATAAATCAAAGAATGGTAGTGACAAAGGTTGAAGTCTGTTGGAAGAGATAGGATAAAATGGAATCACTTTTAACAATTAGGGCTCTGGTAAGGAGTAAGGTCACTTCATTGTGTGAAACAAGGATGAAAGAAAAGATTGTAGCAGAAAACCACAATGACAATAACAGCCTTTTTGTGATGAGAAAGTAACAAAAAAAGTAGATAGTTGTCAGGTAGGTTAGCCAAATTGTGGCATACAAATGGAATATTATTGTATAAGAAATTATCATTATAAGAGGGTTTATTTACATGATGGGCTGCAGAGTCAAATAAACAGAAGAAAAATATATGACTACAAAAATATAAGTGGAAAGAACAGCAATTCCCCCCCCCCCCCAAAAAAAAAAGAGGAAGTGAATGCTAATAACTTCTTAATTTGAATCAATGGAAGAGTTGAATTTTAACATCAGATGTGAAAGACTGAGAGTATAGAAGAGTATAGAATATTGCATGTACTATTAATCTTGGTTTATCTTTTGATATTGCCAAACTGCTTTTTCCCAAAATCTCCCTTTCAAAAGAATTCTTTGTTACAAGGAATGTTTTGGTGAAGTCTGTGAAGGGGGGGGGAAACATAGGAGGGATTTATTTAGAAATGAAACTATCAGTAAAAATAAAATTAAAATAGCTAATGACAAAAATTATAGAATTAAAATTTTTTGATAATTTAAAATTCCTTTCTTGAGCTTTATATGCTAGTCGTAACTTTTAATTAAGCATTCTGACTTGAGGCATTTATAGACTATATTTAAAAAGGCTTGCAAGTCTTGTCCTCTCTGTCTACTCTTTGGCTATCATTCCTATTCACACGTTACTAAACAAAACTGAGGAAATCTGAAAATAGGCTGACTGGGTCCACTCTGAATAAATCTCAGCCATGTCCTCACTACAGCAAACAAGTCCTTTTATGTCTCCCTAATGAATTAATTATTTCTGCTCACCAGTGTCTTTTCCAAATCTTTTCTTTCTTTCATAGCCCTTCCCCTATGGTTCTCTTTCCTCATTCTCTCAGCAGAGAACCTTGCCTCATGTTTCACTGGAAAAAAAAAAATGAGGCAATTCACTTACAGCTCCTTCTTTTCTTCTCATTATCACTCAGATATCTTCCCCTCCTCTATCTCACATGAAGAAGTGGCTTTTCTCCTTGCTGAGGCAAACTTTTCTACCTGCACACATTATCCTATTTCATCCTATTTTCTCCTGTAGATTCTTCATTCTTTTATCTTTACTCTCTCCCTGTGTTTTAGTTGCTCCAAACATTCCTATATTTCTTATTGTTTTTTCCTAACTTTATCCCCACTAGCTGTCATCATATATGTCTCCTCCCTTTCTTGGTTAAATTTTTTTGAGAAAACCATTTACAACTGGTTCATCTACTTTGTTTCCTCTCACCCTTTTAATTCTAGCTTCTGATCAACTAAAACTACAGTCTCCAAAGTTACCAATGATCTCTGTCTTCCTTTTTTCTCTTTTCCTCTCTTCAGTTCCACATTCTTTCTTGAGAATTCATGACATTTGCCATATTTGAGGGCATAGAAAACAACAAAAAGAAGGAAAAAATGCTTCAGTCTACGCTCTTGATACCAAGAGTTCTATCTAAAGATGGGTAGCTTTTTTTAAAAGCATGAGTCCTAAATTGAGCATACCCTTTGATCCAGCAGTGCTACTACTGGGCTTATATCCCTAAGAAATACTAAAGAAGGGAAAGGACCCTGTATGTGCCAAAATGTTTGTGGCAGCCCTTTTTGTAGTGGCTAGAAACTGGAAAATGAATGGATGCCCATCGATTGGAGAATGGGTGGATAGATTATGGTATATGAATGTTATGGAATAATATTGCTCTGTAAGAAATGACCAGCACGATGAATACAGAGAGGTTTGGAGAGACTTACATGAACTGATGCTGAGTGAAATGAGCAGAACCAGGAGATCATTATACACTGCAACAATGATACTGTATGAAGATGTATTCTGATGGAAATGGATATCTTCAACATAGAGAAGATATAATTCAGTTCATTTGATCAATGATGGACAGAATCAGCTACACCCAGAGAAGGAACACTGGGAATTGAGTATAAACTGTTTGCACTATTGTCTTTCTTCCCAGGTTACTTTTACCTTCTGAATCCAATTCTTTCTGTGCAACAAGAAATTCAGTTCTGCATACATATATTGTATCTAGGATATACTATAACACATTTAACATGTCTGGGATTGCCTGTCATCTAAGGGAGGGAGTAGAGGGAAGGAGGGGAAAATTCGGAATAGAAGTGAGTACAATAAATAATGTTGTAAAAAAAATTACCCATGCATATATGTACTGTCAAAAAAAAGTTATAATTCTAAAATTAATTTAAAAATTTTTTTAAAAAGCATGAGTCCTTTGAAACTGTGAAAGATTATCTTTGAAGGAGTTAATAGTTTTTCATTTAAATTTACACATTGTTCTCCTGGTTCTGCCCACTTCACTTTGAATCAGTTCATAGAAGTCTTCCCTATTTTTTCTGAACTATCCCCTTTCTTATTTCTTAAAGCAGAGTAGTATTATACTGCATTCATCTCCCATAACTTGTTCAGCCATTCCCCAATACTCCCTCAATTACCAATTCTTTGTCACCACAAAAAGTTACACTATTTTCATACATATAAGTCTTTCCTTTTCTTTGATTTCCTTAGGATACAGATCCAGTAGTTGTATTGCTGAGTTAGAGGACATATACAGTTTTCTAGTCCTTTGAGTATAATTCTAAATTGCTTTCCAGAATGGTTCATAGCTCTATCAACAATGTATTTTTTCCTACATCCCTTCAAGCATTTTGTCATTTTTCTTTTCTGTTATTTTAGCCAGTCTGATGGATGTGAGATTGTGACTTCTAAAAAGTAACTACTTTTAGGGCATCCATTGCCACCTTTGTAATTTACTTACAAATAATATTTTGTCTACAAAACAGGAAGTGTTAAACTTTAAAATTATAATTAGAAGGTGTGAAATGGAATATACAGTTCGGGCCACAAGAGAATATGCATAGATAAGCTCCCCTCAGGGATGTTGTGAGTTGAAGATGATAAGATGTAGCCAGATAAATGTTTAAATTAAAACAAGTTAAGTACATGAAAAGAATATAAAATACCTATTAGATCAAGTAAGGGAAAAAAAGTTATCCCAGTTGGATGATATTTTATTTGGGCCTTTAGGGATAAGTAAAAATACCTCTGTTGGAGTGATTTAAGAATTGTGAGATAAGCTTTGAGGAGTGTGAAGGGCCTTTGCCCTTAGGACAGAACTAGGAATAAACAGGTAAATGCTGAAAAGTGGCAAATTTAGACTAGAGATGAGGAAAAACAATTAGAAGAACTATACCTCAGAAGGTAATGCATTTCCCCTTCACTGGACATCTTAAATCAGATGATTGCTTGTCATGTATGTGCATCTGGAATTTGATAAGTGTGCATTTATCCAAGTTAAGTTTTTTTGATGAGAAAATCCTTATATGAGAAGTCATTGTCTTCTTGGGTCTTTATGTGTAGTTTTGAACTATGGCTGTCTTTGTCATATGTACTTAGCTCCAGACCAAATTCCATAAAAACATTTCTATTGTATTTTCCATAACATCAAACATAATACTTGGGTATACTAGATCCTCATTAAATTTGGATGATTTGTATGTTTATTTAAATTATTCAAACCATGGCATATAAACCTTCCTATTTAGTGTCTTACTAAATCACTCCTAATTATTTGTTAAAGGTGATAGAATGGATCTCCTAGCACATAGTATCTAGCAAGTACTTAATAAATGCTAGCTGATCAACTTATCTACTTATACATGTGTATAATTTTTTGAAGGTTTGTGGTAAGTCTTCTAAAAATAATTTCCATTCTAATAATGAAGACACAGAAGCAATATGGCACAGTGTATAGAAAGCCAGCCCTGAGTGTTAGGAAGCTTTGGTTAATGTTCCATCTCTGACATTGTCTTATATCTCTATGGGCAAGTCACTTGACTTATCAGTGCCCGTGACAGTACTGGAATTCTATAAAATTCTCCTGAATTTTGCAGTTTTTACTAGCTTTAAAATCAAAACCAGCTTCTTTCCTTTGGAAAAGGAGGCAGCTATTAACTACAATTTTTAAAGATATATAAAGGAGAAAAAAAGGCAGCCAGAACAGCCTGAAATATCCATTAGAATCTTTAAGGGGTATTTGGGAAAAGTGAATTTTTTGTTTTTATTAAGTTAATATCTTAAACATTATCATAACTACTGAATTTACTGCTCTCAATTTTTAGTAAAAGTGGAGAAGTTGGGTTCTTTTGCATCTTTCACATAGCTATCTTACACAAAAGCTCAAGTCAACATGGGGTCCATAGGGCCATTTTATTTTACTTTGATACCTACTGATTTATACTACATAATCATTATATACATCAAAGATTCCTATGGTTTAGTTGATGGCAGAAGCTCTTAAATTTTTTGCCCTTAAGGCTTCTTTAAATATTTTTACTAAATGTTAAATATTAATTAAATTATTACTAATTAAATATCATAGGACTTCTTAACTAGTAAGGGTCCCAAAGAAATTTTGTTCATGTGGGTTACTTCTATCAATTTCTGTAATAAAAATTAAAACCGATAAACTTTTAAAAAGATTTGTTCATTATAGAAATAACATTTTAATGAAATAGTTCTATTTCACAAAGCAAAAAATATTTAATGAGAAGAGTGGCATTGTTTTACATATTTTTGCAAAACCTTTTAGTTTCTGCCTTAAAAGAAGCCAGTAGATTCTTCTTTCTGCTTTTTTATTCAGTCTGTTGCAATATGTTTTGCTTGAAGTAAATGAAGACAATTTGACTTTACACAGAGATATATTTGCAAAAGAATAATTTAATAAGTAATTTCTTAGTATTGTTATGAAGTATTTTTGACCTCAGAGACTTCCTGAAAGAGGCTTTGGGAGTACACAGGAGTCTTTACCACTCTTTGAGAACTGTTGCTCTGTTTTTAAATTGGGATCTTTATTCTGCATCAGTTTACAAAAGTCTTTTAATGTTATTATGAGTTCCTCTTTTTGTTTCTTAATGTACAATAATATTCCATTATGTTCATATACCACAGTTTATCCATCCCCTGAATGATGTGTACCCACTTAATTCCCTTTTTTTTTTTTTTTTTTTTTTTTTTTAAGTAACACAAAAAGTATTGCTTTGATTATTTTAGGAACTTTTCATCTCCTTGGGATTGAATGAATCCCCCATATGGGGATCACTGAAATAATTGAATGACTTTTCATACATAATTACAAATTGTTTTCCAGAATAGTGGGACTAGTTAATAGCTCAAACTGTAGTAATTTAGTCTTCCTACCATTGATTTATTTCTATGTTGAATCATTTTTTTAAGCAGAGATTTTTATCACTTTGGAGTCTATTATTTCTCTATTTTGAATTATAGCCCTGAATTTAAAATTCTATTCCCAGACAGTGTCTTTTCAACCAGATACTCCCCAAATCTGCCTTTTTCTTTTTCATTCCTTACTTTTGACTGCTGGCAGTATTGAAAACACACCTTGTGTCCTTAAAGCAACCAGTAAGTTCTTAAGCTTTTGTTACTTGATTAAGATTTCATAATCTTTAACAATTTTCAGTTCCTTTTTTCTTTGCTATTTCATTTGTTTTTACATAAATTAGTAAAAATTAATTATTGCCATCCAGTTTGACAGATCTTGGGAGATGATCAGTCATCTACCTTTAGGAAGACTAGATCTTGGTTGTCAGTTTGACAAATAATGCCTCAGTTTCCCTTAGCTGGGAGTCAACAACTAGCATTTTTCTTCTATTATTCAATGAACTTTCATTTGACAACAGCTATTCATCTACACCATCATGCTTTAGGGGTCAAAAAGTTTTTTCTTCAGGATATTCAGTTTAGGAACATATTTTTGAAATAAATTCTAAAGTAAGAGCTTTAAATGAAAAGGGATGGGGGGAGGGAATGAGAAAAATACTGTGCATATATCCTCGAATCTAGATGAGAGAATAGTTATTATGTAGGAAGAAGAATTGAGACACTTAGAAGTTTGTAAAAGACAAAAATCCATGGCCTCTGGTACCAAAGTAAGAATGACTAATGGTCTTCATGCCAAGAGATAAATTGATGGAATAAAACCTGTGTGTGACTGAAATGTGGCTCTGGATACTTTATTCTGAAGAAGTAGAATAGGTAAAAGGAGGGAAGAGGTGAGATTGTATGTTGTGATGATAATGGGAATCTGGTGGGTAATTGAGTCCTCTCTTTTAGAATTTGTGATAGAGAAGGAAAGGAAAACAAGGAATAGTATGACATGCAACCTAGAGTTTAGAAGAGATTTCAATAGGTTCAGAGAAGAATAGGTAAGATCAAATTTTTAAGGGAAATCAACTCAGAAGGCATGGGAAACTCAATTGAAATTGAGGATGAAAGTGGAGTTGTTTGAAGAGAGCAGTATGGATGCACAGGGAACTTAGCAATCAACTTTTAAAAAATCTGTGTACAGAAGATGGAAAGGTGCAGGTAATTAACATTATATATTTAAAAGTCTGGCATATTCATAATCAAGTAGGGTCATTATTGCTAAAGCTCAGAATGAGCTTAGTGTAGTGGCTGTTCTGGGGCAGCAAATTTTGTTTGTTTTTTGGTAAAGCTATTTGGGATTCATCAGTTGCTAAGTGGTCAAAGGATACAAATAGGCCATTTTCAAAGGAAGAAAATCAATTGCCAACTGGGGGGATATTAAAAAAAAAAACCTAATAATTTAAGGGAATGCAAATTAAAAGCATATCTGCAATTCCTTTCCACATTCATCAGGTTGGCAAAGTTGCTTGGGGGAAAAAGAAAATGACAAATTATGGAGAGGCTGTGAAAACAGTCACATTTGATGCCCTATTGGTGGAGTTGTAAATTGGTTTTGCTGTTCTGGAAAGCAATTTGGAATTATGGTCAGTGTTACTGGATTGTATATATTTTTGACCCAGTGATAATTACAAGAAGACCTTTTATCCCAAGGAAATCAAAGAAAGAAGGATCTGATATGTACAAAAAATATTTATAGCTACTCCTTTTGGTGGCAAAAGAATTGGAAACCTAAAGGAATGCCCATCAGTTGAGGAACAGCTAAATAAATTATAATATATGTAGGGTAATTAAATAATGCTATGTAATAATAAATGGAAGATATAGTTTCAGAAAAACTTCAGAATTGTATAAACTGATGTAGAGTGAAATAAATAGAACCAGGAAAACAATTCTTGCTATTACATCAGCTTGTAGAATCAAATAATTTTGGAAAATTGGAGAACTCTGATCAACTCTGGTCAATCATGATTCCATAAGACTATGATGAAGAACGCTGCTCACTTCCTGCCAGGTGATGACTAATAGGGAGATTGAAACATTTTTTGGACATGGCCAATATGGGGATTTATTTTGCTTAACTATACTTGTTATAAGGACTTGTTTTTGTTTGAGGCTAAGGAGAAGAGAGGGAAGATTCTTGATAATTGAAAAAAAAATTTTTAATTACCTAAAAAACCTTACATGGGTAAAGAACAGGATCAAGAAGTCTTAGAACCATATCTCTGGGTGGATAGAATGCTTTTAACTGATAGGAGAGAAAAGGCAGAGCTTCTTAGTTTGTTTTTGATTGTGTTTTTTTCGGCCAAGGAGAATGATTTTTTCTTTTTTTTTTTTTTTTGAAAATTAATCGAGATATTTAATAGACAGTGCAAACCATAGTTTCATCTGAATATAAATGTATGTACATGTTCCAATGAGCTATATCAATCAGTTATCACAAACAGCAATAAACACTTCTGTAGAGCTATGTTAAAAAATGTACAGTTGGAATTTAATTCTAATAATCTCTACCTGCTTCCAAGAAGACTTTGTCCATTTCAAATCAGTTTCACAAACTTAAAAAGAAAAGGTGATCTGGTGTGAAAGGATAGGAGTGGAGTGATAAATACAAAGCCAGTCTGACAGTCAAAAGATATAAATACAGCTTATTACAGCTGACCACAAGAAAGAAACTTAACGACTTCTTTTTAAATGTCATACAAGACTTAAAAAGGCATGTGGGACAGTTCAACTGACTTAAAATGACAAAGACTACATTTGAAGAGCATTTTAATTCTGAACAAGAAATTCCACTTGAGGATCCAGCAACAAGTTAGCATAGTCCAAAAGCTGAGTGCTGGATTTTGCAAATATATTTTATTTTACAGAAATTCAACATTATAAACAGCAAGCAACTCCCTTCCCCTGCTCCCCAGCCAAACCTCTACCGCTTGGTGCAGACCATGCTATCCAATATGCAGAGCTGCAGGCCCACTGCCTTGGATTAAGATCCAAGAGATAAAGATGGTTTTCCTCCCCCACACCACAAGCATACACCCAACTGCAACAGGTGACCATAGTCTGTTTTTATACTAGCCCACAGAGTTGTATCAGTTACATAGATTCAGCCCAGTTTTCCAGCTCTTTCATGTCATCCTCGTCCTCTTCCTTCTTCTTGACTGGCTTTGATGGTAGTGCTATAGAGGGCACATTTGGTAGTGGGACTGTTTCTGGACCATTGATTTCCAGCAAATTTTTGTCTAGTTCCTCTAGTTCTGCCATGAGTTCATCCTCATCAAACTCTTCTCCAAATCCTACAGGTTTGTAAATAGCTGTGGATATCTCCTCTGCAAGTTCTTGCTGGTCAGCAATGTCCTGCATTAGCTCGTCTACTTTATCAATATCCATGTTGTCATGGGCAGCCTTCATAGCTTTTGCAGCATAACCCATGTTCTTGAGTACTTCAGTATTAGTGTTGGCATTCTCAAGGGCTTCCCTTTGAAATTCGATTGTCGACAATGTACCATCAATCTGGGCCAGCTGTTTCTTGTATCTCTTCTTGCCCTTCAGTGCTTGAAGGGCAGCTCGCTTGTTCTTGGTACCGTGCTTTTTGGCTACCGCCAGCTCCTGCTCAATCTTCTTCTCCAAGAACTCCTGTTTCTTGCTCAGCATCTCCTCCATGTCCTGCAGCTGCTGGATCGCTTCCTGCGAGGTCGGGCCACCCTTGCCCCCAGACTTACCCCCACCAGACCCAAACAGTTTCCCAAACCCCGACATGATGCCGCCATTCCCACCTCCCATCCCCTCCACTGCCCAAGGAGAATGATTTTTGCACTAGAAATAACAGCCAAAACTTTGCATACTGTAAAATTACAAAGATCATCTAGTCATTCTTGATAAGTCAAATATCTTGACCCAAATGACCTACATCTTTGGATAATGAAAGAATTAAGGTATTGTGTGTGATATTTGAAATATTACTAAGAGAGGTGTTGTAGGATAGAGAAGCACAATGTCCCAGTTTTCAAAAATGGGAAGAAAACAGTCTGCAAGCTGTTGACCAGTGAGCTTGATTGAACTTCCTAGGAAAATTATGAAACATATCATTAGAAATAGTGAGCACCAGGAAAAGGAGGTGATGGTTGCAAAGAGCCAGCATAACCTTTCATAATTAGGCTATTAGACTCAACTGTATCCTCTTCTCCCCCCCTTTTTTGGAAAGGTTTAACAAATTAATGGAAAAAAAGGAATGCTACAGAAATATTTTACCTAATCCTAGAAAAGGATTTGATAAAGTATATCCTGCTATTCTTATGGAAAAGATGGAATAATATGGACTATTGAAATTTACTTCTACTTGTTTTGCCTCAAGTCTCTCCCCTTTACATAGGTACCAAAGTCATTTTTCTAAAGAGTAGGTCTGATAATGACTCCAGGGGTTCTCCGTTAACTCCCAAATCAAATATATAAAGTTCTTTTTTATTTAAAGGTCTTCATAACTTCACAACCCTTCCGATTGTTTGACTGTTATACTTTTTTTCCTTCACATACTGTCAACCAGCTATATGCTGGTTTACTGGATATTCCTTTTTCAATTCTCCTCCCATCCTCTGCATTTGTTTCTTTATTGTCATGGTCTCTCATGCCTAAATTAGTTTTCCTCTTCACCTTTACTTATTAGAAGCTCAGACTTCCTTTGTGACCCAACCCAGAGACTACTTCCTATAGGAAGCCTTTCCCAGTCCCTTCAGTACTAATGCTTTTTCTCTGAGTTTATCTTTCAATTGTTCTGTTTGTCTTGCTTACATGTCTCAGAGTATAAGCCAATGAAAATGGGGCTGTTTTATCTTCCTGGGTATCTCCATAGTAGGTTTTTCATAAATGCTGATGAACTGGTGCTAGGTGGTTCAGTATATAGAGCTCACAGGGCCTGGAATCGGTAAGACCTGAGTTCAAATCTAACCTCAGACATTCACTGGCTATGTGACCCTGGGCAAGTCACTAATCTGTTTGCCTTAATTCCCTGGGTAAGAAAATGGCAAACCACTTCAACATCTTTGCCGAGAAAATCCCACATGGGGTCATGAAGAGTGAGATACAATAACAATAAACAGTGTTTTCCAAAATGGGGATTTGGTACTCTTAGTGGGACTTGGTATTATTGAAAGATGTGATCAACTAATTAGAAGGGGGGAAAATGAGTCCCATTCCACATTTTCCTACAATAATCAAATATGGAATTATCTCCCACACAAGTGTATTACTTCCTTCACCCATTATTGTTCAGTATTCCTTCATTTTTCACCTTTCCACTATTGATATCGAATTTATTCCTCAAGGTAGTTATAATCGTCTGGTCCCCAGTACTCATAGAATATCCAAGAATAACTTCCTTCCTTTCAAATATCTTTCTTCCTAGATAATCTCAGGCTGAAGTAGGTACTCTTCTGCAATCTGATTCTGTGTTCCAGCTCAATGGCTGGTGACTAAGAATGTTATGTTCTCAACCAACTATTCCCTCTTTAGTTTTGGCAGGACACAATAAGTTTCACAGGATGAAGAGGCATAACATATGTTATGATATTACAAATCTCATTACATTCTCTTTTCTCTCATATGTATCCTTTTTTTTAGAATTTGCTTATTTCGGCAGAAGATATCACCAATCTTTTCAGCCTCTGTAAGTCTCAGCCTTGTTGAACTTCAAAACAAGGTCATTCTTGACTCTTCATTCTTCCTCAACCCAAACATTAGTTGACAAACATCGTTGTTTCTCCTCCACACCTCACATTCATCCTTTTATTTCCACTCAAACAGCCTCCACTATAGTTTAGTCTCCCATTACCTCTTACCTGAACTCTTTTTAGCCTCCTAATTGGTTTTCCTGACAAAATCTCTCCTCACTCTATATATCTTTTACATAGCTCCCACAGTAATATTTCTAAAGTACAGGTTTGATTAAATCATTCCTCCACTCAATAAATTTTAGTTTTTCCCTATTGTGATGAGGATAAAATATTTCATCTTTATCTCATCCTTTAAAATATATTTTTGTTTAGATTTCATAATACAATTATCAATATGGTATGTAAATTTACATACACACATACTGTGTACATATACACACATATATGTATGTATGAATGAGAAGGCCATGTGCCTAAAATTTTTTCACTGGACTAGGTGGTAACATTTGAGTGAATTCATAACTATTTAAATGATCAGACTCATAATTATGATTCCTTGACAGGTTGACATGTTTGCAGTGGAGTATTCTAAATTTGATTTTGTGTTGTTTAACAGAAAGGTTTAAATTATAGAAGGGATGACCAAATGCAGGGTAAGAAAAGCAGCTAGACAATTTGATCCATAAAAGATATAAGGACTTTTTCCAGTCATATCTGACTGTCTGTGACTTTATTTGGGGTTTTATTTGGTAAAGACACTAGCGTGGTTTGCCTTTTCCCTCTCCAGCACATTTTACAGATGAAAAAACAGAGGCAAAGAGCTTATGTGACTTGCCCAGTCACACAGCTATTAAGTTTTTGAAGCCAAATTTGAACTTTAAAAGATGGATTCCTGACTCCAAGCTAGGCATTCTATCTACTTAACTATCTTGAAAACTTTAGTGGACTACAAACTCAAAAAATAGTTAGCAGTGTGTGTGTAGACAAAACCAAAATATGATTTTGAACTGCATTAAGAGAAAAGGTGATAGTCAAGATTGTCAGAGATGGCTCCACTGTGATTTTGTCAGATCATATCTCAAGTATTGTATTCAGTTCTGGATACTGAAGATTAGGAATGTCATTGATAAAGTAGAGAGCTTCCTGAGGAAAGGAAACAGGATGATGACAGGTTTGGAGTCTTTGTCAGGTGAGGATAGATTTAAGGAACTAGTCATGTTTAGCCTGGAGAAGAAGAAACTCAGTGGAAAATTTGATAGTCTGTTGTTGTTTTTTAAGTATATGAAGTATTGTTTATTAAAAGCAAATTAGACCTTTCTCTGCATGACTCCCAAAGGGGCAGGAGTCATTGGCAACTAGAATGAATGTGATAGATCTAAGCTTTTGATGTAAAGAAAACTTCTAGCAATTATAGCTATCCAAAAGTGTAAGGGACTATTTTGAGAGGAAGACATAGTTACCTCATGCTTATACAGTATTTCAAAGTATGTAATTTGCTCACTCTCACTCTCTTTCTGTGTGTGTGTGTGTGTGTGTGTGTGTGTGTGTGTGTGTGTGTGTGAGAGAGAGAGAGAGAGAGAGAGAGATCTCACTTAAGTTTCCCAATAACCCCTGAGATCGCTCCTGCAGTTCTCGCTCTGTCACCCACTTCCCTTCATCATTTAGGAGATAGTTAAGATCTCCTTGCTCTTTGCAACAAAGGTTACATGGTCACTTGTAAAGATTGTGGCAAAAAAAAAAAAAAAAAAAAAAAAAAAGATTTTTGTTTGGGCACAGATTTTCTATATACTATATTTATAGGAGTCTAAATGGGGGAAAACTCTATATCAATATGTATTGGCTTTAGAGAGAGATCATTTTATGTGTTCTTCCAAAGGCTCCATTGAGTAGTTGAGAACATGATAGCTGATGAGGTTTGATTTTCAAAAGATGTCATGTCCAAGTTATCTTATTTAGAGTAATGACATAGAATGTAATTCTTATAGGAAAAAGATTCCAAAATGAAGTAGAATGACTCATTTACATAGCTCTTTTGGATCACAGAGGACATTCTTTACAACTTTTTTATAAGGTGAATAATATAAAATATCCTCTTTTTACTCAAGAAAGCAGGCCTGATGGTGAGAAGATTTAATGTAATATCCATCCCCTCTCTCCCACTCCTCACCCTCATTCAGATCTAGACAAATCTAAACAAGAGATAAGGAAGAAAAGTTAAGGACCTGAATAGAAATTTTTTTTGGGGGGGGAACACACACACACACACACACACACACACACACACGGATCCCTGGTCAATAAAAAGGAATTTACATTATTCTCAACTGTGTTTTGGATCTTTGCAAAGATTAATCATGTTTGAAGCAAAAAGACTCCAAAAAATGTAGAAAAACAAATAATTATCTTCTTTACTGCTTATATTGCAACTAAAGTTATGTTCATTATATAGGGTCCTTAAAGAAAAAAACATAAAGTAATTGAAGACTCAAGTAACATTCTATTAAATGGGTCGTTTTCATCAAAGAAAATTAAAATTATGAGATAACATCAAAGATTTAAGGGATGCAACTAAAGCAATTCAAAGGAGGAACTCATTTTCATCAGCAAAAGAGAATGAACAAATCAATTAATTGGATATGCAATTAAAAATTTTTATTAAAAATAAAATTTAAAACTCCCAACTAAGTAACAAATTTTGAAAATTAAATTGAAACCAAAAAGACTATTGAATTAATAAAACTAGGATCTGATTTATTTTTTTTAAGATCAGTAATAAAAGCTAAACTGATTTTTTTAGAAAAAGTTATTCACAACAAAAATGAAAAAGAAATTACAGTTGAAAAAGAAACAAAGGAATAGTCCAATATATGCTGGCAAGATTGGTAACTTAGAGGAAGTGGATGGATACTTGCAAAAGTTAAAAAAAAAAAATCCAGATTAATAACAGAAGAAAGACTACTTAAATAACGCAGTGTCACAAAAATAAGTTGATCAAGCAATATATGATTTTCCAAAGGAATAAAAACTGTAGGACCAAATGGTTTTTAGAATAAATTCTATCAGACTTAGAGAACTTTTAATCTTTCAACTATGTAAGCTGTTCGCAATAGTAGTAAAAGAGTCTCTTCAAATCTTAAGAAATTTCCATAACAAGACAAATACAGTCTTGATAGCTGAGCTACAGGGGGATAACTGCAAACTAATGTCCATATAATAAAAACATTTTAAATTAGATATTAGCAAATAGGCTATAGCAACATAAAAAGTTTATACATGATGACTCAGGTTTATACTGGGAATTCAGGGTTGGTTCAACATAAGGGAAACTATAAATACAGTAATGTAATCCTTTATTTAGATAATAACATAGGTCATTTGAAATTATACTCTTGGTATTTGAAATTTTACAATAGGAACAATTTTTTTTTCTTGCAAAAAATTTAAACTTTATTTCATTGGAATAAAAATGTGAATTATTAAGCAAAGGAAGGATATGAGACTAATAATAAAGTAGTTATGTCATGTTCACATTATCCTCTTCAATTCTGAAAAGTCACTTCTTCCTCATTTCAATAAGTTTGATGGAACCCAGAGTTGCCACCTTATATTCAAATTTCTGAAAACCACATACTTTTAAAAAATGTACAGTATATTAAGAACAGTAAAGACTCCTTCAAAAGGCATGGAAAAGAATATTTTGCTAGTTCCAAAACAGTGATACCTAAAATGGCAAATATTGCTGTATGTATATTTATCCTTTTTACTATAATTCTAAAAATAAAATATTGTATTTATTAAGTTTGCTTTCTCATAACTAATTATTATTTTTGATTAGGAATGCAGTGAATTATAGAATGGAAAAATCATTTAGCTATGTACTCAGTACAAGAAATAATTTTGAAAAATAAGCTATTCTCTATTCTCATTAATATTATAATTAGGGAAGACATCACAAAGAATCATTCAGTTTCATGGTAGACCGAAAGGCCAGATAGTACTTAGGGTTTCACCTCAGTGTAGCTACAATTTGATATCTCTGCTCAAGTCAAAATTGGTCATCACATTGATCTAACTTCTAGTGTTTTGGGGGGTTGTTTTCCTTTATATTCTTGTCATTATACACACTTGATTTAGGGCCAGTGCTTGAAGCCTTTCTAGCTTGGTGGAGGCCTGCTTAAAGCCAAAAGGGAAAGATAAGAGAGAAAGGGGGAGAGATTAACACTTAAGAAACCATGGGTTTCTTTGGTGTAGTGCAGGTTTCAGTACTACCACACTTTTAATAAACAGTATTAGGAGTTACGGTTAATGATAATAGTAACTTAAAATATGCAAAATACTTTACAAATTTTAATCTCATTTTATCTTCACAGCAATCCTGGATATTATTATCCCTATTTTATAGATGTGGAGACTGAGCCAAACAGAAGTTGATGATTTACCTAGGATCATACAGCTAGTATGTGCTGAATTTGAATTCACATCCCACATTCTATACCTTGTGCCATATTGTTGCCTCATCTGATATCTCACATTCTGGGGATAATCCTTAAAATCCATTTCTAGGTTTATTCATAAAGCCATTAAATTGTTTTAATACCTGCTACAACTTGTACTCCACAGATAGAGCTCTTGAAAATCCTGGAACCAATTCTATACCTTGATGAAGTATCAGAGTAGAATTCTCATCAGAGTATCATGGTATAGTGGAAAAAAGGATTTGGAATTAGAGGTACTTGGGTCAGCTTCTGTCTTTAGTACTACGTGTGTGAACTTGAACAATTATTTTGACTTTATGTATCCCTCCAGGTCTTTATATAGGTATACAAATACACTAAGCATTTAAGACGTTGCTAAAAGCTTAACAACTTATGTAAAACATCTGGTGTGTGTGCAGTAATTTTTTAAATTACATCTGTTACACAGGATTTCTTCAAGAAAATCTATTTCATGAATTCAGCAAAATTCCTGATAATGATGATGGTGGTGATAGTGCCTTTCCTTTTTTAGTGCTAATTTCCCCCTTCTCCCCCAGTTTCTTTTGATCTTAAGAACGACTTCTTGAGATAGGTAGGATAGTTGAAAATAGACACAGAAAAGTTAATATATTAATATCCATATTTGGTTTGGTCCATTTTCAGGAATTAAACTTTATGCCTCAATCTTTATGACATATTGTATATTTTTAAAATGGTGTCTCCAGTGAAGTAGATATTTCAACATTGATCACATTTTCTTAAGGTTCTGAAGCATTTCCTACTTGAATTACTACAATAGAGAATACAACATTGATTTCCCTGCCTCAAGTCTTTCCTGTGTCCAATACATCTGTCATATTGATAATCTAAAGCAAAAGTTTAATTCTGTCACTTCTCTCCTCAAAAAGCTTCAGGATAAAATATAAACTTCTGCTTGATATATAAAACTTCACAATCGAGTTTCAGCTTCTCCTTTACAATTTATTATATATTGCTTCCCTGTATATGCTTTTATCTATCCAAATTCTTCTACTTAATGGTCCTTGTCTGTGATATTTATCTTATGTCTCTCTTCCCAGTACTTCCATCCCACTCTTTCCCTATCTTTTGCCTCTTAAAAATTCCCAGCTTTCTTCAAAGCTCAGTTCAGGTGCCAGTCAACACACTTAGTATGTTCTTTCTAGACACTGTTAGAAGTATGAGATACAGTTACAAAAAGAAAATAGTTCTTATTCTACAAGGACCTTGAAGGAAAAACAATGGACAAATGTTAAGTAAGAAATATGTATTCAAGAAATGAAGAAGAATTTGTTGGAGGAGAATATTAGTTGGTGCAAGATTATGTGGGAGGTGGTAGTTGAGAAGAACTTTGAAGGAAACTAGAGATTCTAAGACAATGGCACTGCAAAGGCAAAGAAGTTAAAGAGGGAATTCTAAACACTCAATATGAGTGATGAGTTTTCTGAAACGTAGGGTGATATAAAAAGGTAAGATAGTAAGCCCAAGAGAGATCTTTTTTATTTTTTATTTTATTTTTAAGGATGACAGCATATGAGAAGTTGATATTAATAGTAGTTGTGGATAAAAAGGCACATTGTTGTTGGAGCTGTGAATCAACCACTTAAGAAAGCAATTAAAATGAACAATATTTATACCTATAGTGAACTGGACTTACTCCCCATATATAAAAATAATTTATAGTAGCACTTTTTATGATAGCAAATGATTGGAATCAAAGTAAATTTAAGTTGAGGAATTAACCAAATTATGAATGTAATGTAATATTAACTGTGCTATAAGTAACAGTAACAGTAACTATGAAGAATGCAGAGAAAAGTAGAAAAATTTGTATACTGATATAAAGAATATATGGACTGAATACAAAAATGTCAATGTAAAGAACAATTACTAAAATAGCATTGATTTGTTTTAGTGATTTTGGTGGGGGAAACTTCCTCATTTAAAAAAATATTTTTGTTTTTTTGGTATTTTTTTTAAATTAAAATTTATAAGTATAACATTTTTTGACAGTACATATGCATAGGTAATTTTTTTTTTTTAAAACAACATTATCCCTTGTACCCTGTTCCGAATTTTTCCCCTCCTCTCCACCCCCTCCCCTAGATGGCAGGCATTCCCATACATATTAAATATCTTATAGTATATCCTAGGTATAATATATATGTGCAGAACCGAATTTTGTTGTTGTTGTTGCAAAGGAAGAATTGTATTCAGAAGATAAAAATAATCTGGGAAGAAAAACAAACAAAAAAAAAAAATGCTCACAGTTTACACTCATTTCCCAGTGTTCCTTTTCTGGGTGTAGCTGATTCTTCTATCCATCATTGATCAATTGGAATTGGATTAGCTCTTCTCTATGTTGAAGATATCCACTTCCATCAGAATACATCCTCATACAGTATCGTTGTTGAAGTATATAATGATCTCCTGGTTCTGCTCATTTCACTCAGCTTCAGTTCATTTAAGTCTCTCCAAGCCTCTCTGTATTCATCCTGCTGGTCATTTCTTACAGGACAATAACATTCCATAACATTCATATACCATAATTTACCCAACCATTCTCCAATTGATGGGCATCCATTCATTTTCCAATTTCTAGCCATTACAAAAAGGGCTGCCACAAACATTTTGGCACATACAGGTCCCTTTCCCTTCTTTAGTATTTCTTTGGGATATAAGCCCAATAGCAGCAGTGCTGGATCAAAGGGTATGCACAGTTTGATAACTTTTTGGGCATAGTTCCAGATTGCTCTCCAGAGTGGTTGGATTCTTTCACAACTCCACCAACAATGTATTAGTGTCCCAGTTTTCCCACAGCCCCTTCAACATTCATCATTATTTGTTCCTGTCATCTTAGCCAATCTGACAGGTGTGTAGTGGTATCTCAGAGTTGTCTTAATTTGCATTTATCTGATCAGTAGTGATTTGGAACACTCTTTCATATGAGTGGAAATAGTTTTAATTTCATCATCTGAAAATTGTCTGTTCATATCCTTTGACCATTTATCAATTGGAGAATGGCTTGATTTCTTATAAATTAAAGTCAATTCTCTGTATATTTTGGAGATGAGGCCTTTATCAGAACCTTTAACTGTAAAAATGTTTTCCCAATTTGTTACTTCCTTTCTAATCTTGTTTGCATTAGTTTTGTTTGTGCAAAACCTTTTTAATTTGATGTAATCAAAATTTTCTATTTTGTGATCTATAATGATCTCTAGTTCTCCTTTGGACACAAATTCCTTCTTCCTCCACAAGTCTGAGAGGTAAACTAACCTGTGTTCCTCTAATTTATTTATGATCACTAACCTGTGTTCCTCTAATTTATTTATGATCTCGTTCTTTATGCCCAAATCTTGGATCCATTTTGATCTTATCTTGTATGTGGTGTTAAATGTAGGTCCATGCCTAGTTTCTGCCATACTAATTTCCAGTTTTCCCAGCAGTTTTTGTCAAATAATGAATTCTTATCCCAAAAGTTGGGATCTTTGGATTTGTCAGACACTAGATTGCTATTTTTATTCACTATCTTGCCCTCTGAACCTAACCTATTCCACTGATCATCTAGTCTATTTCTTAGCCAATATCAAATGGTTTTGGTTACTGTTGCTTTATAATATAGTTCTAAATCAGGTACAGCTAGACCACCTTCATTTAATTTTTTTTCATTACTTCCCTTGAAATTCTCGACCTTCTGTTGTTATATTTTCTAGGTCATTAAAATAGTTTCTTGGGAGTCTGATTGGTATAGCACTAAATAAATAGATTAGTTTAGGGAGTATTGTCATCTTAATTATATTCACTCAGCCTATCCAAGAGCACTCAATGTCTTTCCAATTATTTAAATCTGACTTTATTTTTGTGGCAAGTGTTTCATAATTTTGCTCATATAATTCCTGACTTTCCTTTGGTAGATATATTCCCAAATATTTTATACTATCGACAGTTATTTTGAATGAAATTTCTCTTTGTATCTCTTGCTCTTGGATTGTGTTGATAATGTGTAAAAATGCTGAAGATTTATGTGGATTTATTTTGTATCCTGCAACTTTGCTAAAGTTCTGAATTATTTCTAATAAATTTTTAGTAGAATCTCTGGGGTTCTCTAAGTATACCATCATGTCATCTGCAAAGAGTGAAAGTTTGATTTCCTCATTTCCTACTCTAATTCCTTGAATCTCTTTCTCAGCTCTTATTGCCGAGGCTAGCGTTTCTAGTACTATATTGAATAGTAATGGTGATAGTGGGCCATCTTGTTTCACTCCTGATCTTACAGGGAAAGATTCCAGTTTATCGCCATTACATATGATGTTTACTGTCAGTTTTAAATATATGCTCCTTATTATTTTAAGGAATAGTCCGTTTATTCCTATACTCTCAAGCGTTTTTAGTAGGAATGGATGTTGGATTTTATCAAATGCTTTTTCTGCATCTATTGAGGTGATCATATGGTTAAAAAATATATATTTGTTACATGATATGACATTCTTGGATGAGTGGGATATTTTAGAAGGATTGGGGGGGGCAGTGCATGGGGATGCTTTATCACGTAATTTCCAAAAGGCATGCTATTGATAAAATGAAATAGATATGTAGTTGTGGATGTGTGTATACAGAATATACATACAGTATCTATCAATCTGTCTGTCTATCAATAATCTATCTAATCTTTGTGGTATTATTTAGAACTTGTTTTGAATAGCTTTGTTTTATTAAGTGTATTTGGTGAAGAATTCTAGGAACCAGAGGGAGGAAACAGAATATCTGATTGAGTCAGCAGAAGAAGCATAAAAAAACAGGACTTTGGAAAATAGATTACTAGCCTGTCACAGAGGAATGATACAGTAATGTTGGGGGTGTTCAGTTATCCAGACATCTTCTGAAGAATGTGCTATTCTTACTTATTCTATTTCTCAATTTACTTTAGTGATGACTTCATCCTTTAAATGATGGAGAAATTGATAAAGGGAAATTCTGCTGTTAAAATTCTGTATCTGATTCTAACAGGGACAAGCTAGTTGCTTTTCAGAATTTTTGATAGAGGAGGATCCTAGAATAGTTTAACATGCACCCTAAATTTGGGGAGAGCAGATTGTAAAGGTTTGAGAAAGGTAGGGGATCCCACAGACTAAAATACTATACAAATTAGTCCAGGGAGAGATTTGGGACGCAAAGGAAAGCATGTCTATTGAGAATAAAAATGGAATTTGTTTAAAGAAACCAATATAGCATCTTAGGAAATTTATTCATTTACCAGGATTTTTAAAGAAGGGATAGAAGGAAGCCTGATTAACATTAAATAAAAGCACATGGAGCACCACATGATACTGTAAAAATAGTGTCAGGAATTCCGAGATTTCAAAATAAGCCAAGGCTTGCCAGAGAAACTAAGGACAACTAAAAAGTTATTTTATTTTTGAAAGAGAATGTGTGTGAGAACATTGTATCAAGAAGGGAAAAAAAAAAAAAAAAACTGGTTAATGAAGGGCTTTTATTTGAGAGCGGACAGAAACTGACAGTGAGAAAACAGAACTTCTTGATCCTAATCTTGCCTCTTTTTTCTTTACTAAGGAAAATTCCCTTGCGTTGGAAATGAGAGGGGGACAAATACTTAAAACAAGTAAGGTAGTAAGAAAACTCCTAGCTGCCCATTTATGAACTCAAATGACCCGGACAAGAAGAAATAACATGTAGTTTCTGAGTGTTAATAAAATATGAAAGTTTGGGGAAACCAGGAGAGAAAAAAACATTGAAGTGGAGGACAATGAAAACAAAAGAGCCTGCAGTCTGTAAAAGTTATGGTTTTAAAATATCTAGAAAATGAACCTCTCTTCAGTTAAGTTAGTAATGGGGTAGGTTGTAGATAGAAGCTGATTTCTATTTTTCCCACATAAAATTCATAAATTTCTGAAAAGGACCCAAGGCCAACGATAAAGAAAAGGAGGAGGCAATTGGGGAGGGACAAGTACCTCCATCTAGTCCAGAACTGTGCACAAATAGGGAGTAGTTTAGTGGAAGGCAATATGAGCTCAACTAAATATAGAAATGCAAACAAAGGAGTTAAAACAAACCAAAGAAAGTAAATATATTTCAACTGGAAAGATTTAAACAATGATGAAGTATTTATATTCCAATAGCACAGAATAGGCAAGTGTCTCTTCAGAATCCTACTGTTACTGGAATTACATAAGACAAATTCAAGGCCTGAATGAGAGTTTGTTGTTTTTTGAGAGAAAGAGAAAAAGGAAAAAGGGAATGCACTTTTAAAAATTAACAAAACTGCTAAAATGATAAATAAGTTACAGGGCTTTGTTTTTAATAATAAACAAATTATTAGCTAATCTGATTCAAAATAAGTTAGCTGTTTAAGCAACTGGGTGACATAGATAAAAGCATTGGCCCAGGAATCAGGAATACTCAAGTTCAATCCTGTCTCAAGACAATATATCTATGTGACCTTGGACAAGTCACTTTAAACCTCTATCTAATTTTCTTCTTTTACAAAATGGGGATAATAGCACCTAACTATCTTTGGGGATAGCTTTTGGGACAACAACTGCAGTTCTACCCTAGCTATCAGATAGGAAGACTGTGAAGTCCAATTATTCTTTTTTTCCATTTATTTAAGTTTTGAATTCCAAATTCTATTTCACCTTTCTCTTCCTCTTCCCCCCTCCCAAGACA
This sequence comes from Sminthopsis crassicaudata, assembly GCF_048593235.1. Classification (NCBI taxonomy): domain Eukaryota; kingdom Metazoa; phylum Chordata; class Mammalia; order Dasyuromorphia; family Dasyuridae; genus Sminthopsis; species Sminthopsis crassicaudata. The sequence goes on from NC_133620.1 coordinate 325,997,247, forward strand.
GTAAGCAATCTGTACAGAAAGAAAAAGTATATTTCAGACAACATCAATTAATTCTTTTTATGGAGGCAGCATTTTTCATCATGAGTTCTTTGGGATTATCTTGGATCATTGTATTGCGTTGAATAGCCAATTCATTCACAGTTTTTCATCATACATTGTTGCTATTACTGCAATCAGTGTTCTGGTTCTGCTCACTTCACTTTGTATCAGTTCAGAAGTCTTTCAGTTTTTTCTGAAATTATCCTGCTTGTCATTTCTTATACTCCAGTAATATTTCATTCTAATCATATACCATAACTTGTTTAGTCATTTCCTAATTAATGAGTGATGAAACAACAAAGATGAAATACAACTAAGCTTAATTTCCAATTCTTAGCTACCACAAAAAGAGCTGCTATAAATAATTTTGTACAAATAGATTCTTTTCCTTCTTTTTTTATTTAAAACTTTTGGGATACAGATCTAGCAGTTGTCCAGTCATTCTTGAAACAAGTTGAAACTGTGCTTTTTTAAATAGTCCCTAAATTGTAGAAACATTTTGGCTTTTGAAGCCACTAGTAAGTTTATACTCAAAAAAAGATCAAGAAGAAAGGGACATACATATATATATATATACAGCCACATTTTATATTTTAGCAGAGAATTGGAAACAAAGAGCATTGCTAAACTAATTATCATTATTAATGTAATGAAATAATATTAAGAGATAGCAGAATGTATACAAAAACATCTGATCTAATGTATAACTTATTGAGAAGTAAATTGAATAGTATCAAGAATAGTTTAAGCATATACTCCAGTACTATAAAGTGAAAACAATTTTGAAAGACTTAAAAAAACTGTGTTCAATAAAATGAGCAACCAGGACTCCAGAAGACCATATCAGGATGGCCTTGTGGCAGATTAGAAAACATATCTGGAATCCAATTAACATGGTTGTATGAATTTCTTCAGCACTGTAAGACCAGAGAAAGGAGAGTAACAGCAGTTGAGGATGGGGAGTAGGATGGGAGGAAAGGTATGTAGAGGAAATATAATTTGATAGTGGAAGATAGTATAAAAGTTGAACTGGTCCAAATTTGTGAATAGAGAAAAAGTGAAAGGAGCTTGAAGTAAGAATGAAGAATAAATGGGGGTGGTGGGGTGGAGATAAGGTAGATATAGAATAAATGGGAGGGTGGAGATAAGGTAGATATAGGAAAAGAGGAAATGCTAAGTTAAAAGCTGATAGAGGAATTTCAGAGTTTTTTATCATGAACCTTAGAACACTTGAACAATCAAAAATGGAACCATAAAGCTGAAGAAGTTTGACCCTTAGACCCTTAGTAAAAAAAGAACAGGGGTCAAAGTGGAGAGGTATGAGGTAAGGAGTGAACTCTTTCAGAAAGATCTGGGGGCCTGTAGATAACTTGCTAGGAATTGAATAGGATGATATGTTGTTATTGTTCAATTGTTTTCAGTCTTGTCTGATTCTTTGTCACCCCATTTAAAGCTTTCTTAGCAAAGATGTCATTTCCTCCTCTAACTGAGGTAATAAGGCAAACAGGGTTGACTTGCCTAGGATCAAACAAGTAATTAATTTGAGGGCAAATTCAAACTCAGGGAGATATCTTCCTGACTCCAGGCCTGTCATTCTTTCTCATGCCATCTAGCAGCCCTTTGGTAATTATAAAAATACAGAAAGAACCTCAAAAAATAATTGCCAACTCCTTCAGAGATTTTATTTTTTCATATCTGTAAAATAAGGATATCTTTCATAGCTCACAGAATCATTAGGAGGATTACTTAAAATATTTGTATAAAACTTTTCAAACCTTATAACACTATAAAAATCAATTAGTATTATTATTTTGAAAGTAGATGATATATGGATTGTTTGTTGACTTGGAGCGAGAGAAAAAGGGAGAAAAAAATTGGGCACAAGGTTTTTTGCAAAGGTAAACGTTGAAAACTATCTTTGCATATATTTGCAAAAACAAAATACTATTATAGTAAAGAAAATAGATGATATACTTTAAAACATGATTCTATTAATATATTTAGGGTCTCTGAGAAAGAAAAAGCAATTAAATCAATCAAATGTTATTTTTTTCTTTGCTCATCTTCCAAAATCTTATTCATGTTCTAAAAATGTTATCACATTTTTCAGGTCCTAGGGAGATCTTCTCACCTTTTCCTTAATTAGAAAGAGATAGGGATGGAAGTGAGGGGGGTGGGAAGTGGGTTTGATATCATTACTATAGAAAACTCCCTGTTGAAGAGACTCCTACTAATGCAGCCCAGTTCTGTCTTTTCAATTTATAGCTTTACAGAGTTACCTACAACAGTGCTTTTAAAATTTTTTCTACTTGTGACTTTTTTTGGGGGGTAACTTATTTTGATATCAGTATATAGGTATAGGTATATAAAATTGGTATGCAAACCAAATACAAATCATAATTTTATAACCATCACATTAAGTTATAAGACCCTATATAGCATTGCACAGTTTAAGAATCTGGGGTCTAGTGTACTTAGATTACATTAACCTGCCCAGGGTTAGACAGACAATTTTATATTAATCAGCCAAGAAACTTATACCCAGGTCTTCCTGGTTCAAAGGAAGGTGGATGTTCTTTCTAATCATTATGCTATAGTCCTTCTAGTTTAGTAATGACCAGTGGCATTTAAAGCATTTGAACTTCAGAAAGGATGGTCAGGTGACTATTAATAACTTAACAAAACAAGATAGGCCTTTTGCTACAAGTTTTGTTTTAAAATATTTTAATTTTTTTAATATATGGATCCATCCTCTTAAGTAATTTTTATTTTCTCTACTTCAGAAGTATTAAAATTAAATCAAGTCAAAAAGGAAGTAAGCTTAAATTTTAATAACAATTTTATCTCAAAAATTATTTTCCTTTAAATAAATTGGGACTGGGAAAGTATGCATATTATAGATGAATTTAAAAGCCAAGTAGGTAATGTCTTAAGGTTCTCTTTTTTTCAAGTGAAATATTTATAATCCTCATCTGGAATGTCATTACTTTATAGAGGGTAAGATTTTAATGGTTTTGGAAGAGTTCATTTCATTGTTAGTAATTGAAGCAGATATATTTGGATTTTATACATTAAAACTGTGTAATAAAAATTGTTACAATTAAGTTTTTCATTCCTAAAGAGGCATTGATATATATTCATTTTGGTCTTGTTTTTCAGGGTGAATCTGTAAAATATTTTCTGGACAATTTGGATAAACTTGGAGAACCTGTAAGTTTTAATACTATATATTTCTGAGTTTTTAACCATTTAAAAATAGCAGTCAGAGGGATATTTTTGCTCAGTAGATTTATTAAGAGCTTATTTTGCAGGCACATTATGTCAAGCACTAAGGATACAAAGACAATAGTGAAACAATCCTTGCCTTCAAGGTACTTACATTCTAATATGGGAGACACAAAGTATGTGTATTTGTACATAAATGTAAGTATATATTACATTATATTCAAAATAAAGGATTGTGGTTTTGGAGAAAGAGGACTAGTAGCCAGGGGAATCAAGAAAGACTTTTTGAAATAAGCAGTATTTAAATAGAAGACTAAAGATTCCAAGAGACAAAAAGAGAGAGTATGCATTTTTAGCATGGGTGACAGTCAGTTGCAAAGATACAGAATTGGGAATTAGTCAGTCTTGTTCAAGGATGAGTGGGAATGAGGAATTGAGGATAACGTGTTTATAAACCTGGATGACAGGGAGATTGGTGGTACCTTAAGTTTGGAAAAAATGGGGGGAGGATTAATAAATTCCATTTTGGATGTTCTAAGTTTGAGATATCTCTGGGACATGGAGTTTGAAGTGTTGAGTGGATAAATTGGTGATGTTGGAATGGTGCTCTGAAGAGAATAGGACTGTTTATATTTATCTAGGAGAACTGTAGAGAGATGATAATTGAACTGATAGGAACTGATGAGATAATGAAAAAATATATTAAATAATACAATAATATATAGCATAATTATAATAATAAAATAACATAATATAAATAAATAATATATAATAAATATTAATAATATGTAATGATATAAATAATGTATGGTTAATAAATATAATGTGTATAATAAATATTAAATATATAAATACATTAAATATTACATGTTAGATATAAATATTATGTATTAAATAAATTAAAATATAAAATATAAAAATATATTAAATATATAAATATATTTTTTAAAAAGAATACTCAAAAGACAGAGCCTTGATATTGAATCATCCGAGGAAACTAAGAAATACGATAAGAAATATGACAGAAAGATCGAGGGGAAGCCTTCACAAAAATAGAGCAAGGTCCCAATGAACCTTTTGTGGATTTTGTGGGACGTCTGCAAACAGCTGTAACAAGAACTATTGGAGAAAATGCAGCTACAGAAATAATGACCAGACATTTTGGTTATGGAAAATGCCAAGGAGATTTGCAAAAGACTACACAAAGATGCTCCTTTAGAGGAAATCCTAAGATGCTGTGCTACAATGGGCACAAATGCTTATTATACTCAGACTATGATGAACATGGAAAGATGAGTAGGAAAAGCAGGCTAGGATAGAATATGCAGAAGAGGAACATATTGTCAGTGTTGTCAAAGGTTGTAGAAAGGTCAAAGAGAGCAGAAGGTATTGGGTTTGGCACATTTAAAAATTGTTAATAATTTTGGAGGGACCAGTTTTTTGAGTGGTTGAAAGCGCACAGGCAAGAGATGTCAAGGCATAGAGTATAAATGTCTTAAAGTCAGCTGAAAAAAAGAAGAGAGATAATAAAATGATAACAGGGTGAGACTTTTATCGATAGAGGACATATTTTTACAAGACAAGGAAAACCATTAAATTGGGAAGAAGGTGAGTTATACAAGGAACAGAGTTTGACTTATATATGTAGGCAAGTGGTTGCATTTATTGGTTAGGGATGAAATCAAGGGCCTGTGTGAGAAGAGGAATTACCAGATGAGATGAGGAGTAGAGGAAGTTCTCTACAAATAATGTTCATAAAAAGCCTTTTTTCTAGTAGTAAAGTTCTCAACTGAGACGGGGTGTGAGTGTGTGGAGATTTGGAGGATCACAGAGAAAAGATTTGAAAAAGCCTCTTTGAGGAGTGGAAAAGAAATTAGCAAGGAATAAAAGTATTACCTTGCTGCAGTTGGGGCATAGCAGAAATTTGTAATGTGACTAGTTGGATTTGAGATCAATAACGGAAAAAGAGTTTAGTCAAGATAGAGGTGAAACAGTATATAGTTGGAGGGTTATTCCAAGTCATAGTAAGGACAAAGAGAGAAGTGAGAAGGGATAAATAGAATGATTGGAAATGATGATTAAATAAAGGAATTCATAATGGACACGGAACATTTGAAGGTGATAGCAAAATCAAGGGTATAGCTAGCCATCCTTATGTGAAGCTGAGGTAGAATGGTTAAGAGTCAGGTAGATTGAGGAACTGGAAAACTAGGGTATATATTTGAGGGAATTACACATATCTTTGAAGTCCTCAGGAAAGAAGGCAGTAATCAGAATGAAGAGGACCAGGCCCTAAGAAGAGAGAATGTCTTGGAAGTTCATAGTTAATAATCACCAGAATGTGGTATAGATGACTAATTTAGAGAGATTAAGCCTTAAAATCAAAGTTGCTGAGTGATGACAATATATAGATAGACAAGATAGATAGACAAAAATAAACAGACAGATAGAGGAACAAGGAAGAAGAAAGACTTGTTCCAAGTCACCCTTGTAGCTCCATTGAGTCATGTGTGAGAAAAAGTAACTGCTATTGAAAAGGCCTGGATTGTAGTCTGGAAGGATTAAATTTGTAATCTGGATGGATTAAAGGTGACAAAGAGAGCCAGAAAAGGGGAGGAGATTTAGAGGAAGAGCTTTAAAATTAAGGAAACTTTGTTAATTATATTGGGAATTCCAGGGATCACCCTAGAAGTTATAGGCAAATAAAGAACTGGAACTTGGAAAAGAATCATAGAGATCAATGGAGATTAGAAAATAGATAACAAGGATTGGGCAGGAGGGTTGCCCTTCTATAGTCTTGGATTTACCATCACAGAAATGAATAGATTAAGAGGAGTGAGAGCTTGTTAACAATTAGTCCAATCAGAGTATCAATACAACTGCAGATGAAGTTAGTAGAGTAGAATGTTCCCCTGGATCCTCTTATTAGGGCCTCTTGATCTAGATTTCTTAGCCTCCCAAGAAGGGTGTGTGCATTTTTATTCTCAGGAGCAGAGTTAGCCTTATGAAAGTTACGTGAGTCTCTATATGGTCACTTGGATCGTTATATCAGGAGCAGAGGCAGCAACCAGCTTGGAAGTTTAAAAAAAATGTTTATACTTACTGTCTTTTTCTTATATTCCTTTCTATGGAACTTAAACGATCCCTTCTTAAAAGATACTCCATTCACAACTATGATCACTCCTTAAGAAGATAGTTTGAAAAAAGAAAGAAAAATGCATATTTTCCTCTGTACTTTTGTAAAATAAGAAAAGAAATTATAGAAGGAAAATTGATGGTAAAACTTTTTTGAATAAAAGTACTTTCATTTCAGGAGCATTGGTTTTTCTTTTCTTTTTAGTTTTTTTTTGTTTTTGTTTTTGTTTTTTTTTTTTGTATATTTTTGCAATGAGTTCAAGAGAGGTCCACTCTTACTGAATACTGTTAATCTGGTCCCATCACCTGGCTCTATTCACTGATGGTTAAACTGCAAGAGAGCACAATTCTTTATACATAATATGTGCTTATTATTTTTGTTGAATGAACAAACAAAAAAATTGTATTTTATTTCCTGATAGTAATTGTAGTGATTTTGCAATCATTGTCACAGAAATTTGTTCTATAACAATAAAAAAGTGACAAATGCTTTATAAATACTTTTTCCAGGACCTACACAAGGATAGCATAATCCTGTCACCTCTCACCACAAATCTTTTATAGAAACTTGTAATAGAAAAAGCACAAGCAATATGTTCACTTGTTTCTGGTTTACCTCTTACTTTCTGCTCAGTACCATGTAGGGACCCAAAAGTACAGAATAAGATAAGATTTCTGTTTTTTAAAGAATTTATAATCTGTAAACTAAACTAATATATATTGAGTGCTTATAATTGCTAATGTTAGTTCAACAATAGGAGTTCAGAGAAAGGATAGTTTAAGATGGAATAGTTAACCTATGTGTGAAATTGGATTTTGGATGTGAAAGACATTTAAGATTTTTTTCCCTCCCGAGGCTGGGGTTAAGTGACTTGCCCAGGGTCACACAGCTAGGAAGCGTTAAGTGTCTGAGACCAGATTTGAACTCAGGTCCTCATGAATTCAGGGCTGGTATTCTATCCACTGCACCACCTAGCTATCCCTGACATTTAAGATTTACTTAGATGAAGGGAGAGGAGTAAAAGAAGAAGGGAACATTTTCATGATATTTGGAGCTAACCTGTCTCTCACAATGTGTGGAGATTATATTAAGGAGTTACAGGAGTTTGTGTTTTATAATAATAATAATAATAATTCTTAGTGTCTTAAAGCAAGTGAAATCATAATTTACATATTTGCTATTGCCTTTGTAGAAGTCAACCTCGGGTCAAGGTAGGAAAAAATAAGTACTTTTATTTAGGGCTGCATGAATAAGTAGATAAAAAATGAGAAATATAGTTGGAAGGTAGAATGCAAATTAGATTAGAGAGTAAAACAATTTTAAAATTTCGCTTTCATTAAGCAAAAGGAAACTTTAAGTTATGGATTTTTGAACAATGAATGTAATAGGAAAATTGACATTGGTTTCAGAATAAATATGAATATAGGAATAGTAGAGACAAGACCAGTATCCATATCTGAATAGATAAAGGATTTATGAAGATACCAATGGAAATGGAAAGATGAACTCAGAAGAATTTCAAAGGAAAAAAAAAGTACCATTTTAATGGCCTTGAATATGGGGGTCAAGTAAAGAAAAGAATGAAAAATAATTCAGTTATATAGTTGTAGCGACCATCAGATGTGTATGAGTGAAAAAAATGATTTAGGCTCTCTATGTGTTTGGGAGAAACAATTTTTTTTCTTTTGGAATGTTTAGTGGAGAAATTGCACTCATTCAAACAAGTCAGTAGTTGGATATAACAACAGAACATTCCTGATAAATTTGTTTGAAGTAGTTTCTCCAAGCCCTTTGTTTCTATTGCTTTTTCACAGAATTTTCCCTAGTACTTAGTTACAGTCCTTACAACATGATTTACCACTTAATATAATAATTGTCTTGAAGTGTCTTACTGTTTCACTACTAGTCTTATCTAACCAAATAGATCCTGCTGTCTGAATTCAGGAATCATTTTGTACTGATTTTAGCTTCACATTGCTGTGCAAATAGTAGATGCTCAAAAAGTAATTTTTATTTTGTCACTAATAAGTAAGGTAGCTCCTTTAGATTATTGGAACAGAGTACTATGAAAAAATGTAGAAACTGATTTTGAAAACTTAATATTTAAAATTTATTTCTAAAAATTAATTTTATTTGTTTTGGGATGGCCATGATTCTTACATAAGTACAGATAATTATAAAGTTGACTATGTAGTCAACTCTATGTAGTATTCAGAGGGATAGTTAGTTTTATAATAACCGTCTAAGCAATCATGATGTAATATTTGAAAAAGAATTTTTTAAAAGATGGTGAGGAATAGGGATGATAAACTCTAGTTATGATTTTTAATTACAAGCTGATTAGCATCTCTGTTCAAAAGCACAGCATTAGAATGATAATGATGTATTCTAATTCTAGAAAAATACTATTATTAAAGAATGAACCTGTTAAATGACATAAATAAATGTACTAAGGGAGTGGTTTAGTTTGCTGCCTACCTTTATTAACATTTTAAGAGAATTTACTATGAAAGAGATTGTTTAAAAACAAAAATAGGAAGTGTTTAAAAAAATGTTTGACTAATTGTGTTATAGGAAGTCAGAGCTATACATAGGCAAACTATGGATTTATCCTTATAGAGTTCTCCCACAAGCAGCCACTCAGTCTAGATACCAGAGTACTAGAAAGTACTATTAAACTTTAATCCTGTACTATTCCAGCATATAAGTTAGAAGTATAATGACAGCTCACATTTATATAGAACTTTTAAGGTTTAAGAAAGCACTTCTTTCTTATGAAAACTCCAAAGAAGGGGCATTCTTGTGACAGCAGCACTAGATTATACTGAGGCTAACATTCAGCAAGAATTAATTGAAGCCTATTATTTGTACAACCTATACTAGACACTATAGAGGAAGAGAGAAAAGAAATTTATAATAGAGGTAGAAATGAACAGGGTGGATATGTTTCAAGCAAGAAAAGATTATTTGTTAGCTTGGCATCCATAATACATATGTAGAAGCACACTAAAGTTGAAATTGTATAAATATAGTAATTGATGAAGTACTTAGAAAGTTTAGCTGAAGTTAGTAGAAAGAAAGTAAATGTAAATTATTGTACAAGGAATAGTATTGTGAAAAACAATATCCTTGCTTAGTGAAATAAATAATATTAAATAATATTTATGGTGTTTCATTTTGTCAGAATATCTACCTTCATGCTTTTGAATATTTTAAAGATATTAGAATTTAATTATAGTAATAAAGTTTAGCATTTAACAGATTTTTTAAAAATAAATATTTTATTTGGATATTTGTTCAATAGACCAATTAATAAGTATATCAGGAATCTTATTCCTGCAGTTGCTCCTGCATTTTAAAATGATAAATGTAATTTTTTTCCCTTTAGGATTACATTCCATCACAGCAAGATATTCTGCTTGCACGAAGACCCACGAAAGGCATTCATGAGTACGACTTTGAAATTAAAAATGTTCCTTTCAAAATGGTTGATGTGGGTGGTCAGAGATCAGAAAGGAAACGTTGGTTTGAATGTTTCGACAGTGTAACATCAATACTTTTCCTCGTCTCTTCAAGTGAATTTGACCAGGTGCTTATGGAAGATCGACTGACAAATCGCCTTACAGAATCTCTGAACATTTTTGAAACAATAGTTAACAACCGAGTTTTCAGCAATGTCTCCATAATTCTCTTTTTAAATAAGACAGACCTGCTTGAGGAAAAAGTGCAAATTGTGAGCATCAAAGACTATTTCATAGAATTTGAAGGGAATCCCCACTGCTTAACAGACGTCCAAACTTTCCTGGTGAATTGTTTCCGTAACAAACGCCGGGACCAGCAGCAGAAGCCTTTATATCATCATTTCACCACTGCTATTAACACAGAAAATATTCGACTTGTTTTTCGTGATGTGAAGGATACTATCCTTCATGACAACCTCAAACAGCTTATGCTACAGTGATGTGCAAAAGACTTTATTTTAATGCCCTTCTGTGTTTGTTTGTTTTCTGGGATTTTTTTGTTGTTGTCTATTTTTATAAATAGCAGTTTACAACAGGACTACAAAACCTTAATCCTGTGTTAAACTTTTTGAAAACCGTAGTCTGTCTTTCATGGACTTTGGTTTGTGGCTGAAAGCTGCTGAATACCACATTATTGCCAACTTCTGCTCAGATTCATACTTTGAATCTTGTCCACTATAGCTTCAAGTTAAATCAAATTGTAATTCTGTAGCAGACCTCAGTTAAATTTATTTCAGTCTCTTTCCACTTTTCCAGTCTGAATTGTATTTCTGTAGTAAGCTGTTACCTTATAGGTATATGGTTAAGATTATTCAGTTCTTAAAAACAAATAAGGTATCTTTTCTTGCCTTACACTCGGTAGTATCTTATTTAGCTTGCAGAGACTGCAAGGGCTGTTGGAAAAGATTTGATCCAAGGGATGGCATTCCATGGGCTTATCACAGATTTGGCCTTACTATTTTTTAATTAATATACAACTATGGGGTTGTACATTTTAAAAAATGTGTGTTTTTTGAAAGTGATGTTCTTAATATTTCAAAGTTTACATAAGCATTTCTGATTTGATGCTAATCAAAGAGTATTCACAAATGGTACAAGAAAAGCCAGTCAACAGACCCTAAGTAATATTTTGGTCAAAATAGATCATGAAATGTAACTTAACTCTTCTTTGTTCCTATTTAATGATGATATATGAATAATGTACCATATGCTGAATATTCTGGCAATAGTAGTAAATCAAAGCTGCTTGCAACTTAAGTGACATGACTTTTAAAATAAAATCTTTTCAGAATTCTTTTATTTGTTTAACTCTCAGACTTTTAAATCCTGTCTCAGATGATTACTGTTTTAAAAAATGTAATTGCAACATCACAGATACCATTCTTTTGCTATTTTGATCACTTCAATAATTACAGTCTTGGAGGCATTTTTGTATCTGTTTAAAACTTGCAATGGACAGTCATTTCCCCTTCAAATTCAGCAAATCATTAGATAGGGTTATTAATAATTTTTGGCATATCTATCCAAAACACAACACTTATTAGTTGTATAATTTCTATTTATGAAATACATTATTTTTAGGTGCATTTCAAGTGATAAGCCATATGCTTTTAAAAAGTTAAATTTTTTATAATTCAAACACTTAAATTTGATTAAACTTGACTCCCCACTGCTTTCTTTTAAAAACATTATGTTTGAAGTATACTCCTACTAAACAGCTTCATAATTACAAATGCACTCATTATTAAGATGATCAGAATGGTTGTGGTTGCAATAACAGAAATACTGTATTTTAGGTTATATATAGTCTTAGAACTTGGATTTTAGAAAAACATGCACGATACTTAATCAAACCTTTTCTCCTTCTTAAAATTGTGATTAAAACTGTGACATAGATCACTTGACTGTAGCTGACTCTTCTCAGGTATTTTATTGGTTAGAATTTCCTTGAATGTGTGGTCAAAACTATGTATCATCAAATCTTTCAGGGGCTAAATTCACTAAACCATCTGGCTTAAGTTTTAAACTTCATAATGAACTATCTCTAAACCGTGATTTTTCTTGACATTCTTATTAAAATAGGTTTCCTTTGACTTCAGGTCCCATTACTATCATTCTAGAATTATTACCTTTCAGTATTTCGACATGGTAATGCATGAGCATTCAAAACATGTATTCTCTCAAATGGCCCCTGAGGACCCTTCTAGCTCTAGATCTATGCTCTTCCATCATAATGCAACTGTATAGCAGATTTCCATGCATGTCTAAAGTTTTTCCACATCTAGTGCTTCTGCCAAAATGAACTTTGTTTTAAAATCCACAGGGTTAGAATTATTTCACTGGTGAATATCAATGTATTCATGTTAGGCTCTTCAACAAATTATTATATAAATCCAATTTATCAAATGGTCAAAACAAAGCATTAACTTTACTGAAGACTAACATGCTTTTATATATAAGAAAAATGTTTTGTCTTTCTAAATCATATTTAAAGTATGTTATTGAGGCCATACATATTTGCTAAAAAGATAAGATTACTGAAATTTACCTATTTAAAGCAATCTGCATTTTTTTTTGGAGTGCCATTTAATAATACCTAATAATATCTTGGTAATGAAGTGTTTATTTCTGCAAATTGAAATGGTGATTTATTTTTATTTTTATTTTTTTTGTGACATTATTTTAACATTTGTTAATAGTTATAATGGAACTATAAGTCCAAACTTTAGATCACATTTCACATATCTTAAAATTAAAGGAAGGAGTCTTAATACTTGGAGCACTGAACTTACCTTTGAAATACCACTATGTAAGGAAGAAAATAACTTGGAACAGGATAAATGAAGTTGCTTGGGTTTACTTATTTTTAAAATGTGTCAAAATAATTTTTTTTCACCCAGTCATTTGAAAAAAGTCAAGTTAAATATATTGTGCCTTAGACATGTGATTTTGTAAGCCTTGGAGGGGGGGGGGGAGGAAGTAATGAATACTTAGTTACATTATGTGATGTTTACTGACTTAATGGTTGTAAGCCTGAATGCTTTTAAATTTAAATATCAAGAAATGTCACTAAAGTGTTTTAATGGCTTTGGAGCTATTTAAGTTAAACAATATAAAAAAAATGGGCCTCAGTTTTACTATATGTTTTTTTCTTTAAGTTTCCTAAAGGCATAAATCCAAGGTGTTATTCTTGTGCCAATCAATAGTATGATTCCATGATGCCATTTGATTCATCATTCATCAAAATTAAGCCAAACGTTTAAAATTTTGGTGTATTTGATTCATTTGTGGAAATGATTTCTTTTTTAGCTGCCTGGAAAATACTTTCAATCAAAGATTGGGGAGGGAAAGACAGAGAGAGAAAGAGAGGAAGTTTTGGGGGGAATGTAAGGTGTTTTTTTTTTTAATTGAATTAATTTTATGTAAATTTTCTACTATTTGATCTTCTACAGTAAATTTTTTTAACAGACTTTTTCAGTTAGATTGGGCAGGCATTTTGAAGTAGACATTTAAAATTATATTTCTAAAAATCAGTACTGGGAATGATTGGGCATTATACCAGTTTATATCATATAATTTTTATAGGCTAAGAAAGAGTTAGGCAAACCAAGACTTTGTATGTTCAAATTATTAATTTTTTGGAGAAATATATTTTAGCATTAATATATATACCCAGCTTTTTTCTCAGTATTTATGTGGAATAAATTTACCAAGTTATTATATTCTTCCATATATTGAAATTTAAGTTGTTATTTGGAAACTCTTCAAATTATCATTTTAATAAGATAATACATTTGGATTGAGTCAGAAATAAAGAAATTTTAATTTTAAGCTAGGTTCCTTCAATTGGAGATTTTATAGCACGTATTCTTTGTGTATACAAATAAGATTAACTATCAGTGTTAACTCTGAATTTCTGGAGTCCATGAAATCATAACTTATTTAGTCTTGTACAAAAAAAAAAAAGTGGTGATAAAAGCCCTCTTAAAAAAATTTTTTTTAAGCCACATTAATTTATTTGGGGGGGGGAATCTTTTTTTAAAAAACAATTATCTTTGTTGTTGAAAATTATTTTTTTGTTTTACTTTTCAAAAAAAAAATACTGGGTCAGCCTTGTTTTCTTTCTCCATTTAGATATTTGCATTGTATCCTTGAAGTAGATCTTTTATGCTGCTTGATTTTTTTTAAATATTAATTCCTTAAAAAGAAATTTATTACCTGTAGCAGGATACATAGATCGGTTACATGGTATGCAGTGAGCATTAAGGGAGTATATTATTAATGGTTTACATCAAGGAACAGATAAATCCATGGACTAAACAGAAGCAAATATTTAATAACAGCTTGTAATAAAGTTCCATTATGTTATGGTACGATGTCAGAGCTTAATAGACTTATAATAGAGGTGGAAATATAGAAATAAAGCTGCGGATCTTGTTTAACAATTTGAACTTTAACTAGATGTAGACTTGGCATTTTAAGTAATAACATCATTTGAGGTACATTTTACAGACCACTATATTGCAGTCTCTTCACGTATACTTGAATGTAATTATCATTTTCAAGAGAGTTCCACTTTTGTGATGTTCAAGTTTAATCATTTGGTTCCAAATACCACTACTGCTCATAATCCAAAATTTATTTCTTATAAGTCTTAGATTCAAGCAGTGCTTTTTGAAGTTGTAGAAAATTTTCATAATTTAGCCTATTTTGCCACTGATTGTGTTGATAAAAATTTTCGGTCAATAAGTATTAGATATCTACTTTGTGCCAGGGACTAAACACTGATAAGTCAAAGGATAAGACCCATGGTGAGAATTTAATCCAATGAGGACATTATGAAATAGTTACAACTTATACATGATTTTGGTATTTTACATTACAGGATTGTTGCCTAAATACTGCTTTAAATCTGTGAAAAAGTTTCTTTGTCCTTAAAGCACTGTTGTAACGAACATGCACCATTCAACAACTATCCTTATTTAATGGTACCAGAAAAAAAAATTGGTTCAGTTCTTGGAAAATTATGCAACATTGCTGCAAATTAATATTTACCATATGTTTGCCTTTTACTTGAAAACAGGTAACTAAATTGCAAAATATTTTAAATGGCTTTTCTGTATTCTACAATGGTAAGAGCTTAATTACCATAAGAAGCCTTATCTAAAAATATATTTTGTAACAACCATAATAGATACTGTATCAAATAAAACATGATTTGTATTAGCTCTGTATAAAAGTATTTGTGGCTTGGGACTTTTTATACATAAAACTTTTATAAACTTTCCAGGGACTAAGTATCTGATATCATTATAAATTTACCATCTATACTTTAGTTTGATTGGCAATAAATTATTTCTAGAAGAGGTCTAAAAGAGAAAACATAATTTGATTTTATAAGGTGATTGCTAGTATAGTAAAGCTTTTTACTTTTGTACATACTTTGCAGACATTTTGCTTTTTGCTATTAATATTTGCATTGTAAAAATTACTGACATTTAATAAACACATTTATAAACCATTCAGTACCATTGTTATTTGAAGCAATAGCTTGGGCATTAAAAAGTATCAAAAACTTAGTTTGATGGCTAGAAAGCATAGGTGCTGTTAAATGATTAAGCCTCAAATATGTTAACATTTTTAATTTTTTCCCCTAGCCCATTAAAAATTATAAAATAGAATCACACCACATAAAGGCCTCAACCATTTGTTTTAATCTACCAGTACTTCCACTACCAAAATCTTCATTAAAGTTGGCCATAAAATCTGATTCTTTCATGGAAATAGTATAAGGCACTTTTATTGGGGGGGGGAGAAACTTTTAAGTTTAAAATAGGAAATATGGAGGATAAGCTATGCCAGGAAGTGGGGTAGTGGAATGAGTACCGGACTTTGAGGAGGACAAGTTCAGTTCTGACTAGGATGCATACTGGCTGTGTGACCTAAGAGAAATAACTTTAACTATGGACTAAGTTTTCTTTTGTAAAATATGGGTGAAATTGCACCTACCTCACAGCATTGTTAATAAGATTGAATGAGATGATATATATAAAGCACTATGCTAGCCCCTGTTAATCATTTCATCATTATGGGGAACAGCTGCTGTGGAAACTACCTATGCGGATTAGCAACTCCTTAATATCTTAATGGGACACTTGAAAGTTATGTGATTTGTCTGTGGTCAATATAGGTTGATGTTATTGAGGCCATACATATTTGCTAAAAAGATAAGATTACTGAAATTTACCTATTTAAAGCAATCTGCATTTTTTTTTGGAGTGATTATAATATAGGTTGTCAGGTCTTCCCAGGCTTTATCTAATCTACTGCATTGGGATGATGCAGTAGAATCATCTATTCTTACATTAAAAATGTATTAGAGGTTAATTTTTTCTTTTTTTCTTACAAATTGACTCATTCATGTCATTATGACATTTTATATTCCTTTTCCAAATCTCTAGTTTGACAAGATTTTTAAGGACTTATTTTCACTTAGTATTACCTCCTTGCTACTTCACCTATACTTAAACAGCTTTTCCTATTTGTCTAGTATGTTGTAAATAGAGATTTTTTTTTTCCTAAGTGTGTGTCCTTTGAGGACCCTTTAAACTCTGAGGTTCTCTTGATTCCTTTTCTTTCTGTTGAATGCCTTCTCAAAATGAGAATGAAGCATTGGCTTTATTCATTGCCTTTACAAGTTTTCCCTAGTGTTGGATTCTCCATGTTTGATCTGGCCATTTGCTCTAGCAAATTAGCACAGAGGTTTAAGACTATGTGAACAAAATCAGTTTCTAGGACCATCGACTGGATGGTTATACCTTAACCATAGCCAACTCTTTCAAATGCTTACCTGCAGTGACAAGAATAATGGAAGACTGACAACTTTCCACAGCCAGTCTATGCAAAACATAGACTCTAACATAGGTTAGTTCAACAGCCTTCTTTGTTTTTCTGGAGGTGATCTATAATTTCTATAGATTAATATTTTGCTGGTTGCATTCAAAAGTTAGGCCGTTTTCATATATTTCCTGGTTTAAAGTATTTATGTTTTGTTTTGTTTTTTTTAGGAAGACTCATCTTTTAAGCAGATTTCTATCTTCAAGGTCAGTGGTGTTGAATTTAAAATGATTTGGGTTTTTAACATCACCTTTTTGTTTATCTTCCAGATTTTGCTTCACTTGGGTATATATGTGTTCCAAAAATTTTGATTACAAGCACTTCTTTCTTCTCCCCCATCCTGAGGCAATTGGGGTTAAGTGACTTGCTCAGGATCACACAGCTAGGAAGTGCTAAGTGTCAGAGACCAGATTTAAACTTAGGTCTTTCTGATTTCAGGGCTGGTGCTCTATCCACTGCAACCACCTAGCTGTCCCCATGCACTTCTTTCTTAAAGAGATTCTCCACTATGGATTCATTTGGTTTTTCTTATGAATCGTTCTGGAGTATGTTTTTGTGTTCTTTTGAAATTTATTTGGGTAGTTTACCTCCTTTGTTATAATATTTACTGAAAACTTTATCCTCTTTTTGAGGATATAGTCATCTTGGTTTTAGAATTCTCTCTATTTGCTTGTCTGCTAGACCTAAATTAAAACTTTTCCTTGAAATTTTGATATTTTCACCATTCTTTTCTAACATCCGTGTCACTTTTTATCCTATTCCCCCTCCCCTTTCCCTTTGCTGGTGGTTAGACCTCCCAAAACTATGTTGATAACCTACATCCCTAATCTGAATATCTTTGAGGGCAGGTGTAAGGAACTCCAGCCCTTGGTCCAAGCCCAGAGAAAACACTTGGATAATCAATCACAAGCTATGATGAGTTGAAAGCTAGATATAATAGCCTCTCACTACTTAAGTTGTATAAGTTGATAATTTTGTATGATCCATGAAAGATGCTACAAATATCCAAATGGAGAAAGTAATGAATCTGCCATCATACTAGTTATGTGACCCATTCTCTTATATCACTTTTTTTTCTTACCAGAAGTTGATTTCAGCAGATGAACACCTTTTCTTTAATTTTTAATCTTGGAGAATAGCTTGGGGCACCTAGAAATTAAGTGACTTGCTTGTGATTGTACAGCTAGTATGTGAAAAGTAGATTTTGAACCCATCTTCCAAACTCCTAAGTCAGTTCTTTGCCCTATACGTTATGCTGTTACTCTATAATATTAATATTTAAATATCAGAAACAATCTGTTTAGTGCAGTAGAACAGATTACATGTTGATTTTTCTTTCTACATGAGGATGTGGGCAATTAACCTAAGCTCTCTAGGCTTCACTTTTCCTCAGTTCTAAAACAGAAACTTTGGAATAGGACAGTGAAAGACTCAAACACTACATTTTAGGAAACAAGCCCAAGGAGAATTGCATAGGATCACATGACCAGTGAGTTTCAGAGATGGGATTTGTGCCCAGGTTCTCTTCAGGAAGCTTCTCTTCCTCCCATTATCTGTACTATTTCAATATTCTTAAAGAGAATTTTTACAGCTTCAAAGCTTATGACCAGTCCTATATTGATGCAGTTTCTTTGGGTTATAAATTAGAGCATGAGAGGATTTACATTGAGATAGATACTATCTCTTCCTTTCCTTGTAGTTCTGTGGTGGTCTGATCCTATGGAGATTAAACTAAAGACTTTTTTTAGGTAACTTGAAACATCCTCAGAAGACTTGGATGGGATTAAATATTTAAAAATAAATGTAATAATTAATTATCCCCCCATATACAAATATAACATCTGGTATATCTTGACTGAAGTAATGTGTATTTGTCTTAAGTGCCACCTATTTCTAATCATGAAACAGTGAGTCCATTGGAAATTTGTAAATAAATCTCAGCACGGCCTTCACTTCAGTAAGGTAAATATTCCTAATTAATTGAACATCCTATTTTCCATAGCAGCTCTTCCATCCTTCTGTAAATTACCCCCCTACTCCTCTCTTCATAGCCAAGGACCTTAACTTTGCCAAAAATCTAGTGAAGCCCTTCTAATAAGCTCTTCATCTCACATAATTCAGATGTCAACTTCCTTCACTTTGGTGAATCAATTGGCTTTTGACTTTTTATGACCCCATTTGGAGTTGTCTTAGCAAAGATACTGAAGTAATATGCCATCTCTTTCTCCAGCTTGTTTTACACATGAGGAAATTGAGCCAAAACAGTTAAGTGACATGCCCCGAGTCACAGAGCTAGTGAGTGTCTGAGGTCAGATTTGAACTAAGATGCATGATCTTCTTGATTCCAGGCCCTGCACTCTATTTAACTGTGATACTTACCTGCCTTTTCTGGCCAAAGCCAATTATTTTATATTCACCTTGATCTCGTCCCCTCTGAACTTACTTGGCAAATTGTCCTCACTATCCTTAGCTTTTCATCTCTATTTACTGATTCCTTCCCTGCTGCCTACAAATAAGCCTATGTTCCTCATTCTTTAAAAAAAAAAAAAGTCCTTAATAATAATAGCTAACATTTATGTAATATTTATCATATGCCAAGCACTATGCTCAGTGCTTTCACAAACATCTCTTTTCATCCTCATGACAATTTTGCATAATACATACTAGTATTATCCCCATTTTACAGTTGAAGAAACTGAGGCAAATGGAGGTTTAAGTGGCTTGCTTAGGCTCTCACAGCTAGTAAGTAGAGATGAGATTTGAAATCAGCTTGTCTAAAGCCAGCATTATATCCATATGTCACCTAAACTGTTGGCAACAACTTGCTAGTTACATTTCTCCTCTCCTTTATACAATCAAAGTCATCACTTAATTGTCTCCCTTTTTAAACTCTGCAATCTTTTTTCCTGAAATCATCATTCAACTGAAAAGGCCTTCAAATTCACCAATTATCGAATTACCAAATACATCCTTAACGCAATCCTTATACTTTTTTCTTTTTTTTCCCCTGAGGCTGGGGTTAAGTGACTTGCCCAGGGTCACACAGCTAGGAAGTGTTAAGTATCTGAGACCAGATTTGAACTCTGGTCCTTCTGAATTCAAGGCTGGTTCTCTATCCACTGTGCCACCTAGCTGCCCCAATCCTTATACTTCTTGACAGTAGCAGTTGACAATGGTAATTCTGGATACTCTACTTTCCAGGTTTTTGTGACACTGTTCTCTCTTGTTTTCCTTCTATCTGTCCAACCATTTTTTCTCACTTTTCTTTACTGGGACTTCATCCATGTCAAATGGATGTCCCCCAAGCCTTTGACATGGTCCCCTTTTCTTTCCACCAATATCCTCTAACTTGTTACTTTCCCTTCATGTTTTATCACTCCAGGATAATTTTCTTGGATTATTTCTTGCATTATTGTATCAAAGTTCTATTTTTTGTCATAATTTTCTAGCAATTCAGTTCTTATATTTTCTCTTTTAGATTTGTTCTCCAGATCCTTCTTTTTCTAATATACAGGTTTCACATTCTCTTCTATTTTCTCATTCTTTATATTCTGTTTTATTATTTTTTGGTTTCTCATACCTTCATTGGATTCCTCTTGCCCAATTCTAATTTTCAAAGAATTATTTTCATCTTTGAGAGTTTGTACCTTCTATTCTAGTTTGTTAACTCTTTTTTCATAATCTTGTTTTTCTTGGATGATGAACTCCAGACTTCCCTACTCCCATAATATGTTTCTATGGTGAAGTTCTTACTTTGCCCATTCTTTTTTTTTTTTTTTTTTTTTTAATAAGCGGTATTAGTGTAGTGGGGTGGGGGAAATAGTGTCTCTGACTTCACTTCAGCTCTCCCCTCTGACCAGGAACTCTAAACTAAGAGCTCCACCCTCCTGCAAATGCCTGCAGCTAGTATCGACCCTGCCCTGCTGCTTCTGCACTCACTGGGTGCTAGTTCCTTCTTGTCCAGGGCTGTGTCTCAGCAGCACCCCTGTCCTGCCCCAAGTCTTCTTGATTTTTCACCAGTCTGTGTTCGCCCTGAGGCACAAATTTATTGTATTTGTGGGGGAAATCAGGAGAGCTTGAGATCTGGGGGCGGAGCCAAGATGGCGGAGAAGCCACACACAACATTCTGAGCTCTCTCATACCCTCACTACCAACTATTTAATTCAGCCTCAAAAATAGCGCTTGACTGGTAAAACTCATGAAGATTAGAAGTACAACAATTTACCAGCCAAAGATTATCTGGAATTTCATCAGAAAAGTTCTGCCCTGAGGATTGGGAAAAGACCCGTGGGGGGCAGTGATAGAGCTAGGCTAGCATATTGTGCAGATTGGGCTGGGGAGGCCTCTGGGGTTAGAAAAGCTACAGAGACAGATGACTCTGGCATAAGCTGATTGCTCTACTCTGCATGCAAAACAGCAGATCAATAGAGAAATCAAAGCCACTTTAAAAATCCTATAGTCTGCCTACACCTACCCAAAACCAGAAGTGACTCAGCACAAATCAAGCACAGCTGTGCAGCCCCATTTTGCTGTACAGGGGCTTTTCCTTGGAACAGTTAAGAACCTTTAAGGCAGGGGGACACAGCCCAGGGCAGCCTCTAATCTGCACAGCGGAGGGCTCGGCCTGAGGCAGTGCAACTTCCACAGTAGCAAAACTTCCGCATTGACTGTGCTTCCCAGTGCAGAAACACTTGCAGTCTGTGCACAGCTATTCGTTGGTCAGCTGCTAATATCCACAGCCCCAAGGTGGGCTTTACCCTGGGGTTATGACACTTTCACTGTTCAGCCTCTAGCCTCAGGGCAGTCACTAGGCCACACAGCAGGGGTTCTTCACTGGGCACTTCTGCAGCCCAGCCCGTGCTACCTGGCTCTGAATCACTTCAGCTGTGTGTGGGGGAGGAACTCTCTCCCAGAGGACTCTCCTACCTTTTGCTTGTTCACAAAACAGCTGCCATCCATATATCTATCCCTGTTCTGCAGAGGAAGCTGGTAACCTCCTTGCCCTGAAGGCAGATTCTATAGGTTTTTAAAAATGAGTAAGAAAAAAAATTAAAAGGGCATTCAATAGCTTCTATACAGAAAGAGAGCAGGTTTGCAACCCCCAGCAAACTAATAGCCAACAGTATCCAGATAATACCCTGAAGGGCCCCCATCACATAACTCTCTCCTAGAAGAGACTATTAAAAACCTCAAAAGAGAGAAGAAAAATGGGGAAAGGAAAGCAAAGCTATGCAAGACACTAACGACGTCCTAAAATGTGAATTGGAAAAGATAAAGAATTTCCAGGAAGTGCAGGGAAACAGAATTTGTGAGTTGGAAAAGATAAAGAATTTCCAAGAAAATAGGATTTGTGAATTGGAAAAAGAAAATAACTCACTAAAAAAAAATAAAAATAAAAAAATTAGTGAAATGGGAAAAAATTCCATAGAGAAAACAACTCATTTAAAAACTCAATTGGACATATACAAAAAGAAGTAAAAAAAGCTAATGAAGAAAATAACTCATTAAAAATCAGAACTAAACAAATAGAAATGAATGATTCATTGAGACACCAAGAATTAGTCAAGCAAAAGCAAAAAGAAAAAAGAGAGAAACTGGAGAAAAACATCAAATATCCACTTGGAAAATCGACAGACCTGGAAAAGAGATCTAGGAGAGATAATCTGAGGATTATTGGACTTCCCTAAAATTATGATGAAAAAAAAAGCCTATATTCTGTTATACAGGAAATCATCACAGAGAATTGCCCAGAGGTAATAGTACCAGAAGGTAAAATAGGCATTGAAAGAATTCATTGAACACCTGAAAAAGCGCCCCCCACCCAAAAAAAAAAAAAAAAAAAAAAAAAAACTCCACAGAATATTATGGCCAAACTTCAGAACTATCAGACTAAGGAAAAAATATTACAAGCAGCCAGGAAAAAACAATTCAAATACCGAGATGTCACAATAAGGGTCATTCAAGATCTGGCTGCCTCCACATTAAATGATTGAAGGGCCTGGAATCTGATATTCCAAAAGGCAAAAGAACTTGGAATGCAGCTAAGGATAAACTACCCAGCTAAGTTGAGCATTTTCTTCCATGGAAAAAGATGGGCATTTAATGAAATAGATGAATTCCATTTGTTTTTTTTTTTTTTTTTTTCCTTTCGGAGGCTGGGGTTAAGTGATTTGCCCAGAGTCACACAGCTAAGAAGTGTTAACTGTCTGAGACCAGATTTGAACTCGGGTCCTCCTGAATTCAAGGCTGGTACTCTATCCACTGCACCACCTAGCTGCCCCTAATTCCATTTGTTTCTAAGGAAAAACCCAGATCTAAACAAAAAATTTGATCTCCAACCATAGGACTCAAAAGAGAAGCAGAAAAATGTAAAAGGAACTCTTGAGAACTGTATTTCTGTTGTGGATATATATTAATCACATATATAATTTGATTTTACTGATGTAACATTTAAAAAAAAAAAAAGGGACGTAGAAATGGAAAGGGGATAGTGTCAGAAAATGGGAAAAGGGGAGATAAAAAGAGGGAAACTACATCCCAGGAAGAGGCAAAGAAAACTTATATCTGAGGGAATTTAGATAGGGGAGGAACATTCTGTGAATCGTACTCTCATCAGAATTGGCTCAAAGAGAAAATAATTGACATTTGTTTTACAGAGAATTCTCTCTCACCTCATTAAAAAGGGGAAAGGAAAAGAGTAATAAGGGAAGGGTTCAAGGAAGGGGAAGGGATTTAAAAGGAGGGGAGAGTGATACTAAAAAGGGAGGGCTGCGTGATGCAACTGGGGCCCATAAGTTTAATACTGGGGAAGGGGTTCAGGGGAGACAAGGAAAAAAAAGCATAATATGGGGATAATATGATGGCAGGAAATACAGAATTAGTAATTTTAACTGTAAATGTGAATGGGATGAATTCTCCCATTAAGTGGAGGCAGATAGCAGACTGGATCAAAAGAACCCCACAATATGTTGTTTACAGGAAACACATGTAAAGCAGGGAAATACAGAGTAAAGGTAAAAGGCTGGAGCAGAATCTATTATGCTTCAGGTGAAGTAAAAAAAACAGGGATAGCCATCCTTAGATCAAGCAAAAGCAAAAATTGATCTAATCAAAAGAGATAAGGAAGGAAACTATCCTGCTAAAGGGTAGCATAGCATATCAATACTAAACATATATGCACCAAGTGATGTAGCATCTAACTTCCTAAAGGAGAAGTTAAGAGAGTTGCAAGAAGAAATAGACAGCAAAACTATAATAGTGGGAGATCTCAACCTTGCACTCTCAGAATTAGATAAATCAAACCACAAAACAAATAAGAAAGAAATTATAAAGAGATAGACTATTAGAAAAATTATATATGATAGCTCTTTGAAGAAAACTGAGTGGTGACAGAAAGGAGTATACTTTCTTCTCAGCAGTTCATGGAATCTATACAAAAATTGACCATATATTAGGACATAAAGATCTCAAAATTAAATACAGGAAGGCAGAAATAGTAAATGCTTTCTTTTCAGATCACGATGCAATAAAAACTACATTCAACAAAAAGTTAGGAGTAAATAGACCAAAAAAGTAACTGGAAACTAAATAATCTCATCTTAAAGAATGATTGGGTGAAACAACAAATTATAGACACAATAATTTCACTCAAGATAATGATAACGAGACATCATACCAAAATTTGTGGGATGCAGCTAAAGCAGTAATAAGGGGGAATTTTCTATCTTCAGAGACTTACTTGAATAAAACAGAGAAAGAGAAGATCAATGAATTGGGCTTACAACTTAAAAAGCTAGAAAAAGACCAAATTAAAAACTCCCAATCAAATACTAAACTTGAAGTTCTAAAATTAAAAAGATAAATTAATATTTGAACTAATCAATAAAACTAAGAGTTGGTTGTGTGAAAAAAACAATAAAATAGATAAACCTTTAGTAAATTTGATCAGAAAAAGGAGAGGGAAAAATCAAATTGTTAGTCTTAAAAATGAAAAGGGGTCACTTTCCACTAATGAAAAGGAAATTAGAGAAATAATAAGGCGTTACTTTGCCCAACTTTATGCCAATAAATTTGATAACCTAAGTGAAATGGATGACTACCTCCAAAAATAAAGGCTTCCCAGATTAACAAAGGAGGAAATAAACTCCTTAAATAGTTCCATTTCGGAAAAAGAAATAGACCAAGCTATTAATCAACTCCCTAAGAAAAAATCTCCAGGACCAGATGGATTTACATGCGAATTCTACCAAACATTCAAAGAACAATTAGCCCCAATGCTATAGAAACTATTTGAAAAATTAGGAAATGAAGGAATCCTACCAAATTCCTTTTATGACACAGACATGATACTGATACCCAAACCAGGTCGGTTGAAAACGGAAAAACAAAACTATAAGACCAATCTCCCTAATGAATATTGATGCTAAAATCTTAAATAAGATATTAGCAAAAAGAATACAGAAAATCATCCCCAGGATAATACACCATGATCAAGTACCAGGAATTTATACCAGGAATGCAGGGCTGGTTCAATATTAAGAAAACTATCAGTATAATTGGCCATATTAATAATCAAATTAACAAAAACCATATGATCATCTCAAATAGATGTGGAAAAAGTATTTGATTAAATCCAACATCCATTCCTATTAAAAACACTTGAGAGTATAGGAATAAATGGACTTTTCCTTAAAATAATCAGTAGCATCTATGTAAAACCATCAGTAAGCATTATATGTAATGGGGATAAATTGTAACCATTCCCAATGAGATTAGGAGTGAAACAAGGTTACCCACTATCACCATTACTAGTCAATATTGTATTAGAAATGCTAGTTTTGGCAATAAGAGTTGAGAAAGAGATTAAAGGAATTAGAGTAGGTAATGAGGAAATCAAATTATCACTCTTTGCTGATGATATGATGGTATACTTTGAGAACCCCAAAGACTCTACAAAAAACTATTAGAAATAATCCACACCTTTAGCAAAGTTGCAGGATACAAAATAAACCCACATAAATCATCAGCATTCTTATATATCACTCAAAAAATCCAACAGAATTACAAAGAGAAATTCCATTTAAAGTAATTACTGATAGTATAAAATATTTGGGAATCTATCTGCCAAGGGAAAATCAGAAACTATGACAAAACTACAAAACACTTTCCACACAAATTAAGTCTGATATAACCAATTGGAAAAATATTAAATGCTCTTTGGCGAGCAAATATAATAAAGATGACAATACTACCTAAACTATTTATTTAACGCTATACCAATCAGACTCCCAAAAAACTATTTTAATGACCTAGAAAAAATAACAAAGTTCATATGGAAAAACAAAAGGTCAAGAATTTCAAGGGAATTAATGGGGAAAAAAATCAAATGAAGGTGGCCTAGATGTACCAGATCTAAAATTATATTATAAAGCAGCAGTTACCAAAACCATTTGGTATTCGCTAAGAAATAGGCTAGTTGATCAGTGGAATAGGTTAGGTTCAAAGGACAAAATAATCAATAACTTTAATGAAAGAGTGTTTGACAAACCCAAGGACCCCAGCTTTTTTGATAAGAACTCAATGTTTGACAAAAATTGCTGGGAAAATTGGAAATTAATATAGCAGAAACTAGGCATTGACCCACACTTAACACCATACACAAAAATCAGGTCAAAATGGGTTCATGGCCTAGGGATAAAGAATGAGATTATAAATAAATTAGAGGAACATAGGATAGTTTACCTCTCAGACCTGTGGAAGAGGAATAAATTTATATCCAAAGAAGAACATTACTGATCACAAAATAGAAAACTTTGATTATATCAAATTGAAAAGTTTTTGTACAAAAAAAAACTAATGCAGATAAAATTAGAAGGGAAACATTAAACTGGGAAAACATTTTTTACAGTCAAAGGTTCTGATAAAGGCCTCATTTCCAAAATATATAGAGAATTGACTCTATAAGAAAGCAAGCCATTCTCCAATTGATAAATGGTCAAAGGATATGAACAGATAATTCTCAGATGAAGAAATTGAAACTTTCTAGCCATATGAAAAGATGCTCTAAGTCATTATTAATCAGAGAAATGCAAATTAAGACAACTCTGAGATACCATTACACACCTGTCAGATTGTCTAAAATGACAAAGAAAGATAATGGCTAGTGTTGGAGGGAATGTGGGAAAACAGGGACACTGATACATTGTTGGTGGAATTGTGAATACATCCAGCTATTCTGGAAAGCAATTTGTAACTATGCTCAAAAAGTTGTCAAACTGTGCATACCCTTTGACCCAGCAGTGTTACTCCTGGGCTTATATCCCAAAGAGATCTTAAAGAAGAGAAAGGGACCTATATGTGCATGAATGTTTGTGGCAGCTTTCTTTGTAATGGCCAGAAACTGGAAACTGAGTGGATGCCCATCAATTGGAGAATGGCTGAATAAATTGTGGTATATGAATATGATGGAATATTATTGTTCTGTAAGAAATGACCAACTGGATGATTTCAGAAAGGCCTGGAGAGACTTACATGAACTGATGCTGAGTGAAATGTGCAGGACCAAGAGATCATTATATACTTCGACAACAATATTATATGAAGATCAATTCTGATGGACGTGGCCATCTTCAACAATGAGATGAACCAAATCAGTTCCAATAGAGCAGTAATGAACTAAACCAGCTACACCCAGCAAAAGAACTCTGAGAAATAAGTATGAACCACTACATAGAATTCCCAATCCCTTTATTTTTGACCACCTGCATTTTGGATTTCCTTCACAGGCTAATTGTACAATATCTCAAAGTCCTATTCTTTTTGTACAGCAAAATAACTGTTTGGACAAGTATACATATATTGTACTTAATTTATACTTTAACATATTTAACATGTATTGGTCAAGCTGCCATCTGGGGGAGGGGGAAGGAGGGGAAAAAAAGATTTGGCAATTGTCAGTGCTGTAAAATTACCCATGCACATATCTGGTAAAGAAAAGCTATAATTAAATTTTTTAAAAAGATGTTTTTGGGAAAAAAAAAAAGAAGAAATCTAACAATCTACTTCACCATCTTCCCAGAATCTTCCCCTGGGGTATCTTTCTTATGCAATAATTTACCTGGTCCATCATGTGCTTCCCATCATGATTATGCATTGATATGACCGATGTGCTCAACCAAATTCCTTTGGCTTTGAAAAATGGTTATTTGCTATTATAGTTATTCCTTCCCCTCCTTTCTTCTCTCCACCTCCCCTTTCCCCCTGCCAAAATCTGACATCCTCTCCCATACTTATATAGAGTTGGGTAAAGTGGATTTAAGTTTATAACACAAATCACTAACAAGTCTTGGGAGGCCTTTTTCTGTAGTCCTCAAGATGTACCCTTTAGCCATGAGGTAGTTTTCTGCTGGGCTCCTCCTATAAAACATGAAGCTGCTTTCCTTCATGATGATCAACTTATCCTTGCCTCCTTAGTGCAGACACTGATATCAACTATTATAGAGATGATGCTAGGGCCATAACAGTAAGTTTTAAATCTTCATGATCCTCCAAAGCTTACAAAGTTAGGGCAGGGGCAAGACAGAGGAAACTAACTAAAGCTAAAGCTTAGGGCTCTTCTTCCTTCCAAACAATTCCTGAGAGTTGACTAGATTTCTGTCCTAAAGTGACAGACAATTCAATCAGTAGTTGTGTTATGATATAGTTAGAAGTGTCATGATCAGAATGCTGATCTCCAGTTCTGATGGGCGTGGCTTTCTTCAACAATGAGAGAATCCAAATCAGTTCCAATTAATCAGTAATGAACAAAACCAGCTCCCAGAGAAAGAACACTGGGAAATGAGAATGGACCACAACATAGCATCTCTCTCCACTCTTTCTATTATTGTTTGCTTGCATTTTTTTTTTCTTCTCAGGTTATTTTTACCTTCTTTCTAAATCCGATTTTTCTTGTGCAACAAGGTAACTATATAAACATGTATACACATACTGTATTTAACATATACTTTAACATATTTAACATGTATGGGACTACCTGCCATTTAGGGGACAGAGTGGAGGGAAGGAGGGGAAAAGTTGAAATGGAAGTTTTTGCAAGGGTCAATGTTGAAAAATTGCCCATGCGTATGTTTTGTATATAAAAAGCTATAATCAAAAAAGTAATATAAAAATTATGAAATGCATACTGATTAAGTAAGAATTTCTGTAAGAACTAAAATATATTTTTTTCAAAATTACTATGGTAGAATAACAATTAGATAAAAAAATGTCTAAAGTTATGGAAATATAAAAAAAGAGAGAGAATGCTTGATCTCACTTGAATCAAAGACCTGATTAGCCTTCCATTCATATAAGGTAATCAGTTTTAGGATAGAAGCTCAATTCTTTGTAATTCTTAGACTTATTTATGATTAAGAAAGGTAACTCTTTGTTAGGGTCTACAAAGTATTTCAGTGGATAGAACTTTGACCTTAAGAGTCAGAAAGATAGTAAATTCAAATGCTGCCTTATCCCCTAGACGTGTGGTTGACCTAAGGCAAAGTACTTTTCTTAGCCTCTGTTTTTTCAAGGAGACACTTTGAAAATCTCAATACACTATCAGTGCTAGCTATTGTTATTGCCTACCATTGAGAAGATAATAGGAGGGGCAGCGAGGTGGCGCAGTGGATAGAGCACCAGCCTTGAATTCAGGAGGACATGAGTTCAAATCTGGTCTAAGACACAACACAGCCTAGTTGTGTGACCCTGGGCAAGTCACTTAACCCCAGCCTCGGAGAAAAGAAAAAAAAGAGAGAGAGAGAAGATAGTAGGAGAACAATTAGAGGGAACAGTTGGTTTCAGGAAGACTTTTTCTCCAAGAGTACATTACTATTCTGTTTTAGTAAATCAAAAATCCTACTTTAAACTATTATCTTTGTAAACTATATTTTGCTGTGAAATTTTTACTTTTGTTGCACAATTATTATAAAATGCAAGTGGTAACTATTTGGGTAATTGAGAGTTTTATATTAATAAATTATCTCTGACAACTTTGGGCTAAAATGCAAACTATAGGATTTTTCTTCACTTATATATATACACACTAAACTACATATGTATGCATATGCATATACATGTGATATTAATGGATGTATATAATATACTAGAGGACTTTCTCATATCCTAGGTACCAATGCAATACCCAAGCTATCCATCCATTATCTTACTCTATGAACATGGCTGATCTACCTCCTTTATTTTGGAGTATTGTGTATTTCTCAACAACATATTTTATGTTACTTCTTTCATGCAAGTCATCACTACTACAGCGATATGCTCAAGACCCACATCCCCATTGTCCTATGAGTTACCCACAATTGTAATTCTTCAGCATGCCAATATTTTCATCTATATAGAATCTTTAAGAGAATATTGATGTTAAAAAGATGAGATTGAAGCTTAAAATAGTTGGAAATATGTATAATGCCCTAGATACAACCTGGCTCTCTCTTCTCCATCTCACTATCTATCTGGAGTGCCTATTCAAGATATATGTACTCAGCAGGTTCCCCATCTAACTGGTTGTCCTCTACATGCATGCTAAATATAGTAAATGGGTTTTAATTGGTCTCTAGTTGTGGCATTGTGATGTATGAGAAGGACTAGATTGGTATGCTAATCCCTATGCTGCCACTAAGAAATAAATGTTCTCCTTGACAAATCATTCAATATTGTGCAGCCCCTGTTATTTCATTTGCAAAATGAAGATATCTCTGATATCTATTTTTCCAGGATCTTAGAATGAGAGCATCGGATTAGATGGAACCTAAGGCCTCTTCCAAATCTAAAATTCTGAGATACTGATTTTATAGTAAAGACCGTTGGGAAAATTTATTTGCAAAAATGCATTTTGTAGTGACAATTAATTTTTTCATAATTCAATCAATATGTAAAGTGAGGTCATTTGCCTTTTATTAAAGTGTCTGTGCTTGACAATTTACTGTTCTGTATATTGAATTCAATAACCAATTTTTGGTAACAATTTTTTGTTTTGTTTTGTTTTTTCTGGATGTAATCAATCCAATGTAATATTTAAATTCCATGCAGTCCCAGCCAGAGGAATATGACTGACTCTGAAGGTTTCTGACACCTTTGGAATTACCTGTCATAACTTTATGTTTCCTGCCCCCTGAAAAATAAAGCACTACCTGCTTTAGGTGTTGCTCCTGGTACCTCTCCAATCAGAGTTAGTCAGCATTTCCAGGCTTGTTAACCTGATCTTGCTCTAGTTTCCTGTAGATAACTTTTGCAGTACAGACTTTTGGCTGCCTCTTTATGTAGTCAAGGGTTAAATGTTGTTTGGATTTGTGAACCATTATTCAATATGATACTCTTTTGGAATCATTTTTGGAGTACATGTGGGAAAGCGGAACCTTTTCACATTACCATCTTAACTAGAAGCTCTGTTAATATTTTAAAGAAGAAAATATTTCTAGTATCACAATCTTTCTCACAGAATCTACATTCACATCAGTAGGATTTCAAGGTAATGTCTTAAATACATTGTGCAAAAAATTTTCAAGCCATGATTTTAAGTCTGATGTTACTAATAATGTTAATTCTCCTACATAAACTATAGGTTTTAATCTAGCTCTCAGTGTCTTAGAGACATCATCATAGTGTAAATTTTCAATGCTAGAGCAGATCTAGTAAGAATAAAATCCGGTAAGATAAAAATTTGGAGACTAATATTCTAGGATCAGAATTTTCGCAAAAAAAAGGGACCAAAAAAAGTGGTTCTGAGTTGGGCCTGACTCATCTCACTCCCTTACATAATTTCTTTTCAATATTGGAACAAAACAAGACACTCATGGGTCATTCAGTGATTAATAAAAAGATTTACTTAGCCATAACAGGAGAAGGATATGTTAGGAGAATAGGCATTCAAGATACCTCAAGCTGATTCAGCTGAACCAAACTGTTTTACTTGAGCTGTGTTTAGTGATTGACAAGCCAAGCATCTGAACGCTCCTAAGGCTCTGTGACCATGTTGTACTTAATGGACTAGGAAGTCCTGTCAGCAGCCTGACTCAACTAAAAAGGAAAAAAAAAATCAACCTCATTCATAAAGAGATATGGGTCAGGATTTTGCTTTTATTATAGAGATCTAGTCCAACTCTCCTCATTTTAAGGATGAAGAAACTGAGCCAAGAGAAGTCAAATGATTTAACCATGGTTATAAAGGTATTAAGTGGCAGAAATTGCATTTGAGAATAGATCCTCTACTTTCCAAATTCAGCATTCTTTCCAGTGTAGCCATACTTTCCAGAGAAGACTCTATAAGTGCCCCTCAAATTATCCCACAAAGCCAGCTTTCTGTACTTACATATGGCCTGGTTTTCCTTATGTCAGGTACTAACACTGACTTTATAAAAGCAAATCTGTTTCTATTGAACAGCAGCCTTCCCTTCCCCCACCAAGAGTAAAAATTATATATTTCCAGAGACTATGATGACTGAGAAGGTTATCATTATATTATCATTATATTTGGTTAATACTGAATCAGACACTTCCTCATTCATTTACATACATTACTTAGACTCCTTCTCCTCCTCCCCATTAAGGGATTGAAATAGGGGAAGATGATAAGAAAATAGTAGCATAAGTCAGTGGTCTTCAAAGTAAGAGCTGTGCTGTATCCATAAGAGGTGCCTGACAACCAATTGGAAGATGACAGGAAGATACATGAAACCTTCCCTGTGGAAGCCTATGATGGGCTATCTTCAATACAGCAATGTTTTAACAATACCACTTCAGCCCTTCCCAGACTTTTTATATGGCCTCCTTTTCCCTTTACCAAGATTCAACCTCTCTCAGGTGTTATAATTTAACCTTGCATTATAATCTATAATATAATATAATGCCACTTTGAAAATTCTTCCCATTCTTCAGCCTGCTCATCCTCTGGTCCCAAGATCACTTCATAGTTTCTATATGTACCCCATTAGAAAGTCGACTATGCTCTAGTGCCGTGATGAGTGAGCACCTTTCTCCTATCATTTTTGTTTTGGATGGGAAGATGATTTGGATGACAGGAGAGCAGACATGGATGGATTGTGATTTTCATTACAAATTTCAATACAGTTTCTCTCCCATTCCAACCAACCCCTCTTTCCTATTTCTCTGAGAGCACCACCTTCTTCTAGGACCCATATTCATAACCTTATTGTCATCTTTGACTCCTGACTATCACTCACTCCACATATTGAAGCAATTGCCAAATCTTGTTTCTATCTTCAAAACTTCTCTATTCATATAACTGCCACTAGAGTTCAGATATTCATAATGCTAGGGTCTCCTGGTCTCTTATCTTTCCCCACTGAAAATCATCTTCCACCCCTAACTAAAGTGATTTTCATTAAGTGCAGGTCTGATAATGATACACCTTCCCCCAATAAACTCTAGTACTTTTACTAAACTCTAGTACTATTACTTTTAGGATCAAAAATGAACTCCTTTGTCATAAACAGCCTTTTATAATTTTACCTTAATTCAACTTCCAACCTTATATGTTACACCCTTTTCTACATTCTGTGGTACAACACAATTGATCTTGTAGAGATTTTTTTTTCTCACACTAATATAAAACACAACTCAACATTTAAAAAAGAATAGGAAATCAAGATATGATACCAACCATTAAACATAACTATGCAAAGAAAAAGGAATCGGTTTATACAGAAAAGTATCTCCTGAGTTAAAACTGGAGACTATTCATCTTTGCTTGTTTTTGTGTTGTATATTGTAAGTATATACACAGTAACATGATTCTTATAGAAAAAACTATATTTGCTGAATATTGTTTATTGTAATATTATATAAAGAAAAATCTTTTAAAAAATAATTTAACCCACTTGGATAGCTATACTGTTCAAAGTAACTGAATAACCCCTTGCTAACAAGTGACTATTATTTATAAGTGGCCTATCATCCAGGAAATGCACAGACACTTTTTTAAATTATAAAAAGTATTCAATTGCATTAATAGTGACAATTTTTAAAATCCTATATTATTAATAAAATTTAAAATCTTTAAAATATTACTTATTTAATCTTTATATTTTTATTTCTATTTTGTGTTATATAATGATATTGGTACAAAATTCTTTGATCATAACAAATAAATATACATATACTTAAGTACAATTTTTCTTGTACTGGTAGAGATACGTGATTTAAAAAAAAAAAAGCTGGAAACCTCTGCCCTAAGTAAAGACTTTAGGATCATAGGTATTTAAAAAGTGTTATCCATTTATTTGTTCTTATGTTAAATTGCTATGTTATCAACAAATTCAAACTCAATATATTTTTGGAGATTTCACTTTACTCTTACTTCTCTTAGCTTTGTGCATGCTTCTGGCTCTGCTCTTGCTTCTCTATTTAATCCTCTCTAGTTTTTCATGGACTTTTCTTCCTCCCTTTACCCATCAAATATAAAAATTTCTATTTTCAGTACTCTTCTTTCTTTACATTTTCATTTCTCTTTGGTTTTATTTACACTTTTCCTTCTGCTTGGAATATCTTTCCCCCTTTCTATTCCTGTTTTCTTTGTTAGTCTAAACCCTGTCTAACCTTTAAGGTCTTCTTCAAATGTCACCATCATTTATGATCTTCCCCAATCAAAAATACTACCCTAAATACTTTCTATCTGTCTGTCCTGACATTTTTCGCTTTCTCTTTTGTATTTTTTTCTAGTGCAGTTTGTGTGTCTTTGAAGAAGTCAATTCTTCTCTCTGAGCCTCATCTATAAATTGGACATAATCTTTTTATTTGCCCTTATGGGACCTTTAAATAGCATCAAATAAGACAAAGTATATATATATATATATATATATATATATATATATATATATATATATATATATATATATATATATATAACTTTATAATCTGTAAAGTACAATATAAATGATAGCTATCACCAATTGTTATCATTGTTGCTACAGCAGGCTAGTTCAATTTAAAGACTGCTGGATTTGGAGTCAGAGAATCTGGATTTAAATCCTGGGTTTACCTCTCAATACCTGTTCTACCTTTAGTGAGTCACTTAATCTCTGATCTTTTTTCCTCATTTGTAAAATGAAAGGATGGAATCATATCACCTCTCAAGTCCCTACCAGTTCTAAATTTATGATCCCATGACATCCTACAACAGATTTCTTATGGCATCTAGCCTGGTGCTTTGCACATAGTAGGTGCTATAGTTCAGGATGTTTTCTGCATTGAGTCATTGAATTTCCAGTCTTTGTTCAATGTTAAGTTGGAAATAACTGTATTAGTTATTAAATATCTAATTTAGAAATACATTTTGTATAGCTATATAGAACACATATATATTACAAAATTTGCCCTTGGCCACTGTACATCTCTATAGACATAACCACCTAACACACACATACATATATATATATAAAATACATGCATGTATATGCCCATTATAGACATGTATACATAACATGCACATACACACACACGCACACACACACATTATATATATATATATATACATATATATATATATTTAGAGAGAGAGATTTATATAGACACATACATATACATATACATACACAGGGATTGGACCTTTAATTTCATTGGTATAAGGAAATCCTTTATTAAGAAACTCCTACTATCCATGCAGGTTGCTATCTTTCATGCAATTTAGCCTCAGAGGATAAGAATCCTGAAATTAAATTACTTGCCCAAGGTCATCCACAATTAATATTGTATAAGAAGTGGGATTTGAAACTGAATCCTTAAATCATCCTTGATGGGGAGGAGAAGGGAGAAAAAAGGAAGGGAACAAAGAGAATTGGGGGAAGGAGAAAGGAAAAAACAGTTAGTTTACCTTTTCCCATTCCATGGACTCTCCTATATCATTTTGTTACCTTTTTGTAAAAGTGGCAGATGTTGGTGCCCTTTTTTAGAAGTTGTCCAAAGCATCAAAAATAATTTGCTTGAGAAAACATCAAAGAATTGAAAAAGAAACCACAGCCTCAGTGCTTTAGTGACTAGTTAGCAATTTGAAGCCTGATTCATGATAACAATCTACTTGTTCCAGTAAATCTGAAGTAAATTTTGTTTGTTCCGAGAAACAGTAACTGAAATCATAAATAATAAAAGATACAATAGCCGCATTTAATTTAATGGACTTAAAAGTTTTCTTGCCTTTTACTTTTGCTAATGCTCTGTCATTGGGCAATTACAAAGCTTCCTGCTTACAGACAGCCAAGTTATTAAAAGGTTTGGGGCTCAAAAGTTTCCTGGTAAAATAGTTTTGAACTATTTCAAAAATATTTTGAACTAGAAATGCACTTCCCTATACATTATAGTTGGGTTCCCAGGGCGGTCCATAAATATTTATTTAATCTGTCATGTAGCAAATTATACAGTACTAAAGAAGAGGGAAGCTATGCAATAGAGAGAGAGGAAAAGGAAGAGAATTTCTTTTCCCCTTCCTGGGTCTATATCCTCCTTCCCCCTGGGAAAAATTTTCAAGTAATATTAATAATTTGCATAATGAGTACATGATTTTGGCATACAGGATGATACCATAAACAAATTAGGAGAGCAAAGGATAATTTACCTATATGGTCTTTGGAGAAGGGAGGAATTTATGACTAAAGAAGAGCTAGAGAGTGCTATGAAATACAAAATGGACAACTTTGATTACATCAAATTAAAAAGGTTTTACACAAACAAAACCAACAGAAACAAGATTAAAAGAGACTTCTCTTTTAAAGAGACAAATCTGGGAAAAAAATCTTTACAGCCAATATTTCTGATAAAGGTCTCATTTCTAAAATATATAAAGAACTGTTTCAAATTTATAAGAATACAAGTAATTCTCCAATTGAAAAATGATCAATGGATATGAACAGTTTTCAAATGAAGAAATTAAAACCATTTGTAATTCATATGATTACTATTGATTAGAGAAATGCAAATTAGAATAACTTTGAGGTGACACCCCATACCTCTTAGATTAGGCAAAGATGACAGGAAAAAATATGATAAATTTTGGAGGGTATGTGGGAAAACTTGGATACTAATTCATTGTTGGTAAAGTTGTGAAATGATCCAACCATTCTGGAGAGCATTTTGGAACTATACCCAAAAGGCTATCACACTGTGCATATCCTTTGACCCAGCAATGTCTCTATTAAGTCTGTATCCCAAGGAAATCATAAAGGAGAGAAAAGGACCCACATGTGCAAAAAATTTGTAGCAGCTCTTTTTGTGGTAGCAAAGAATTGGAAAATGAGTAGATGCCCATCAATTGTGGAATGAATGAACAAGTTGTGGTATATGAAGAAAATGGAGTATTATCTTTCTATAAAAATGATGAACAAACTAATTTTAGAAAGGCCTGGAAAGATTTACATGAACTGATGCTGAAACAAAGAGAATGAGAAATACATTGTACACAATAACAGCAAGAATGTTTGATGATCAGCAATGAATGACTTGGTTCTTTTCAGTACTTTAGTGATCCAAAACAATCCCAATAGACTTTGGACAGAAAATGCCCTTTGCATCCAGAAAAGAACTAAGGAGACTGAATGTAGATCAACATATGCTATGTTCACCTTTTTTCTGTTTTGGTTTTTTTTTTAACCTCTTCCATATTTTTTCCCTTTTGCTTTGATTTTTCTTTCCCAACATGATTCATGAAGCAATGTATATTAAAAATAAATAAATTTACTAGAAAAAAATTAATTCATGGTAATACTTTAAGGTATACAAAGTTCTACACTTTTATCTCTTCTCTGTGATGTAGATAGATCATGATTTGTCTTAATTGTCCTCAACTTCCATTCTGAAACTCTCTCCTGCCTTCTAGTTTTCTTCCTCTCAGATGCTTACTGTGACCCCAAACTTCCTACAGCTACACTTTATCCAGGTCTGCTTTCTCCCACAAACAGCCCCATAACTGTAAGAAATCATGTTCTGTAAATTTCTAATACATTATTTTTGTGGGGCTTTTTATTCTAAATTACTACAGGGAGAACTCACTTTAAAATTTTTTTTTTCAAATAGCAAAATCCACATTCGTACTGTTACACTCCAAATTCTTTCATCCTTTCCCTTTCCTCCCAATTCAGAATGAAAGAAAAGCAAAACCCCTGTTACAAACATATATTCAAACAAAGCAAATTTCCACATTGACCATATCCAAAACAAGTGCACATACATAGATACACACACATTTGATTCTATACCTCAAGTCTTTTGCCTCTCTATCAGGAGGTTCACAAGTATGTTTCATCATTTATTTTCTAAAATTGTGATAGGTCATTACACTGATCCAAGTTCTTAAGACTTCAAAGTTGTGTATCTGTACCATATTGTTGCATAAACTTTTACTAGTTCTGTTCACTTCACTTGGTGTCAATTCATACAAATCTTTCCAGGTTTCTCTAAAACCATTCCCTCTATCATTTCTTACTTCACAATAATCTTCCATCACATTTATGTAGCACAATTTATTCAGTCGCTCCCCGGGAGATAAACAGCTCAGATTCCAATTATCACATCAAAATATCTAAAAATATTTTTGTGAGATATTAGAGCCATCTCTCCCCATTAGGACTAACCTCTCATTTAATTTGCATTTTCTTTAGTTCCCTCTTTTTATCTCTCCCCTTTCTCTTTCCCTGTTAAGTGAATCTATTTCTTTTTTTAAAAAAATTAATAATAGCTTTTTATTTTCAAAATATATGAAAAGATAGTTTTCAACATTCACCCTTGCAAAATCTCATGTTCCAAATTTTTCTCCTTCTCTCACCTAGACAGCAAGCAATGTAGTATAGGTTAAATATGTACAATTCTTCTAATCATATTTCCACATTTATTATGCTGTACAAGAAAAATCAGATAAAAAAAGCAACCAGAAAACAATAAAAAGGTGAAAATACTATATTGTGATTCACATTCAGTCCCCATAGTCCTCTTTCTGGATGTAAATGGCTCTCTCCATCATAAGTCTATTAGATTTTTCTTTTTTCTTTTTTTTTCCCCTGAGGTGGGGTTAAGTGACTTGCCCAGGGTCATACAGCTAGGAAGAAGTCTATTGGATTTAACCTGAATCACCTCATTGATGTAAAGAGCCAAGTTCAACACAGTTGATCATCACATAATATGGATGTTGCTATGTATAATGTTTTCTTGATTCTACTTACTAAATGAATCTATTCTGCACTTCCTTCTTTGGACCAGTTCAAATGAGAGTGGATTTCAAATGTTATCTGTTTCCCCTACTCCTTTCTCCTTTGTGTAGATGTCTACTTACATCCATTGATTATGTGAGATAATTTCTCCTAACCATTCTTTCCTTTTCCTTTTTTCTTCCTAATGCATTTCTCTTTCCTTCCCATTCCATTCTTATTTTCAGATTATCAGAATATAATAGAACCATTCCTTGTCTTCTAATTAGACTCCCTCTATATTTAATTCAACTTCCTCTAGAAACGCTGATGGTGAAAAAGTTTGGAGGGGGAACATGTATCACATTTTTCCGTTTTCCTTAACTCCTGTTTTAGCACTTCAAAGTTTCTACACAGCTCTAGTGTTGTTTTCTCAGAAATGTTTATGTCTTTTATGTTATTAAAGTTTCATTTTTTCTACTTGTATAATTATACCATTTTACTGAGTGTCAAATGAAATAATATTTATAAAACACTTGACATAGCAACTGACATAATAGATGCAATGTATATTCTAGCTTTTGTTGTTAATATTATTGCTGGATAAATTATTCTTGGCTGAAAGCTAATATCCTTTACTTTCTAGAATATTATATTTCAAGTTCTCCACTCTTTTACAGAAGTGGCTGATAAATTGTGCATGATCCTGACTATGACTCCTTCATACTTGAATTCTGTTTGCTTACAGATTTATTTTTTTTTCCCCTTTAACATGGAAGCTCTGATTTAGGTTATAATGTTCAATGAGAGTTTTGATTTTGGAGTTTCAGAAAGGGATCAGTGTATTTCCATTTTGTCCTCTGATTCTAAGAAATCTGGGCAGGTTTACTATATCTCAAAATGTGCTATCTATATTGTTTTGGTTTTTGAAGGGCTAGTCATGGTTTTCAAATAGTCCAAAGATTCTTAATTTTCCCCCCAGGTCAGTTCTTTGGGTCTATGCAACAGTGCAAGAGGGGACTGTATTAAATCACTATCAGCCAGCTACAAAATTCTATAGCTTCAAAGTGAAAAAATTGTAGGCTTCCCTTTGGTCTGGGATTATTGCCCTGATTATTCCTCTGAAGGCTTCTAAGTAGGCTAGGAATTGGAACTGAGACCCCAGCTACACAGATACTGCTTGCTTCTAAACTTATTCTTTTCTCCTTGATATAAAAGAGGAGAATACTAAAGATTATTAGTTTTCTTAGCCATGTTGAATTTGAGATGCCTATAGGCATCTATATATATAGGGTATATATATATATATATATATATATATATATATATATATATATATATATAGGGTATCCAACTAGAGATGCCCAAAAGGCAAAATTGAGTTCAGGAGATACTTCGGCTGGATTTGGGAATCATCTGCCTAGAGATTTAATTTAAATAAAATCATGAGAGCTGATGAAATTATCAAATATAATATAGAATAGAAGAATGCCTGGGACAGAACAGTAGGAGATGCCTTTTGTGGGCATGATCTGAAGAAAAGCCCAGTTTAAACCAGTTTTTTTATGCATTTTGTAGTTATTTTTAATGTAGTCTGTCTTATTTTAGTTCTTTTCTGATTTTTATTAGTAATTTATAAAATACTGAGGATTTTTATGGATTTATTTTGTATTCAACTACTTTACTTAAGCTAGTAATCATTTTAATTTTCTTCTTGATTAATTTCTTTTTTCTTTCTAAATGACTTATGGGATTTGCAAATGTTTCATCTCTTTGCCACTGCTTATACCTTTATTTTATTTATGTCTTATTTTATTACAATTCATATTTTATGATATATATAGATATACAACATAATTTATATATTTTATTTTATTTATATAAATTTTTATAGTTAGCATTAGT
Source organism: Sminthopsis crassicaudata (assembly GCF_048593235.1). Classification (NCBI taxonomy): domain Eukaryota; kingdom Metazoa; phylum Chordata; class Mammalia; order Dasyuromorphia; family Dasyuridae; genus Sminthopsis; species Sminthopsis crassicaudata. The sequence continues at coordinate 326,038,148 of NC_133620.1, forward strand.
TAGCAAGCTTTTATTAAGCACATACTATATGCTAGACATTGTGTTAAGTGATGAAGTTACAAAGAAAAATTTTAAGTGCCTACTATGTGTCAATTGCTGTGCTAAATACTGGGGATACAAAGAAAGGCAAAAAATAGTCCCTGCCTTCAGGGATACCATAAGCAAATTAGAAGAGCAAGGAATAATTTACCTATCAGATGTTTGGAGAAGGGAGGAAAAAATTTTTAGGGCCAGTGTTTTTTTTTTAATTTTTAAAATTAATTTTATAATTATAACATTTTTGACAGTACATATGCATAGGTAATTTTTTACATTATCCCTTTGTACTCCCTTCTGTTCCGAATTTTTCCCTCCCTTCCTCCACCCCCTCCCCTAGATGGCAGGCATTCCTGTACATATTAAATATGTTATAGTATATCCTAGATACAATATATATGTGCAGAACCGAATTTTGTTGTTGTTGTTGTTGTTGTAGCAAAGGAAGAATTGGATTCAGAAGGTGAAAATAACCTGGGAAGAAAAACAAAAAATGCAAACACTTTACACTCATTTCCCAGTGTTCCTTTTCTGGGTATAGCTGATTCTGTCCATCAATTGGAATTGGATTAGCTCTTCTCTATGTTGAAGATATCCACTTCCATCAGAATACATCCTCATATAGTATTGTTGTTGAAGTGTATAATGATTTCCTGGTTCGGCTCATTTCACTCAGCATCAGTTGATATAAGTCTCTCCAAGCCTCTCTGTATTCCTCCTGCTGGTCATTTCTTACAGAGCAATAATATTCCATAAAATTCATATACCATAATTTACCCAACCATACTCCAATTGATGGACATCCATTCATTTTCCAGTTTCTAGCCACTACAAAAAGGGCTGCCACAAACATTTTGGCACATACAGGTCCCTTTCCCTTCTTTAGTATTTCTTTGGGATATAAGCCTAGTAGTAGCACTGCTGGATCAAAGGGTATGCACAGTTTGATAACTTTTTGGGCATAATTCCAGATTACTCTCCAGAATGGCCGGATTCTTTCACAACTCCACCAACAATGTATTAGTGTCCCAGTTTTCCCACAGCCCCTCCAACATTCATCATTATTTGTTCCTGTCATCTTAGCCAATCTGACAGGTGTGTAGTGGTATCTCAGAGCTGTCTTAATTTGCATTTTTCTGATCAATAGTGATTTGGAACACTTTCATGCGAGTGGAAATAGTTTCAACTTCATCATCTGAAAATTGTCTGTTCATATCCTTTGACCATTTATTAATTTGAGAATGGCTTGATTTCTTATAAATTAGAGTCAATTCTCTGTATATTTTGGAGATGAGGCCTTTATCAGACAGAACCTTTAACTGTAAAAATGTTTTCCCAATTTGTTACTTCCCTTCTAATCTTGTTTGCATTAGTTTTGTTTGTACAAAAGCTTTATAATTTGATGTAATCAAAATTTTCTATTTTGTGATCAATAATGATCCTTTGGTCACAAATTCTTTTCTTCCTCCACAAGTCTGACAGGTAAACTATCCTATGTTCCTCTAATTTATTTATTTATGATCTTGTTCTTTATGCCTAAATCATGGACCCATTTTGATCTTATCTTAGTATGTGGTGTTAAGTGTAGGTCCATGGCCAGTGTTTCTAATAAAGCTGGGAAAAAATTTTTACAGCTAGTGTTTCTGATAAAGGTCTCATATTTAAAATCTATAAAGAGCTGTGTCAAATTTATAAGAATACTAGTCATTCCCCAATTGATAAATGGTCAATGCATAACAACAATTTTCAAATAAAGAAATTAAAGCCATCTATATGATTATTATTGATTAGAGAAACACAAATTAAAACAATTTTGAGGTACCACCTCACCCCTCTCAGACTGGCTGACGGGGAAAGATGATGATAAATGTTGGAGGGGATGTGGGAAAACTGGGACACTAATGCATTGTTTAGTGGAGTTGTGAAATGATCTAACCATTCTGAAAAGTAATCTGGAACTATGCCCAAAGGGCTATCAAACTGCATACCTTTTGACCTAGCAGTGTCTCTACTAAGTCTGTATCCCAAAGAAATCATAGAGGAGGAAAAAGGACTCACATGTGTAAAAATATTTGTAGCAGCTCTTTCTGTAGTAGCAAAAAATTGGAAAATGAGTAGATGCCCATCAATTGGGGAATGGCTGCATAAGGTATAGTATATGAAGGTAATGGAATGTTATTGTTCTACAAAAAAATGATGAACAAGTTGATTTTAGAAAGACTTGGAAAGATTTACATGAACGGATGCTGAGCGAAACAAGCAGAATCAAGAATACATTGTACACAGTAACAGCAACATTGTGAAATAATCAACTATGAAAGACTTGGTTCTTCAGTGATCCAAAGCAATTCCAATAGACTTCAGACGGAAAATGCCATCTACATCCAGAAAAAGAACTGTGGATTGAATGTAAATCAACACATGCTATGTTCACTTCTTTTTTCTGTTTTTTTTTTCCCCTCTTTTGGTTTTCCCTTTTGTTCTGATTTTTCTCTCCCAACATGATTCATAAAGAAATGTATATTTTAAAAAAGTTAATGTAATAATAACACTTAAAATGAAAAAAAATCCCTGCTTTCAAGTACCACTGAGGGAAACAACATGCAAACAGCTATGTACACATAGAATAAATACTTTTATTATATATATATATATATATATATATATATACAATAATTTGGAGGTAATCAATGGAGTAAAGATACCAGCAATGAGGAAGATGGGGAAAGTTTCTTGAAGATTGTGAGTAAAAAGTTTAATCTACTTGCTTTTTGATTACCATTGGTTTTGAGGCCAAATTCTACCCTTTAGAATTCTCAGCTGAACTTGCCCTTTCTTTTCCCAAACTCCACTCCACTCTCGGCCTGTCAGTTTTAACCAAAATAAAGGGAAATATAGCAATGTTAAATTGATTGGCCCCAATAAACGGAAGGTATTAGGGGAAACCACGATTAAAAAAAAAAAAAAGCATTACAGGTTAAAATAAATCGGTCACGCTCAGGGCTGCTCATAACAGCTAAAAATCTAACTTAGCAAAAATGCAAATTGTGATGGGGGTGGGGTAGATATAAGCGACAAGAAGCATTCACGAATATTTTTATTATGCAGTGCATATCTACGATTAAGTATCAGAGAGAATCTCTTCTTGGGGATATTTATTTTGCTTTGCAAATAAGGTATCAAAAAATGCTACCCAAGTGACCCTAAAAAAAGCAGAGCGGGCTAGAGGATTTGAATTCGAAACAAAGTCACAAAGAGAAACGGATTTCACTGGAAACTCCTCCCCTTTTGCCACCAAAAAAAGGAGAGGTAGGGGAAGGAAGTGAGAAGGGACCAGTCCGGGATCTGGTTGTGGGTTTCCTCTTCAGTGCTTTCGGTTTTCCCTCGCGCCACTTCGGCTCTGCTGCAGTAGTAGAAAAGAAAGATTGTCTACACTTTCTGGGTATCTGCAGACTTTCTGGCTTCGTCAATGACTCGCGGGCGCCTCGTGTCTTCTGCAGAGCCCGAAGTGGGCGTAGAGAAGGAATCAGTCCAGAAGGAACGGGCCGGAGGGGCTGACCAGAGGAGAGAGGGGAAAAGAGGCTGCTGGCTTGGGAAGGCTGGGTAGGGCAGGGTAGGCTAACCAGGCGGGGAATATTTGATGAAGCCCTGGCGTGATGGAAGGTGAGATTTTGGGGTGAGGCTGAGAATAAGGATAGAAGACATTTTAGATTCTCGTGCATCAGGGGAGCCGGGATAAGTTTTAGGATGAGAAGCGTGATGGGAGGCAGTAGAGGTTGGGCCCACCTGGGGTTCAAGTAGAGACCTGACCCTTAAAGCGCCACCGTGATAAAATATACTTGAGTCCCCGAGAAGGACAGTCTTTCTATATTTTTTTTCTAAGATCATTGAACTCACGTTTTGTTTATAATACAATACTTACTTGTGTCCAATGGTAGTCATTTCGGGTGTGGGGGAGGGCAGGAAAAAAAAGAAATTTACATGATAACTTATATATTTAAAAGAAATGCCAAGTTATATTTAACAAATTTTCGGTTTCACGTACCTTCTTATTTATACAATCTTATGGAAAGCTTTTTTTTTTCTTCCTTTGCTGCCTTTTTTTTTTTAAATTTTGATAATAGCTTTTTCTTTTTGGAATACATGCAAAGATAGTTTTCAATTTTCACCCTTGCAAAACTTTACGCTTGAAATTTTTCTTTCTCCCTTTCCTCTCAACCCCCCTCCCTTAGACAGCAAGTAATCCAATATAGGTTAAATATGAGCAATTCTTCCAAACATATTGGAAATGATTGTTTTATTCCACAAATTAAAAGTAAAATAATTTAAAAAGAAGAAGAAGAAAAAGTACAGGGAGAGTTAAATCCATGCCCTTTTAAAACATACCGCTACCTCTTTACAAACTCGACCTTATAGTTGTCTCACTGCAGCCTACCCCAAGTAAACCCAGTGGCTAACTGCCGTTCTCTCAGCACACACTTCCTTATAGACCCAAAACCTTATTACTATTTTTCTCTTCACTATCCTCTTCCATACAAATCCAGAACATTTTCTCTTTTTTCAGAACTTTCCCTCTCCCCTCCAAATCAATACAAATTTAATGATGCTCTTCAAAAAGTGAGCCTCACAGGCTAAATAAAGCCCCAAGGGCACTAGGGTGATAAAGAGTTTCTCCCTTTTAGAAAAGTACAAAAGGTGCAGGATGCTTCACCTTTTTGGTGATAGCACCCAGCCTGTTTTCTCTGTTCTTGAGTTTCCTGAACTGGTTTCTCCCAGTTCTTGACCTAGATCAAACTGAAGATTGAATGAAATCGCCTTACCACCCCTCCTTCCCAAGTGTATTATTACACAGAAGGCACTTCTGTTGGTTACTCTAGCCTGCTTCTACAGTGAGATCATTTCTCCCTCAAGCTAGGCAGAAATCTCACAATTCTTCATTCTTTTTTATTCTTTAGTAGAAGTTGTAAAAATGTCTAATGATATAGGAATAGTAATTTATTGCTAATAAAGCTTAATATTTCTGCAGCAATTGCTGCTTTCTGCAATCAATCAACAAGCATTTATTAATTTCCTACTGTGTTTCAGGTACTGTGCTAAGTTCTTAGGATACAGTAGGAATAATAATTGTCTAAGTTTTTCTGCATTATATATGTAAATAAAATTACAAATTTAGAAAGAAAATGTAGTTGAGCCAGAGGGACTAGCTAAAGGTGAATATGTCCAATTTAATCTACTTTTGGCTTGTAATGGGAGACAGCTCTTTTACCTAAGTAAAATCCCACATCAGAAATGGGAGCAGTTCTATCAGAATGAATCAAATTTTTGATTAGTCATCTAATGTGATTTGTTGTTCTCCCTCTAACAAGATTTAGAGAGGAAGATAGAATTTTAATAGCTGAGACATATCCTGTTCACTTGTAGAATATAAATAGCTCAAAATGACATCATTTCAGTTTTGCTTGTATAACCTGTGTTGCCATGGAGATGAGAGATGCAATCCCAAAACCTACCAGCTAGTGATGTCCAAGATGGCTTTGTGAAAATTTCTTATAGAAAGATGCTGGGGTAGAGAAATAAAGAATGCTGTCTATAGGTAAGGGAAAGTCATCCTCCATCCTAAGACTATATGGATACATGATATTTTGCTCCCCAACTTTTTTCTCTAGAGAGAGACTGAGAACAGTGGCTGATATTATTTCTGCTACCTAATTTAATGAGCTATTTAATATGTTGCTATGCTGGTGTATGAATTAATCAGGTGTCTTTTCATAGGTGGCAATTTCCTTGTCCCATAATTCCCAGTCGGGGAAGGAAGTAATTCCCATTAACTGAACCAATTCATAGATCTACAGCCTCACTCTCCTCTTAAGGAAAAGGAATTTAAAGAAGAACAATATATTCCTGCTGCACCAGCAGAGTAGACTGAAACAGGCTGCTGTTATATCCACTGAACTTTATTTCTCCACTTTTGTTCTTTTATTTCAATGCTATCATTTATTTGTCAGACACATGGTAGAATGAATAAAGCACTGGGCTTGGAGTCAATAAGGCTTGAGTTCAAATTCCATCTTAGACAATTATTAGCTATATGACTAATTTAACCTCTGTTCACTTAAATTTCTTCAATTGTAAAATGGAGATAATTATAGTACTTACCTCACTAGGGTGTTGTAAGGATCAAATGAGATAATATTTCTCAATTGCTTAGCATCATGCCTGGCATATAGTAGATACTATGTAAAGGCTTGCTATTATTTAATTTAATACTTTAGTTTTAATATTATTTAATTTAATATGATTAATAATACATTTCATCTATCCATTGTTGTAATTATTTATTTATAATGTCTGACTCCTGACCCCATTTTGGATTTTCTTAGCAGAGATACGTATTAGAATGGTTTGCCTTTTCCTTCTCCAACTCATTTTAAGATGAAAAAACTGAGGCATATAAGGTTAAATGGCTTGCCCAGGACCCACAGTTAGCAAGTGTCTACGGCCAGATTTAAGTCTTCCTGACTGCTGGCCCTGTACTCTATTCACTTTACCACCTAAATACCTATTATATAAAGAAAGATGGTGGTTTCTAATCCTTATTGCATGGTTAATCAAGGATAGAAGTTTTGGGAAATGTATGGGTCTGGGTAGCAAGGCAAAGGTACATCATTATTGACAATGGTGGAAATAATGATCTCCCTCAAGTCAACTACCAATCCACAAATAAGCATTTATTAATTGTTAGCTTTGTGCCAATCACTAAGGACCAAAATGAAGCCAAAAGAAACAGTTCTTTCTCTCAAGTTCATATGGGGTAGAAAACATGCAAACAACTATGTACAAAAAGATATAGAAAGGATAAGTTGGAGACATTAAGGGATTTTAGTTGGGCCTTGAAAGAAGCCAGATAAACCAGGAATTGAAAATAAAGGAGGGAGAAAGTTCCAGACATGGAAACAGCTGGTGAAAATGTCCAGAGTCACTCTGAGATGGAATGTCTCATGGGAGAAATAGGAAACCATTTCATTTCTTAAGAGATGAAAAATTAGGGAAGATAAGGTATAAGGTACAGCTTATATAGTAGATAGAATGTTGGACCTAAAGTGCAAATCTGATCTCAGATAGTTACTAGTTGTCTGATGGTGAGCAAATAGATTAACCCTGTTTGCTCCTGTTTTCTCATCTGTAAAAATGAGATGGAGAAAGAAATAGCAAACTATTCCAGTATCTTTGCCAAGAAAATCCTAAATGGGTTCATGAGGAACCAGGGACTACTAAAAGGACAACTAAAGGTATAAGAACATTGAAAAGTTAGTAGGGGGTGGCAGATTACAAAGGGCTTTTTGAATGTTAAGCAGAATTTTACATTTGATCCTGGAGATGATAGGGAGACACTAGAGTTGGGGGGGGGTGAGAGACTTGCACCATTAGGAGGATTAATATAACAAACAATTCTAGGGTAAACTGGAATGGGAAGAGACTTGAGGTAGAGAGATCAACCAGTAGGTTTCTGCAGTATTCCAAGTATGAGGGAATGGGGATTGTAGCAGAGTGGTGGCATTGGCTATATGGAAGAAAGATGGAATTTTGAAGATGGAATCGACAGAACTTGGCAACAGAATGTATATGGGTATGAGCAAGAGTTTGGGATTGAGGGTAATACTGAAATCTAGGGGACCATAATATATTTCAGGAACTTTGGGATTATAGTCTTAGCTCCAAAAAAGATTATAAATAGAAAGATTAATAACTTAAAGTCAATCAAAAGGTATTAGACTAGTGAAACAAAGGCCCTGGAGTTAGGGCCTTAGAACCTGGTAAAGCGGATGGAGCATTACCGACTGTTTTGTGTGGCTTCCCCTTTTGGAATTCATTACTGGTTTTTACATGAGATTCTCTCTTTTCTAACATCCTCTAATTTATCCAAAGGTAAGGGAGAGTATCCATAACTTGCCCACTCCTCCAACTGTGTATGCCATAGTCGTTATTAATCACTATTGAATCAATTTGAAATAAAAACTTATTTTTCTAGTGGCATCAATTAAGGACTTATTGGTAATATTAACATTATCTAAGTTATAGAAGAAAATTAGATATCTTATTTTGCAAGGACAAGTTGGATTTTAAAATAGACATCTTAGTTCTTTCTAGCTTCAACCTGTAGGCTTGTGGACTGTTATAAAAATTAATTAGAAGTAAGGGAACCAAATAGCCATTCTATCTAACCATCTAGTGGCATCTGGAAATAATTTTCTGCTTTCCATCTGAGTGAGAAAGAAATTAAATATAAATGGGATGGGAGGACTGATTGTAATCTCTAGTATATATATATATATGTTTTATATATTTGATCATATGTATTTTTCTGACAGATAAAAACAATATACAGCACACTGACTAAGGCATAGAGGCAACTCTCATCTCAAAGACTCTAAAATCTATCAAGCACTTTGAAAAACTCCACCCTAGGGAAAAGAGTTTGAACGTGAAACCTTCCAGCCAATCAGGATTTCTTTTAGTTTATTTTTGCAATCAGATTCATGTTGCATCTCCTTACTTTTAGAGTTCTTGTAAGATTTCGTGATCTCCACAGAAAGACTGCTATTTCACTAAATTGTGATATTATGAGTGTGTCTCTTTCTTTTAGCTTCTGAGTAGCCTTTCTTTGGTGCATTTTACTTTATAGAGATGCCTATTGAATTCAGTCATATCTCTCTGTAGCACATAGAAACATCAGCATCAAAGGATTTTGCGGTTGCATGCATCTAACTGATCATTGCTGAACAAGCGGCTCCAATATTGTTGTGTAGGGGACAGAGAGAAAAACAATTTAAAATAGGTGAACCTGTTGGTGGAAAAGAGAAAGAGGAAATAGTTCAATACTATTTTAATGGAAGCATATTTTGTTTAAGATCGTTCATTTGTTCTACAATAATGTTAACAATTTGGGAGAAGGATTGAGGGAGAGAGGGAAAGGCGGAGGGGGACAAATGAGCAGAGCTCATCTCAGGGATATATTGAGTGGGAGAAAAACCACAACTACTTAGGAACAGTGTCATGAATGGCAGCTAATTTATATTCCCATGAAATGTCCTTTGGCATCACTGGCAGGACATTGAACTTGGTTTAGTTCAGCATAACATGTCTTTCATTCTCATGTAGTAAGTTCTTGCTATTTCATTATGTGAATATTCCTTCCAATGATATTAATCTTATGTATCCAGCCTTTGCAATTCTTCTATATGTCCTACCATAAAATTCATCACAAGGAGACCTTGATATTTTAGAGGCCTTTTTTTCTAAATCTTTTAATGTTACTTGGACATACCTCAAACTGTATGATTGAAATTAGGTTTATATAGTTACACTTGTAGAATGATGAATATAGAATATAGAAATATAGAAAAATATAGAAATATAATGAACATTCTTTGTAATGATGGTCCTTTTCATATTGATTTTAAAATGGGCATTTTAATCTTTGTTTTGAAATTCATGAGCATAATTTCTAAGCAGCAAACATCAGATGAGTACTCTGAAGTTCATAATTATTGTTATTTCTAGTTTTAGTAATGGTATTTCATAGAACATAGTACAATGTTGTTGATTTTAACAGCTTTCAAATCTATTATTTTTTTCCCCTCCTTGTACTATAAGGTTCTTTGGCTGGTTCTAGTATTAGTCCTGAAAACTGTCAAATGATTAAAAGGCAACTTACTTACTTACTGTGAGACATTTTATTATGATCTAAAAGTAAATATTCTGAAGATTATTGCTATTATTATAACTGGATTTTCATTAAAATCAATGAGAGTAAATATAGATAGCTTTATGCAAATATTACATGAAAAGTTTTGGGGAATGCTTTGCTATTATTTTGCTATTTTGGGAGACAGTATTTATAAAATGTAAAAGATGAAATGTGTTTTACATTTTGGATTAAAAACATTTGAAAATGTTTAAATTTTTTATTTTAAGTATAGGGATGGGACTAGATCTTATCATAACTACATTTTAATTAAGTACAGTCCATTTAGGAAAACATTATTTATGATATAAATAATATATAATAATTTTTATATCTAATATTATTATTTATTTATTATATTATAATTGTATAATTATAATTAATATTAATATATTATTTATATCTAATAATATTTTTATATCTAACCTATATTTAACCTGAAATCCTAGAAACTTTTTTCCTGCATATGTACTTTCTTTTTAAAATTTATTTTTGAACTGAGAAAAATACACAAGTTAAATGAGTGTGTTACTGTTTGTTTCAAAGGGCTTATTATTTAATTAGTATAAATAGTGCCTATACTAGTATAGATTTCATTCCCTCCAAACTTTAGAAAACAGTTCCTTTAAAGACACAGAAAGACAGGTTAAATCACTTGTGTCTGTTCATACAGTTAGTAATGTTGAGGAAATTATAGTAAGACTGGAGCTGTAATATAGCTCTCAGTTGTGGCCAGAGATTCTCAATATGTATTTATGTGATTTGAGAGACCAGTCTTTGGGACTACTTCAAAAACTCACAGTTCTTTTGCATATTATGTCTCCACCTAGAGGTTGTTTCAGGGAAAATTCTACAATTGGCTCTTCTAACAAATGAGTCATTTAACAGAGATATAAGCATGTCAAAAGTATTGTCATGGAGGATGTTTAGTGCAGTGACCAAATGGAAGAAGAATTCTGGATAAAAAGTGAAGAAATCCAGCTATTCCAACTCCCTCATTTTATAGGTGAGAAATCTCAGGCCCAGAGAGTTTAATGGATTTATGGTTACAATGATAAGTGTGATAGTCTGGTGATTTCTATTTGGATCCTCTGACTTCAAACCTAACACTCTTTCTACTGTATTACCCTGCTCATATACATATGTGTATGCAAATATATGCATATAAGCCCATATGTATTTATAATTTTATTTAAATATACTTATATATATTAAATATAAAATACATATATATACATGCACACATACACAATGTAATTGTAAGATTATACTTTTGTTGTTTCAACTTGTCAAGAGCCTTTGTAGGGATTTCTTGGCAAAGGTACTGGAGCAGTTTACTATTTTCTTCTCTAGGTCATTTTATAAATGAAGAAACTGAGGCAAAAAGGAAATGACTTGTCCAGAGTCACAGGGCCAGTAAGTAAGTGTCTGAGTATAGATTTGTACTCATGAAGATGAGTCTTCTTGATACAGGCCCCACATTCTATCCACTGTTCCACCTAGTTGCCTTTAAGATCATATATGTTCTGTATAACCTATATATACAATCCTTGTTTCCAAAAAGAGATTTCCTGAAAATTCTTAAAAATGAGGAAACAAGACCAAGGATGGCTCCTTATGGAGTGGATATAACAATGATAGGACTTTACTTAAAGGAATCTTGCTTGGATGGTTTTTTTTTGGAAGAGCCTTGTTTGAAGATGTAATCTGTGTCACCTTTTGGGGAATCTTTCTTAATTATATAACTATACTGAAACTTAAAACTTTATTAATTTAAAAAATATTCAATGATAGCTGTAGTGATGTATGTATAGCTGATGGTAATTTAAGTAAGATATGAATTATTTCTAAACTCCATGTTGACATGTATGTAATAATAACTTTTCTGCTTCTTATGACTTTTTTTTGTAAGTTATCAGTTACATATGTATGTGTGTGTATCTGTATGTCTATGTTTATGTATATCTCTGTCTCTGTCTCCGTCTGTCTCTGTCTCTCTGTCTCTGTCTTTCTCTATCTCTCTCTCTTTCTCTCTCTGTCTGTCTCTATCTGTCTGTCTGTCTCTCTCTCTTCTATGCATATAATGTTGGGTAGCAGTGGATACAGCACTGAGCTTAGAATCAAGAAGACTCATCTTCCAAAGTTTAAATTTAGCCTCAACAACTTACAAACTATGTGACCCTAATCAAGTCACTTAACCCTGTTATCTCAGTTTCCTCATCTGCAAAACGATCTGGAGAAGAAAACAGCAAACCACTCCACTCTCTTTACCAACAAAATCCCAAAGGGATCATGAAGAATTAGATATGACTGAAAACTCTAAATACTAACAACATATATGTGCATATATACATATATATATATATATATTAGAGTATATTACAAGTCTTTTCTCACTTATTATAACAATTTTTTGAGTGACAGGAAAAAAGAACTGTTTTGTAAATATACAAACTCCCTATGGGAGTTGAGGTAAGCATTGCTTTATTATCGTCTCTAAAAGTTTAGGATCTCTAACAATACATTATATGCTTTGTCGGGTTCCTCCTTTCCTCCACAAATTTTTTTATATAGGCAAACTGTAATTTAAATGAATATCAAGGCATCCTAGGCAGGGAAAAAAATAAAAAATATAAAAGTAGCTTGAAAAGAATATATAGAAAAGAAATGGAGTGTGATAGTTTATGTTGATTTTAAGTATACATATTATGACATTTGTAAAAAAACAAAATTTTACTTTTTGTTATTCTGAGTTTGAATTTTTACTTGTTGTTATTCTGAGTTTGATAATGATAAAACATTAAAATATTTTTTAAGGAAAATTCTTTTCTTCTTTTAGGAGATCACCATCACTAATCTTTTTTCCCCAGAAATTTGGTACCCCCGTTTGCAAATTAAAACTTTCCTGTAGGAAATAAGCATAAAAATCTACACATTGGCCATATCTAAAAATGTGCCATATTTTTATGTATATCTCTAATACTTCATTATTGATTTTATGGAGTCATGATTGATCATTTCATGGATTAAAATTCTTAAGGTTTTTTTTGGTGGTTGGTTTTTTTAAAAAAAATATTCTTTTTTTTATTTTTTAGATTATAACTGTACATTCATTTTGTACATATTGCCATGTGAGTCATGTTGAAAGAGAAAAGTCAGAATAAAAGGGAAAAACACGAGGGAAAAAAAAGATAAATACTATTATTATCCCCTTTTAACAGATGATAACAAAGGTTTGCTTAACTAGATTTTATAACATCAGTGTCTGCAGTAGGATTTGAATTCAGTTCTTCATGACTTTGGGTCCAGCACTCTATCCATTACACATTTTTCTGCCTCATAATAATGCAGGAATGGTACCATGGATCAAGTATCAAGCCTCAAGTTAAGAAGAACTGATTTCAAATACTGCCACAGATACTTACTGTATCTTAACCATTTACTTCAATTTCATCATCTGTAGAATGAGCTGGAAAAGGGAATGGTAAATAACTCTAATATTTTTGCCAAGAAAACCCCAAAAGGGGCCAGACATGACTGAAAACAACTAAGCAACCTCCCAAAGTAGTAATGAAAGACAACTCATAAAGGGAAATGAAATAGTTAAGTTTGAAGAATGAGGGATGACTGACCTAGGCCTCTCCCCTAAAAGTGAGGGTTTTTTGAAGAACTCCAACACTGGGAGAAGGGAGAAGGGAGAAGGAGCAGAGTGAGGAGACAGATGAAAAATGTGACAGAGTCAAAAGAATAATTGGGAATGCATCTTGTTCTGATGTACTTGAGTCAGTTTTTCGGATATCAATCAGATCTTGGATATTAGAACTTATTTTTTAAAAAACTTGCTGCTGGCAAAGATTTTTTTCCTATTCAACTGTTTCCTCTCTGTTTTTGTTTTTGCAGAAACTTTTCAATTTTATTTCTAAATTAAAACTATTATCTGTGATCCTTCCTTTGTCTTCTTTAGGCAAGAATTCTTCCTCTCTACATAGTTGGGAAGATATTCCCTTCCTTGCTCCTGACTTTTAAAATATGATCTTTTATATCTGGGTCATGTATCTATTTGGAATTTTTTGTGGTATATGGTGTAAGTTGTTTGTCTAAACCTAATTTCTACCAGAACTGCATTTAAATTTTGCTCACAGTATTTTTTTTAATAAGAAGAACTTATCCCAGTAATAGGAATCTTTGTATTATTTGAAGATTATGAAACTATATTCATTTGGGTTTTTATCTTTGTACCTAATCTGTTCTTCTAATTAACTTTTTTTATTTTTAATTCATACTGAATGATTATTATTTTGTAATATAGTTTGAAAATTGTGAAACACCTTTACTTTTTTTGTTTTCATGATTTTTCTTCACATTCTTGATCTTTTGTACTTACAAATGAATTTTATTATTTGTTCTAGCTCTATAAAGTAATCCTTTGATACTTTGATATAGTATTGTAGAACTAAACTAATATTTTCATTTTATTATATTGGAATGGCCCAACCTTGAGCAACTAATCTCTCTCCATTTATTTAAATCTATATTGGTCTCTGGAATTTGTGAATATATCTTGGTAGGTAGACTTCCAAATATTTTATACATCCTGTAATTTTTTTGAATGGAATTTTGTTTTCTATCTTGTCCTGCTGGGTGTTACTAGTAAAGTAGAGAAATTTTATATTTTTATTTTATAATTCACTAATTGGCTGAAAGCATTGTCTCACATAATTTTTAGTTGAATCTCTGATTCTTTAAGACCATTATATCATTTTTAAAAATTTTTTTCATTGTTTTATGTATTTGAGGACTTTTTTTGTTTTTTATTTTATTTTATAATTATAACTTTTTTTTGACAGTACATTTGCATGGGTAATTTTTTACAACATTATCCCTTGCACTTACTTCTGTTTAGATTTTTTCCTCCACCAACCCCCTCCCCCAAATGGCAGGCAGTCTTATACATGTTAAATATATTATAATATATTCTAGATACAATATATGTGTGTAGAACCGAATTTCTTGTTGCACAGGAAGAATTGGATTCAGAAGGTAAAAATAACAGTTTACACTCATTTCCCAGTGTTCCTTTTCTGGATGTAGCTGATTCTGTCCATCTTTGATCAATTGGAATTGGATTAGCTCTTCTCTATGTTGAAGATATCCACTTCCATCAGAATACATCCTCGTACAGTATCATTGTTGAAGTGTATAATGATCTGGTTCTGCTCGTTTCACTCAGCATCAGTTGATGTAAGTTTCTTCAAGCCTCTCTGTATTCCTCCTGTTGGTCATTTCTTACAGAACAATAATATTCCATAACGTTCATATACCATAATTTAACCAACCATTCTCCAATTGATGGGCATCCATTCATTTTCCAGTTTCTAGCCACTATGAAAAGGGCTGCCACAAACATTTTGGCACATACAGGTCCCTTTCCCTTCTTTAGTATTTCCTTGGGATATAAGCCCAGTAGTAGTATGGCTGGGTCAAAAGGTATGCACATTTTGATAACTTTTTGGGCATAATTCCAGATTGCTCTCCATAGTGGCTGGATTCTTTCACAACTCCACCAACAATGCATCAGTGTCCCAGTTTTTCCACATCCCCTCCAACATTCATCGTTATTTGTTCCTGTCATCTTAGCCAATCTGACAGGTGTGTAGTGGTATCTCAGAGTTGTCTTACTTTGCATTTCTCTGATCAATAGTGATTTGGAAGACTCTTTCATATGAGTGGAAATAGTTTTAATTTCATCATCTGAAAATTGTCTGTTCATATCCTTTGACCATTTATCAATTGGAGAATGGCTTGATTTCTTATAAATTAAAGTCAATTTTCTGTATATTTTGGAGATGAGGCCTTTATCAGAACCTTTAACTGTAAAAATGTTTTCCCAATTTGTTACTTCCCTTCTAATCTCGTTTGCATTAGTTTTGTTTGTGCAGAAACTTTTTAATTTGGTGTAATCAAAATTTTCTATTTTGTGATCAATAATGGTCTCTAGTTCTCCCTTGGACACAAACTCCTTCCTCCTCCACAAGTCTGAGAGGTAAACCATCCCCTGTTCCTCCAATTTATTTATGATTTCATTCTTTATGCCTAAATCTTGGACCCATTTTGATCTAATCTTAGTATGTGGTGTTAAATGTGGGTCCATGCTTAGTTTCTGCCATACTAATTTCCAGTTTTCCCAGCAGTTTTTGTCAAATAATGAATTCTTATCCCAAAATTTGGGATCTTTGGGTTTGTCAAACACTAGATTGCTATTTTTATTCACTATCTTGCCCTGTGAACCTAACCTATTCCACTGATCAACTAGTCTATTTCTTAGCCAATACCAAATGGTTTTGGTGACTGTTGCTTTATAATACAGTTCTAGATCAGGTACAGTTAGACCACCTTCACTTAATTTTTTTTTCATTACTTCCCTTGAAATTCTCTACCTTTTGTTCTTCCATATGAATTGTGTTGTTATTTTTTCTAAGTTATTAAAATAGTTTCTTGGAAGTCTGATTGGTATAGCACTAAATAAATAGATTAGTTTAGGGAGTATTGTCATCTTAATTATATTCGCTCGGCCTATCCAAGAGCACTGAATGTCTTTCCAATTATTTAAATCTGACTTTATTTTTGTGGCAAGTGTTTTGTAATTTTTCTCATATAATTCCTGACTCTCCTTTGGTAGATATATTCCCAAATATTTTATGCTATCGACCGTTATTTTGAATGGAATTTCTCTTTGTATCTCTTGCTCTTGGATTGTGTTGGTAATGTATAAAAATGCTGAGGATTTATGTGGATAAGACCACTATATCATTTAAAAAACATGTTTTTGTGTACTCTTTTCTTATGCTTATTCCTTCAATTAAAAAAAATTTAGTAGGTAGCAATAGTGGTAACAATGGACATCTTGGTCTTACTCCTCATGTTATTAGAAAGAACTTTAGTTCTTCATTACATGTATGTAATATAACATGTGCATTTGTATAACATCATACTGTTCTTAATTTTAAGTAGAGAATACCTACCAAATTAAGGAAAAGTAATTTTTTTTCTTTGTGTCAAGCAGCAAAAGGTGGTGAATTTTGTTAAAAGCTTTATCAGTATATATTGATGTGATTTTCATTATTTTTTAAAATTAAAATGTCATTTTTATATATAGTTTTCTTAACATTGAAACAATACTGAATTTCTGATATAAAGCCAGACAACCTGTCCAAATTACCTAATCTTTTAAATGTTTTGCTGTTTTCATCTTAGTTAATTTTATTGCCTTTTTGCAACTGATATGTATGTATTAGGGATATAATACAGTTTTGTTTCTCTGCTTTATCTCTTTCTAGTTTAGGTATCAATACCATATTGGCATTATAGAAAGAATTTTATATAAACTCTTATTTTCTTATTTTTGAAAAGTTATTTAGTATTGGGAATAATTTTTCTTTAAATAGTTCATAGAATTTCATAGAATCTCATAAATACAGTTGATCATTCACTCTCACTTCTGCCCCCACCCCTTTGGTAGTTCATTTGTTGCTTATTCAATTTATTTTTATAATATTGGCTTGAATACATATGATATTTCTTTTTCTTTTAATTTGGTTACTTTATTTTTTATAAATATTTATCCATTTCCTTTATCAGTTTTATTGGGATATAATTATGTTGAAGTAGCAGGTACTGGGAGAGCACTTCAGAGTGTGAAAAATTTACAGAGGTGTTCTGATAGCCAAAAGGTGCCTTTTATTGATGTGAAAAAGTTTATGGGCTAATGAAAATTATTTTTAGCAGCTTGTTGAATATAAATAAAGGGAAAATGTAAAAGTCAGAGGGAAGAAGGCAAGAGGAAATAAAACCAGGAGATAGAATGTTAGGAAAGGGTTAGAGAAGGTCCTATTTGAGGACAAACACACATGTTTATTATGTATATATCAGCAACTGCATGATGGTATAGGAGGAAATAAGACATGGTAATAAAGAGATAGTGAAGTTGATTTGGTCATAAACATCATTTGAAAGATGAAAATGTGCCTCGTGTGCCTGTATTTGATGTAGTGAGTTGAATATCTCTTAGTCATCCTGTTCTTAACTATTTATTCTCCTTTTATTTCTTTCTCCCAGAGATCTTATTTCACCTAGAAACTAATTTTTATGTCTGATTTTTCTTCCAAATGTTTTTGGGTTGGGGAAAGAGTCCTTCATAACTTCATACTTGGGCTTATATCTGAGCCTGATCTTTGGTCTTCTCAAATCCCTTCCTATTTCAATCCATCTTCTGCTCAGCTATAAAACCGATTTTCCTAAAATATGTCTGAACACATTAGCTTCCTGTTTGGTCAACTCTATGAACTTCCTATTTCTGTTAGGATCAAATATGAAGTATTTGATCAAATCAAATATAAAATTCTCTGACCTTCATTACTTGTTATCTTCCTACCTTTTTACACTTTATTCTTTTCATATACTCAAAGACATCTGAAGCCTGCAACAGTGTATCAGTGATGGATGGGATGATGAATCTTCAGAGTAATAGGATACTAAAAGTACTCCCATCACAGATGTTGGACCTGAAGTTAACGTAATTCATGCTGCTGCCTCAAGGACATTGGTGGTTTGCAGTACTTTGAACTAAAAAACTTCATAGTCCTAGAAGACTACAGCACTCTTCCCCCCCCCCCCCCCAGCATTCTTAACTCATATAAATCAAGAAGAAATGCCCCAAACTTTGAGCACAGACACACTATGGTCAGTAGAAGTTAGTGACAGGTCACCCCCTAAACCCATCCAAAAGTGTAGGAATGGGAAGAACAAAATCCCAAATCAAATTGAGGGTTAGAGATCTGAAGAAGACTTGAGTCATTTTAAATACAAATATTATCTATCCAAAAATGCCCAAAACACCAACAACTCCAGAAGACAATAAATTCACAAAAACTATATTTAGAACCTAAGAGAGGACAAAAAAGTATAAAAGGTTTATACCTTCACAAGTCATTATACCAATCACAAAGAACATAGGAATGAATACCTAGGAAGGAAGGAAGCTTAGAGGAAAACATAGGAAAGCATCAAGGCTTTGAAAGTATGTTAAATTTATTATATGCTTTTTTAAAAAAAAGAAAACAAGTTGTCCATAATAAAGATTTGTGGCTTCCCATATTACTTTTTTTCATTCTAAGTTATACAAGGAAATGATCCTCTGCTTTTATCTCTGTGTGTTCACTAAATTAAAACACATTTTTGAAAGAAATAACGGTGATTAAAAAATCAAATTAAAATAAAAATTAACAATGGCAGCCACGGGTTCAGTATTCATGGGTATGGGATGGGTATGATAGGTAGAACTTTAAAATTAAATCAACTAATCAATTAAAGTACTTGGTTACTTTAGTGAAAATGTGGAAAAAGATGAGGATGGGGAGAAATATATGGGGGAAAAATGGTTCATGAAGAAGGAATGAGACCAAAGTCATGTAGCTAAAAAGAAACCCATGCCTTTCTGTATTTCTATGTTTTCTTTGAGAAGAAAATTAATATGTGATGAATGTGATATACCCCAAATAACATCATAAAGAATTACATAGTTTAGATAAGAAAATACTATTGGTATAGTAATCATTCGAGTCAACTGCCTCTACATAGTAAAACTTTTGATATGTTAGAAAAAGGGAAAAAAATTAGGTTTTTCAGTTTAGTTTTGTTTTTTTAAAAGAAAGAAATAGTTTTTTTTTAAAAAAGGCAGTAGTAGTATGTAATGTTCTTTTTCTCTAAATTGTAATCATTCTCTGGGAGCAGATTTCTTGGGGAGCTTCTGGAAGCAGCCTTAGTTTCAGTTTAGTTTAATAAACCCAAAATGCAGCCAGGTGTTAAAGTCCAGATCGTTTAGTGTGTCTTTCAAAGTCCTGAATCTTTTCCTGGGCCTGGTTAGCTTTCTTAGAGGCCTATCTCTCTTCTTGGTTCCGGAGAGCTTTTCCCAAATCTCTCCAGCCAGCTTCAGCCTCTAGTCCTCCCAATGGCTCCAACCAGCACCACAGTGGAAGTTAGAATGAATCTTCACTCTAAATCTCCAAGAGTGTGGGATTGTGGGTTTCTGACCTCTGACTTGTGAATCTCCCATAAGTCAATTCTAGTTGTGAATCTCCCAAAGTCCATGAGCAGGCTTTTCCTTCAGACTTGTGAATCTCCTGGATTTGCGAATCTCCCCACTGAATCCTGGCTCTGAATCTCCTCCCAGTGGGCTTGTCCTTTTATATGTTCTCTAAAGGTGTGAAGTCTAATGTGCGGACCAATGAGCAAACTCCTTTAAAGGTGTAAACTCTTTTAAACGTGTGAACTAAGTACATAAGTACCTTGTAGGAATTCTAACAGTGTAGTGGGATTTGACAGGCCCCAGAGTGTCTGAGCAGCCTTTTAAGGATCACAGTGCTCATCTCTAGGTGTGATGAAGGGGCTAGAAAAGGTGCCCTAAAAATTGTCTGCTTACCCAACCCTGCCCTGATTACATAACCATACCATACAAGGTACTCCTACCTTGTGCTGAAACTAAAAAATGTACAAAAACTTCTGCACAGTTGATTCTACCCACCACTGTTACATGGAATGTGCACACACTTATAGACAATACAAAATCCTGTAGGCCTGAAAGACAAACAACTCTTTTTGCCAGAGAACTCAACAGGTATCACATCTAAATAGCAGCCCTGAGTTAAACAAGTTTGGAAAATGATGACCAACTTACTGAAATTGGAGCTCAATTCACATTATTCTGGACTGGCCATGGTGAAGGAGAGCATTGTGAAGCTAGTGTAGGTTTTGTTATCAAAACAAATCTAACAAATAAGCTTGTATGCCTTCCAAAAGGAATGTATGGCAGGCTCACAACAATGTGATTGCACTTGCAGGAAAATATCACGTCACATAATTAATGTCTATGCTCCCACCATGAGGACCCTAATGAAGTAAAAAAAAAAATTTATGAACATCTGGAGACCCTTATTATCAATGTGCCAAAAGAGGACATGCTTATAATTCTGAGTGACAATGCTAGAGTAGGCTCAGATTACTAAACGTGGCAAAAAGTTGTTCAGAGGAGTGGAGTTAGAAACTGCAACAGCAATGATCACTTACTACTGAAGACTTGTGCATCTCATGACCTCATCACCAACACTGTATTCTGTAATAGGCCAGAACTCTGTACTTGAAACAAAGATTCTTACAAGGTGCTAACTTAGTGGAATTGATGAGACAATGGTTATCTAGCTTAGCATGGTGATGAATAGTTCTCTAAGTTCAGTATGATTGATTTAATCTTACAACAAATAATGGTTTCCTAGTGATATAATGATTAGTTTATTCTCAGTATACTGTTGTAATAGAGCATATAAACTGGGACAAACTCAGCCAGGGTCAGACTCAGAGAAGACAGAGGACTGGAGGTGGGAGCTCAAGCTCTCAGAGTCAAGAAGAGAGAGTCACTCCATCTTACACCACCATGGTGTCTGGTCTGTCCTCCTGCATTTCCTCCACTGAGGCCAAGCTAGCCGGGGCCCCAGACAAGAAGACAATAAAGAATTTGGACTTTCACACCTGGCTATTCTCATGGTGATTAGTCTGCTGAAAGGAAGGCTGGTCCAGAGACTTCCAGAAAATCAACCATAACCTTACAGTATTCCATTTAGCTAAATGTAATAAAACTTTATATTTATATCCTCAAATATTAACATATACTATACTGTGTGATTGAAGGAGAAGAGATAGACAGGATGTAAGAGTGACAAAGTAGATGATGATGAGTGCTGCACTGATCATAGACTTATCCTCTTTAAAATGAATATTCAAATTCAACAGAAGCAGCCACAAAGCAAAAAAGATTATTTATCAGAAGAATTAGTATCAACAGATTAGCATTCTTTTCTGAGAGGGCATAGTTTGTTGCTAACTTGGAGAGTAAATTAAGTTAATACATAGTTGGAAATAATGGAGCAGAAGACTAGGGAGTTTTCAGAGTCTGGTGTAAAACACTGCATTTGCTCATCCAGATCAGAATATTCACAAACCTCAAGATTGGTTTGACCAAAATGATGGGGAAATTCAGAAGCTGCTAAATGAAAAATGAGAACTCCTTGAGGTGTATCAGCAGGATAGTTCAGCCAATTCTAAGAAGGTAGTATTAAATTCCAAAAAAAATAAAATACATTTAAAATTTAGAGAGATGGGGCAGCTAGGTGGCACAGTAGATAGAGCACCAGCCCTGAATTCAGGAAGACCCGAGTTCAAATGTGGTCTCAGACACTTAACAATTCCTGGTTGTGTGACCCTGGGCAAGTCACTTACCTCAGCCTCAAAAAAAAAAAAAAAAAAAAACTTAGGGAGATGCAGGATTCTTGATTCAGGAATAAGGCAGATGAATTTCAGTTTTATGCTGATAGTAACAATGCAAGGCACTTTTATGATGCATTGAAGGCTATATATGAGCCAAAGATCTGTGATACATCTCAACTGCACAGTGCTGATGGAGACACATTTATTAGTGATAATGACATGATCCTAAAGAAATGGATTGGACACTGCCATAGTTTTCCACAGGCTGTCATCAATCAATGCTAAAGTTATTGATTGTTTACCTCAGGTTGAAATCAATCACTCCCTGGCTGAAGTTCCAACTGCCATTAGGCTGATTTTATTCTAGGTGAGATTTACAAAGGGAAGGGATATAAAATCTGATTGAAATAATATAAAATCTGATTAAAATCATATAAAATCTGATTGAAATTTTCCAAATTATATAGCAAGAGGAGGTTATTCCCTGGGAGTTCAAGGATATCTCCATGGTCCATTTCTATAAATATAAAGGGAATAAATAGATTGTCCTTTGATAGTTACAGGAATGGGTCTCTCTCTTAGTCATTGCTGGCAAGATTCTTACCAGAGTGCTCCTTAATAGTTGATCCGGCACTTGGAAGAAGGTCACTACCTGAGAGTCATTGTGGCTTCTGAAGAAGCTGAGAAACAGTCAATACAGTGTTTACTACTCAACAATGCAGGAGAAATGCCAAGAGCAGAACAGAGGCCTGCATACAACATCCATAGATCTGATCAAGGTCTTTAATATCAGTCATAAGGGCTTATGGGAAATTATGTCAAAAAAATTATGTCAAAAAAAACTTTTTTTGTCAGAAAAAGTTTATCAATCAATATAGGACATCAATTTCATTATGCCAGAATTCTGGAAAATGAACAATGCTCTCAAGCTTTTCCAGTTACCAATAGAGGAAAAAACAGGACTGTGTTTTGCTCACATGTTTTTTAGCATATTTTCAGCCAGGTTGTTAAATGCCTTCAATGAGGGCAAACATAGTATCAAGGTCAGCTACCACATTGATGGCAAATTCTTCATCTTGGAAAAGCTGCAAATCAAAACTAAAGTGGAGGGAATGTTTGTGCATGATTTTTTTTTGCTTGCAGATGATTGTGCAATCAATCAATACAGCCTTTGAAACTGAGACACAAGAAAGTATGGATCTGCTTTGCTGCTTGTACTAATTTTGGCCTAACAATACCAAGAAAACAGGTGCTTCTTCAGCTAGCATCACACCATCCAAATGGTATTTGTTATAGCAAATAAAGAAATTGTGAATGCTATGGATAAGTTCACTTACCTTGGCAGTATACTTCCCAGAGATGTATACATTGATAATGGCGTTGATGGATTCATTGTCAGAGTTAGATCAGTATTTGGAAGGTTCTAAAGGAAAATGTGGGAGAGGAGAGGTATTAGACTGACTACCAAATTGAAGGTCTACAGAACCATTGTGCTTACCCTCATTGTTGTATATTTGTGAAAAAACAGTCAGTATACCAGTGCTGTGCCAGGAAACTGAATTGCTTTTATCTGAATTGTCTTGGGAAGATTCTGAGGATCATCTGACAGGGTAAGATAACCGACACTGAGGTTCTTTCTCAAACGGAACTACCAAGCATTCAAACTCTATTGCCCAGTGTGCAACTCCATTGGGCTGGCTACTTTGTTTGAAGGCCAAATGTACTCTTGTCAAAAAGACTATATTTTATGGAGAACTCACACAAGGTAAATTCTACAAGATAATCCAAAAAAGTGATACAAGGATACTCTCGAGAACTTAAGAACTGATCGTATGATATGGGAAACACTGTCACAGGATCTCCCAGCATGGCATGCCCATCAGAGAAAGGGCTAAGCTCTATGAGCAAAGCAGAATTGAATTAGCTCAGAAGAAATAGGAGAGGTGCAAAGTTAGAGAATCTACTGCCAATGTTCATAGGGGCTATTTGTATTTGACCTCTGGCAGAGCATTCCAAGCTCATATTGATCTGGTCAATCACAGTCAGACACACTAACTTGACTCTACATAGTAATGCCATTTTGGTTCTCTTTGAAAACGAAGTACAGCAACCAACCAACCAATTATATATATATATATATATATATGTGTGTGTGTGTGTGTGTGTGTGTGTGTCTATAGATATATATACACACATATACATACATGCATGCATGTCTATGTACATGTATCTGCACATATATCCATATCCATTTAGAACAGTATTGATGAACAGCAAGTTGGACACGAAGTCAAACACACAAGAAGACAAATTAAGTTTTTTACAAAAACTTCTTTGCTGATCACAAACTCCCCAAGAAGTGTAAGACTTGTCTTTTTAATTTTAACATTTTCATATTTTACTATATGGCAGTGAAATGGAATGCATCTGACTCCAGAGAATTTAAATAAATATCACATAAAAGGTAATAAAGAGTGGCAGAGTGATTATGAATAGTTTATAACATACAACCAAGGAAGAACTTCAAAGAACAGGAATAAAAGACAACATCAAGAATTGTATTCAAACCCTAAGAAACTTCTGGGCACAAGGGACTGATATGCTATATCTAGAGAAATTCCTCTCATCTGAGATTAGGCATGTAGTCTGGAGTGAGTTCAATACTGTGGGCACCTGGCTTCTAGTAACAAAAGAGTTACTTTTTTCACACTTTTTGTGTTATTAACCTCCATCCACCCACCCCAGTACTCTGGTAAGAGAGATGGAAACCACTTATAGTTTAAGTTTCAGCCAGGTCTGTTCTGCCTAGGTTTTCCCAAAAGGGGGGAAGAAAAAGTATAGGACAAATATATTCACCTTCCCACAAAAGAAATGGCAAAAGGCATGAAATGCTTATAGGCATATTGAAAGAAAGACAAAACAGGATTCAGCAGTTTAATTTAGAGCTATAATTATAATTCATTGTGTTTAATATTTTTAAAATAATAGCTTTTTTTGTTTTCAAAATATATGCAAAGATAGTTTTCAACATTCAACTTTGCAAAATCTTGTGTTCCAAATTTTTCTCCCTCCCTGCCTCCATCCCCTCCCCTAGACAGCAAATAATCCAATTTATATTAAACATGTGCAATTCTTCTATACATATTTCCACATTTATCATGCTGCATAAGAAAAATTAGATCAAAAAAGGAAAAAATGAGAAAGAAAACCAAAAAGTAAACAAACAAAAACAAAAAAAAGTGAAAATACCATGTTATGATCCACATTCAGTCCCCATAGTCCTCTTTTTGGATGAAGATGGCTCTCTCCATCACAAGTCTATTGGAATTGGCCTGAATCTCCTCATTATTGAAAAAAAGCCATGTCTATCAGACTTGATCATCACATACTCTTATTGTTGCTGTGTACAGTGATCTCCTGGTGCTGCTCATTTCAGTTAGCATCAGTTCATGTAGGTCTCCCCAGACCTCCTCTCTGAAGTCATCCTGCTGGTCATTTCTTATAGAACAATAATATTCCATAACATTCTATCATAACTTATTCATCCATTCCCCAATTGATGGGCACTCACTCAGTTTCCAGTTCCTTGCCACTATAGAAAGGGCTGCCACAAACACGTTTGCATGTGTTAGTCCTTTTCCCTTATTTATGAACTCTTTAGGATACAGGCCCAGTAGAGACATTGCTGGATCAAAGAGTAGGCATAGTTTGATAGTTCTTTGAGTGCAATTCCAAATTGCTCTCCAGAATGGCTGGATCCATTCACAACTCTACCACCAATGTATTAGTGTCCCAGTTTTCCCACATCCCCTTCAATATTTATCATTATCTTTTTATGCCATCTTAGCCAATCTGAGATGTATGTAGTTGTACTTCAGAGTTGTCTTAATTTGTACTTCTCTGATCAATAGTGATTAAGAGCATTTTTTCATATGACTAAACATGGTTTTAATTTATTTGTTTGAAAATTTCCTGTTCATATCATTTGACCACTTATCAACTGAAGAATGACTTATATTCTTATACATTTGAGTCAATTCTCTGTATACTTTAGAGATGAGGCTTTTATCAGAACCCTTGTATGTAAAAATCCCCCCCCCAGTTTTCTGCTTTCCCTTCTCATCTTGTCCACATTAGTTTTGTTTATACAAAACCTTTTAAATGTAATATATTCAAAATTATCCATTTTACATTTCATAATGTACTCTCGTTCTTTTTTGTCCGTGAATTCCTTCCTTCTCCACAGATATGCAAGGTAGACTATCCTTTGTTCTCCTAATTTGCTTATAGTATCACTCTTTATGTCTAAATCATGAACCCATTTCAAACTTATCTTGGCGTAAAGTGTTAAGTGTTGGTCAATGCCTAGTTTCTTCCATACTATTTTCCAATTTTCCCAGCAATTTTTGTCAAATAGTGATGTGTGGGACAGTGCCTCATCCCCAAATTGAAACCAGAGACTTTCGAGATAAGAGATAAAAAGGAATTTGTCTTATGAGAAAGGGTGATTTCCTAGTGCTGTGATGTTAGCAGAGTGTAAAGCATAAGCTGCAAAATACAGTATTATATAGGCCCTAATGTGGAACCTTGCCCTCCCCTTCCCCCAAGTTCTTGTCCCACTGATTGTGGAGTCCAGGCTCACAATCTAAATCTGGGAGTCTACCCTACAAACAAAGAACAAAGAACTAGCCAATAACATACTCTTTAGGAACTTAATGGTAATGTGGTGAAAAGGAATGTCTGCCTAAGATAAGCTAAAATCTGTAACTTTTGGCTAAAGCACAACTTGTCATAGCAAACTTTCAAGTTATAATAAGGGTATAGATTGAGGCCACATTCTTATGAGAGGGCTTTACTCCATTTATCCCATTCAATCCCTCCTATTTATTAGCCTTTGAAGACCTTACACTCTTCTTGTTACATTTCCTCAACCATCTTGTCCTCAGTCTCCAATCCCTCTGGGCCTAATCTGCTAACACATCCAGTGCCTTAATTATTTTGACCACTATCTGGATTCTAATGAGCCAATTCAGCATATAATTTGGGGATCTGTATTCCCCAACTCCCATCTGGAGGCTACCTATCATCCCAACCATTTGAATCCCCAGTAAAAATGCTTATTATGAAAATCAGCAATAGCAGAAATGCTAAAAAAGAAACAGACAGACATATGCATCTAGCAACAGATAGGCCAAATACTTATCTACTAATTTAGAATAAAATGACCACATGTTTTCAGATTTAAAAACTGTAAGATCTTACCTACTTGAATTATGCTCATGGCTTCTACTGACCACTTGCTCTGATTATAGAAACTTGCTTTAAGAGGAAAAATCAGGGACATCATTATAATAGCATCAAAATTGGTGCTTCAGGTTTAAGCTTGAAAACACATACATGACAGGGTAAAGCATCTTTAGCTCAATTTGACTTTAGGTAATTGTCACAATTTTCACCAGTCATGCAACAACATGTCCATCTTATAACCAGACTCAGGAATAAACAAGTGTGTTCTTATTCAAAGGAACACCACTGGGAAATTTGAGTCAGAAGGATTCTACCTTAATCAGAGGCTAAGGTTGTCCTCCCAACTCTTTCCCAGATACTAATCTCTACCTGTAGTAATTCAAGATCACTTTATTCTGAAAACCTTATTCTGTGGCATATTTCTTTCAGATGGTGGTTACTAACTTGATGATCCATCAGACAATAACATATGAATTCAAAACTCCAAATAATATCAGCTGCAGTCCCAAGAGATTTTATCTCAATAACAAGTTTAATTATTCAAAGTGTCAGGTAAATTTAGCTCTCAAGGATCTTTAAATAAGTTTTGAATATAATCTTTGATTGATAAAAGTAAGAGATTGATCCTAGAAATTTCACAGCTTATCTTCATATCTAAATAATTGGTTTTAAGTTCAAAATTATATAAATTATTTTTCTTTAAGATGTTCAATAACCAATAATGAAAGGCTCACATTTTTGAAATATAAAAAATTCTAAATTGCATATTATCTATAGTAAAACATGTGCAGTTAACTATGTTCAACGAGACAAAGGCATACACTACTATTCTCATAATGCCTTTAAATACTGGCTATAACTTTAATATGACCCAATACAATCAATTAAACAAAGTTTACTAACTCTCACATACATAAGAGATTTCACTTCACATCTTTGACCTCCCCTTCTTTTCCTTTTTCTTTTTTTTTTTTCTTGAGCTCAAATTCATCCTGGTATAATGGGTAAACATTAGAAGTCATTTCTATATAACAAACTTGTAGATTACAACAAACCCATTCCTTGTTTGGAGATTGTAAAACTGTTTTTGCCAGGATTGATAAATTGATTTCAAGAAACCTAGTAATGTTTCAAATTAGGGGAATCAACAAAAGTCCCAGAAGAAGGGCTGAGCTTGATGTTCCTCCTTATTCATCCTCCAAGCACAATCCACCAAAACATTTCAAATTGCTCCTCAATTTTAGAGATTATAAATTGTCCTGAACAGCCCATTCTTGAGGTTCCTTAAAAGGTCCTTTAACACTGGTGTAATGAATTTGCCCCTTCTCAATCTCTAGACTGCAGTCTTGGTCATCAGAATCATTTGATAAATTCCTTTCCATTATGTTCCTTCCAGGACTTAAAAAGCATCCAGTCTCCTAGAATTACAAACTGTGAAGGTATTATCTGAATTAAAAGTTCTTGTTTCCCAATGGTTGAAAAGGATAAGAACACTAGCAGTAAATAATTTCTTTAAAAATGTATTCTTTGTTTCAAAAGAAGGTAATTTCCCTTTCCCTTCCCATATAAGGTAAACCAAACAATATCTCATATGGGGAAAGCTCCAGATCTCTTCTTGGGGCAGTTCTAATTTTTCAACAAATAAGTGGGAAAACTGAGACACTAATACATTGTTGGTGGAACTGTGAATGGATTCAGCCATTCTGGAGAGCAATTTGGAATTACACTCAAAAGACTATCAAATTGTACATACTCTTTGATCCAGCAATGTCTCTACTGGGACTGTATCCTAAAGAGTTCATAAAAAAGGAAAAAGAACCCATATGTGCAAAAATGTTTGTGGCAGCCCTTTCTGTAGTGGCAAGGAATTGGAAACTGAGTGGATGTCCATCAATTGGGGAATGGCTGAATAAGTTATGGTATATGAATGTTATGGAATGTTATTGTTCTATAAGAAACAATCAGCAGGATGACTTCAGAGAGGAGGCCTGGAGAGACTTACATGAATATCAGTGAAATGAGCAGTACCAGGAGATCATTGTATACAGCAACAGTAAGAGTATGTGATGATCAATTCTGATAGACATGGCTTTTTTCAATAATGAGGAGATTCAGGTCAATTCCAATAGATCTGTGATGGGGAGAACTATCTTCATCCAAAAAGAGGATCATGGGGACTTAAAGGGGATCATAACATGGTATTTTCATCTTTTTAGGGTTTTTTTTTTTGCTTGCTTTTTGTTTTCTTTCTCATTTTTCCTTTTTTGATCTGATTTTTCTTATGCAGCATGATAAATGTGGAAATATGTGTAGAAGAATTGCACATATTTAACATAAATTGTATTATTTGCTGTCTAGGGGAGAGGGCAGGGAGAAGGAGGGAAAAATTTGGAGCACAAGGCTATGCAAAGGTCAATGTTGAAAAATTATCCATGCATATATTTTCAATATAAAAAGCTTTTTTAAAAATTCTTTTTTCTTTATTCTCCTCCAGTAATAATTCCTGAAATTCCTGACTTATTTATAGAGCAAGGATTTTTCCACTCCAGTAACCTCTAAATCTTCTCCTTTTTCTTTTTAACTAGTCCCATAATTCAGATTTCCTAGAGATTCCCAGTGAGGTCTAGGAAGAAGGAGCCCTAGGGTGTCCCTAGTCCTCATTTTCCTCAAAAGGTAAGAGGGGCTACTACTGCACACCTCTCAGATTGGCTAGGATGACAGGAAAAGATAATGCTGAATGTTGGAGGGGATATGGGAAAGCTGGGACACTGATTCATTGTTGGTGGAATTGTGAATGTATCCAACCATTCTGGACAGCAATTTGGAACTGTGCTCAAAAAATTATCAAACTATATATACCTGTAATGTCCTGTTGTCTCCTGAAAGTGCCTCCCACTGTCTGGGAGGAGATCTGCTGTCTCAACTCAATCCCAGACTCGACTCTCACTCTGTCCAAGACTTGACTAAACCCCTTGGCCGCCTACCCTCCTCTTTTATCCTAGCAGAGATTGTAGTGAGAATTCAACGGGGCTTGTGAGAAAATACTTCAACCAATGAACTTGCTCCTCTTAAACATGTAAGCTCCTCCCCAGAAGTTCAAAGGGGTAAAACTCCCCTTAAAGGCCGGAACTAGAGAATTGTTAACTACTGACTTAACACTTAGTAAGAACCTAATCTCTGATTATCTCATTAGCACTTAGTAAGAACCTAACATCGGGAGATTTTTTTTCTTTTGAATTAGAACATTGGGTGGTCATGACTTTGAAACATAAATCCATCAATATGGGAGGTATTACACATAATTACATAGATTACATAAACACATAGCAACATAGTAACATAATAACATAATACGTGTTAGACACATGATCACATAACCACAACCATAAATTGATCTTTCTCTTTTTCTGTCTCTCTCTGAGGGACAAGGTGAATACGGCTCGTTGGCATCCATTTGATTCCTTCTCCATCTGAAGAAATACAAGCAAACCCTTTCCCCCAGGCAGTTAACCTATCTGGTCTCTTCCATTCACCACTTACTGGGTCTCTTTACATCACCTGGTGATTATCTAAGGACAGTGTAGCTGCTTGCACTGGACACTGCCCTTCTGGTAGGTTATAAAACCTGTCTGCCGGAGCCAGTGCATCTTTGTCAAAAATTAGAAAATTAATGGTATAGAGAACTAAATTTAGGAGTTCTCTAGGGTTACCTGTGGCTTCTCTCTACTATCACCTGACCTTGTGGATTAAAAGGTATTCCAGTGGTATGTAAAATCTTATACTGCACACAAAAGTATGCAAAATGTTTAGAAGAATATGCAGGTCCATTATCTGTTTTTATTTCTTGTGGCACACCCATAATTGCAAATGCTTGGATAAGGAATTCAGTGACCACTCTATCTCTTTTGACATTAGCACTGCAAAAGTGAATCCTGAAAAGGTATCTAACACCATGTGGATAAAAGACAGACGACCAAAAGATTTATAATGGGTCACATCTATTTGCCAGATTTCAATGGGTCTCAAACCACGAGAATTCTTCCCTTGAGGGAGTGTAGGAGCGTGGAAAGGAAGACAAGCTGTACAGCTTTTTACTATGCTCCTAGCTTCCTCTCTTGTGATTCCAAATTGCAAACGTAAAGCTCAAGCAGCCTAATGATATTTAGAATGTGATTCTTGTGCTTCCTGAAATAAAGGAGTACTGACTAACATAGTTAAAAGGCTATCTGCCTTTGAATTTCCATCAAAAATAGGACCTGGAAGTCTACTATGTGAGTGGACATGCAAGATATAAATCTTGCCTGGATGCTTTCTCACTTGCTCTTGAAGTTCCTTAAAGAGCTGATAAATATTAGAGGCTGCAAGTTTTATTTGGGCTGTGGCAATTCTTTGTACTACACCTACTGAAAAGGCTGAATCAGTAATTATATTTACGTCTCCTGGGTAATAAGTAAGAGCTGGCATGATAGCAAATAATTCATTCTGTTGAGTGGACTGAAAAGGAGTCCTGATTACTCTCTTTATGGTTAAATCATGAGAGTATACAGCACAAATATTTTCTTTGGAGTCGTCTGTAAAGATTGTTGGTCCTTTAAGAGGAACCTTAGAAACCTTTTCTTCAAAAATCCAAATCAGTCCCATTTGTTCAATAATGAAGAGAACCAGCTACACCCAGAGAAAGAACTATGGGAAATGAGTGTGAACCACAACATAGCATTTCCACTCCTGTTTTTGTCCGCTTGCATTTTTGATTTCCTTCTCAGGTTATTTTTATCTTATTTCTAAATCCGATTTTTCTTGTGTAGCAAAATAACTGTATAGACATATATACATATATTGTGTTTAACATATACTTTACCATATTTAACATGTATTGGTCTACCTGCCATCTAGGGGAAAGGGTGGGGGGAAAGAGGGGAAAAGTTGGAACAGAAGGTTTTGTAAGGGTCAATGCTGAAAAATTACCCATGCATATATCTTGTAAATAAAAAGCTATAATATGGCAGAAATTAGATATGGATCCACACTTAACACTATATACCAAGATAAGATCAAAATGGGTTCATGACTTAGGCATAAAGAATGAGATCATAAATAGATTAGAGAAACAGAGGATAGTCTACCTCTCAGACCTGTGGAGGAGGAAGGAATTTATGACCAGAGGAGAACTAGAGATCATTATTGATCACAAAATAAAAGATTTTGATTACATCAAACTAAAAAGTTTCTGTAAAAACAATACTAATGCAAACAAGATTAGAAGGGAAGTAACAAATTGAGAAAATATTTTTACAGTTAAAGGTTCTGATAAAGGTCTCATTTCCAAAATATATAGAGAACTGACCCTAATTTATAAGAAATCAAACCATTCTCCAATTGATAAATGGTCAAAGGATATGAACAGACAATTCTCAGATGATGAAATTGAAATTATATCCACTCATATGAAAGAGTGTTCCAAATCACTACTGATCAGAGAAATGCAAATTAAGACAACTCTGAGATACCACTACACACCTGTCAGATTGGCTAAGATGACAGGAACTAATAACTATGAATGTTGGAGGGGCTGTGGGAAAATTGGGACACTAGTACATTGTTGGTGGAGTTGTGAAAGAATCCAGCCATTCTGGAGAGCAATTTGGAACTATGCCCAAAATGTTATCAAACTGTGCATACCCTTTGATCCAGCATTGCTGCTATTGGGCTTATATCCCAAAGAAATACTGAGGAGGGGAAAGGGCCCTGTATGTGCCAAAATGTTTGTGGCAGCTCTTTTCGTAGTGGCTAGAAACTGGAAGATAAATGGATATCCATCAATTGGAGAATGGTTGGGTAAATTATGGTATATTAAGGTTATGGAATATTATTGCTCTGTAAGAAATGACCAGCAGGAGGAATACAGAGAGGTTTGGAGAGACTTACATCAACTGATGCTGAGTGAAATGAATAGAACCAGAAGATCGTTGTACACTTCAATGTTGTATGAAGATGTATTCTGATGGAAGTGGATATCTTCAACATAAAGAAGATCCAACTCACTTCCAGTTGATCAATGATGGACAGAAACAACTACACCCAGAGAAGGAACACTGGGAAGTGAATGTAAATTGTTAGCATTACTGTCTATCTACCCAGGTTACTTATACCTTAGGAATCTAATACTTAATGTACAACAAGAAAATGGTATTTACACACATATATGGTATCTAGGTTATATTGTAACATATGTAAAATGTATGGGATTGCCTGTCATCAAGGGGAGGGAGTAGAGGGAGGGAGGGGATAATTTGGAAAAATGAATACAAGGGATAATATTATTTAAAAATTTACTCATGCATATATATTGTGAAAAAAATTATAAATAAATAAAATAAAATAAATTTAAAAAAATAAAAAGCTATAATAAAAAAATAAATAAAAGGTAAGAGGGGCACCACCTTTTCCTTCTCCTTTAATTCTGAACACTCCTTCTTGAAGTGTCCAGTTTTCCCACAATAATTACAGGTGACCTGACCACTCTATCTTTAGACACCTCTTCCTACCCCCATCTCTCCAATAATGGGGAATTTTTCAATATCCCGTTTCTGCATTGAATGTCTTCCTCAGATCAATGATGGACTTCTCCCAATATTGTTTCACCCATCCCTCTTGTTCTACACATACAGTAATTACCAATTAGAGGTTTCAACATATGAACAATCTTAGAATTTTCATAGGTAATAGCCAAATGGTCTTAGCTATAATTTCCTCTTAACTCATAAGCAAAAGTGCAATTACCCAATCTCCTATACTACATTTACTGAGTTAGCAAGACTGAAAATAGCAGCAGACTTTCAATTTTATTTGATAGTAAATGTAATTCTCCACTTGACAAATAGTCGATTTGTATAGCCAGTTCTCAAGAGAAGAAACCAAAGCTGTCTATAATCATATGAAAAAAATTCCTATTTGCTAATAATTAAGTAAATAAAAGTTAAAACAATTCTGAGGTTCTCACACAAGTGAAAGAATACTCCACATCCATAATAGAAGAACTACAGATCACAACTCTCAGGTTCACCAAACTGGCAAAAATAACAAAAGATGAGAAGAGTTGATACTGGTGGAATTGTGGAAAGATAGATAGGTACACTACTACCATTGTTGATGGATCTGTGAATTAGTATAACCATTTTGGAAATTATGGAAATCAATTTGGAATTATGTAAATAAAACTACTAAAATGCTCAAACCCTTTTAAGTGATATTTCAATAGTAGATTTATATCCCAGAAGAGCACATTGATTAAAAAGAAAGTCTCCATATATACTAAAGTATTTCTAGAAATACTTTTTTTGTAGTAGCAAAGAATTGGAAACAAAGGTACTCATCAACTAGGCAAACTGTTGTACCTGGATATAATATGAATTTACTATATATGAATGTAATAGGATTTCACTGTATTCATTAATCTTGGTGCCTTCTCTCTAAGATTATCTACAATTTAACCTGTACTTATCTTGTTTGTACATAGTTGTTTGCTTGTTATCTCTTCCATTAGACTGTAAAGTCCTTGAGAGACTATTTCTTTCTTTCTTTTTTTTTTTATTATAGCTTTTTATGTACAAGATATATACATGGGTAATTTTTCAGCATTGAAAATTGCAAAACCTTTTGTTTCAATTTTTCCCCTCTTTCTCCCCACCCCCTGATGGCAGGTTGACCAATACATGTTACATATGTTAAAAATATAAGTTAAATACAATATATGTATATATATATATATATATATATATATATATATATATATATATATATATATATATATATATATATATATATATCCATCGAGCTATTTTGCTGTACAAAAAGGAATCAGACTTTGAAATAGTGTACAATTAGTCTGTGAAGGAAATCAGTAAAGCAGGACAAAAATAGAGGGATTGGGAATTCTATGTAGTAGTTCATAGTCATCTCCCAGAGTTCTTTCGCTGGGTGTAACTGGTTCAGTTCATTACTGCTCTATATTGGAACTGATTTGGTTCATCTCATTGTTGAAGAGGGCGATGTCCATCAGAATTGATCATCATATAGTATTATTGTGGAAGTATATAATGATCTCCTGGTCCTGCTCATTTCACTGAGCATCAGTTCATGTAAGTCTCTCCAAGCCTTTCTGAAATCATCCCGCTGGTCATTTCTTACAGAACAATAATATTCCATAATATTCACATACCACAATTTATTCAGCCATTCTCCAATTGGTGGGCATCCACTCAGTTTCCAGTTTCTGGCCACTACAAAGAGGGCTGCCACAAATATTCTTGCACACACAGGTCCCTTCTTTCTTTAAAATGAAAGACTATTTCTTGTGTCCCTAAGGTTTGGTAAGTTCTTAATGTGTATTCACTAATTGGCAGTGTTGTAAGAAATGTTGAATAAAAAGACAAGCAGGGAAAGATTTATATTAACTGATTCAAAGTGAGATAAGCAGAACTAAGAAGATAATATATACAACATTACAACGTAAATGAGAAGAAACAATAATCACAAACAATCAAATAGAATTATAAATTTATAAAGAATGAACATGGCCTCAAAGATGAGATAATAGAATATCCTCCTCCCACTCCTCTGCAGAGGTGAGAATAGAATGGATCTGCAATAATAGCACACATATTTTCCTTTTTTTATATATTAATTGCTTTTGCTATTTTTTTTCTTTTCTTCTTCCCTTTGTTGTTGTTATTGTTATTTTAAAAACTATTATATGGGATAGTTCTCTGGGAGAAACTAGGGGAAGGGATACACAGAAAAGCTTAGGTAACGTAAAAACAAAATTAGTTCTTTATATAATTTAGAAATGAGATCTTTTTCAGAGAAATGATGCAAAGATTTTTTTCCCAGTTAATTGCTTCCCATTTAATCTTAGCTTTAGTGGATTTGTTTGTGCAAGACCTTTTTAATTTTATGAAATTAAACTTATCTGTTTTATCTTCAGTAATCTCTATACTTTGTTTAGTCATAAACTTTTTGTGTATTCATAGCTCTTATATGTAATTTTCCCATGTTTCTTGAATTTGTTTATATGTAACCTTTTATGTCTAGGTTACATGTCCATTGAAACCTATCTTAGTATATGAAGTGAAGTGTTGATTAAATAAAATTTCATTCACTGATTTCCATATTTTTTTCTTTGAGAAACATTTTGTAATTGAATCCATATAGGTATTCAATATACTTTCACAGACTGATTTCTAAAATTAGTTTGGGGAAAGATACCAATTTAGTGAAGAAAACCTAACTATTATAAAGGCCACAATGGACTGACAAAATAGGCAACAAGACATTTGTAAAATAACTCTATCCTTTTTCTCTATCTAATTTAGGAAGATAAGACATTTAAAAAGCAAATATTTAATTATTAAGAAGAAAATAGTCTATACTTTTCTCCCTTAAATTATATTATCCATTGCAAATCCATCATTTGGCCAGAGGAGGTCACTTGTGATACATTTTTAGAAATTTTTTTCAATTCAGAATTAACACTCTCCAACTGAAAGCTTTTGTGTGTGTGTGTGTGTGTGTGTGTGTGTGTGTGTGTGTGTGTGTGTGTGTGTGTGTAGTTTAGGTTAAAGACGACAAACCTTTTCTTGATGTTTTTGTTGTAGAAAAACTTTTGCAACAATGCTTAATTATATATTAAAATTGAGAAAGATAGTTAAGTCTAGTTACAAAGCAACATAGTAGATTAATTTATTGTTGTTTTTCATTAATGTCTGACTGTGACCCTGTGGACTATACTGTCTATGAGGGATTTTTTTTAGCAAAGATACTGGAGTGATTTGTCACTTTCTTCTCTAATATTTCTTCTCTTATTCACTAATTGGCAGTGTTGTAAGAAATGTTGACTAAAAAGACAAGGCCAAATAGAGTTCTTAGGAGAACTTCAAAAAACAAAAAAGAGAAATCGAGAAAAAATTAGGGGGTAAAAAAGCAATGTAAGGAAATTATGAAAAGAAAGTCAACAAATTAAAAAAGAAGATCCAAAATCTTAAGGAAGAAAATAACTCCTTGAAAACTAGAATTGGGCAATGGAAAGAAAATTATATTGTACAACACCAAGAAATAATAAAACAGAGTCAAAAGGATGAAAAAAGTATAAGAAAATAAGAAATATCTCATTAGAAAAATAATTGTTCTGCAGAACAAATTGGGGAGAAACAATATAAGAATCATTAGGATACCTGAACATTGTAATAAAAAAAATCTTGATAAAATCTTATGAGAAATTATTGGAGAAAATTGCCTTGAAATTCTAGAAGAAATACTCTGAGGAAACTTAGAGGAATATCATAGCCAAGTTTCAAAACTCCAAGGTTAAGCTGAAAATATTACAAGCAACAAGGAAAAAACCAATTTCAATAATGTGATGCTACAACCAGTATTTCACAAGACCTAGCAGCTTTCACACTACAAAAACTGTGGATTTTGGAACAATGTATTTCAAAGAGAAAAGAGCTAGGGTTGTGACAAAAAATAACTTAGCTAGCAAAACTGAGTATAATCTGAATGAAAAGAAAACTAATATTTAACAAACTTAAAAACTTTAAGATGTTTGTGGAAAATTTGATATTTAAGATTCAGAAGAAATATAAGAAAAATATTAAAGATCAATTATAAGATACTCATTAAGATCAAATTGTTTACTTCTTAAGTGTAAAAATGTTATCAGTATTCTTAAGACTATTATTATTATGTGGGTAGTTTGAAAGAAAGGATTGAGTTACATATGACAGTATAATTCTAAAAAACAAAATTGGGTAGAAAAATGTAAAAAATAGCAATCATACAAATGAAGCAAAAAGAAAGAACTGATACAGAGGAAGGATGTTAGGGTGGAGGGCTAGTAGTGATGGAATCTTACTGTCATCTGATCTAGGTTGAAGATGGAATAATATACACATCTAAAGGGTATAAAAATCTTTTAAACTTATCTTGTTACTGTTGGTTTTTCATTCTCTATGAGGACCATGATATCAGAGAGATTATGTCATGCAAGTGAATTGAATTGAAGTGAAGGAGGGCTGTGCAAGATCAGCACCTCATTTTCTCCTCTGGAGCCATCTAAGTTCAGTGGGAAGAAATAAGTGGAAGAGGGGACAGAATAAGGAAGGAAGGAACCTTTAGAAAGATGTATATAATTAAGATTTAGGAAGGTAGAGGTTTTTCGGAGGGATATTAAAAAGAGTAGACAGATCAGAGAATCAGAGGGTGAAGAGAAAAGAAAGGAAGAAATCCTTTAAAAGGGTACAATATTGTGAAGTGGTTATAAGTAAACTAGAAGAGTATAGAGGGGTAGGATTAAAAGAGAGATTGAGAAGAACAATAGTGAGGAAAGAAAGGATGAAGGAAAATACACATATAGTAATCATAACCTTTGTGCTTGGGATGAACTCACTCACAAAATGGAAATGAATAGCAGAATGGATTAAAAATCAGAATCTCATGAGATGCTGTTTACAACAAACACATTTAAAAATAAAAGATATACATAGAATTAAATAAAAGTCCAGAGCAGAATTTATTATATTCTAGCTAGTGTAAAAAACAGCAGAGGTAGCAATCATGATCTAAGATAAAGTTAAAGTTAAAAATAGATATAATTAAGAAATAAACAAGCTATAAATATTTTGATAAAAGTTATCATAGACATATATATCATATACATATCATAGACATAGACATAAAGTAACTAAACCTATATTAATGAAATGCTATAGCATTTAAATTTTTTAAAGAAAAGTGTAGATGAATTACAGGCAGAAATAGGTATCCCTAATTATTATAGTAATACTATAAGACTAGGGCACTTTAATCTTCCCTTCTCAGAACTAGATTGTTGCAGCTGTCTTTTAAGAGCTCAAAGCATATGAGTCCTTTGCTCTCGAAGGCAAGATGAATGAGGTGGGAGACTCAGAGTGTGAAAAGAGCTCTAATGTTTCTTTGGTAACAATTACAGAGTCTCCCCACATAAATTCATATTTCCCTCAAACAGGCTTTAGTATAGAACTGGTATCCAATTCTCACACCATTTGTCCAAGAATCAGGGCCCAAGATGTTTTTCCATGTGCCAAACTGCCAGCCCAATTCTTGAGTGACATGAATGTGTCCCATGGCGGCTTGTGTTTTTTAAGGGCCAAAATGATGATCCATTATGTAGACATACCACTGCAACCCTCCCACGTAGATGAGGGTATCACTATGACAGGGCGTCCCCTGCATACCCAGCATATTTCACATGATATCCCATCCCCCCCTGAGGCGATCCTAGGCCATGGTGGGTCCATAGCCCACCTTTTGGCCTCTGTTTTCAGTCCTGATTGTGTATAACACAAACCTATATATATATATATATATATATATATATATATATATATATATATATATATATATATATATATATATATATATATATATATATATATATATATATATAAAAAGAGAGAGAGAGAGAGAGAGAGACAGAGAGAGAGAGAGAGACAGAGAGACAGAGAGACAGAGAGAGACAGAGAGAGACAGAGACAGAGAGAGAGAGAGAGAGAGAGAGAGAGAGAGAGAG
The DNA here is from genome assembly GCF_048593235.1 of Sminthopsis crassicaudata. NCBI lineage: Eukaryota > Metazoa > Chordata > Mammalia > Dasyuromorphia > Dasyuridae > Sminthopsis > Sminthopsis crassicaudata. Next base: position 326,078,095 of record NC_133620.1, read on the forward strand.
AGAGAGAGGGAGAGAGAGAGAGGGAGAGAGAGAGAGCGAGAGAGCGCGCATCTTGTTAGTGGTCTAGAGGGCACGTTTTTCTCCTCCTGTTGGACAGTCGCTTTTTCTTCCTTCTTTTCCTATTAGGTCATTTCTATGGACAACTTTGAGATGTCTGGTGGAAATCCACTGCTGAAGGTTTTCTCCTGTGAAGATACAAGCATATCCTGCCCCCCATATTAGAACCCTATATGTTCCCTCCCATCCTTCAGCTCTCTTTTTCATTACCATTGTCTCATTCTTAGAGGGCCTTCTTATTTGCTGTCTCTATTCTCTGGATCAGCCCAAATGCATAGTGACTATCTGAAATGATATTGATGGATTTGTCTATTTTCAATACAGTTCAGTGGGCTTTCTCTCTGAAGTTCTCGTAGAGGTTGTCTTAACCATGTAGCACTCTTGACCACAAAGTGGTTGCTCTGGCACCATTCTAGGTTCCTATCCCTGTTCCCAGGCATCAGTTGTTGCAGCCATCTTTTAAGAGCTCATGGCACATAAGCCCTTTGATCTCAGAGGTGAGACGAATGAGGCGAGAGATTCATAGAGTGTGAAAAGTGCTCCAGTTTATTATCCTGTACAGCCTTGTTGATATACATTTTTGCAAGCGTGATCAGCGAGCGAACAGTAGGCAATCCCCAATCACCATTCAGAGAAGCAGCTCGTGGGCTTTGCGTGAGCATGGTATCTGCAACATGGCAGAAAACTTATTGTGCATCAAACATCGAGGTGGCCTCAGTACTCCCTCTCGGCAGGATCCCATAACTCAGCATTAGATAGATTTAACAAGAAAAAAAAAAAGAAGAAAGAAAGAAAGAAAGAAAGAAAGAAAGAAAGAAAGAAAGAAAGAAAGAAAGAAAGAAAGAAAGAAAGAAAGAAAGAAAGAAAGAAAGAAAGAAAGAAAGAAAGAAAGAAAGAAAGAAAGAAAGAAAGAAAGAAAGAAAGAAATTCTAAGAAAATCAAAGAAAGAAAGAAAGAAATCAAAGAAATGAAAAAAAAAAAAAAAACCCAACTCTATCTGATTCTTTTGGCAGTGAATCATAGTGCTAATAAAACAATACTCAACCAGGATCATTCTCCATTGTCCCTATCAGCTTTTGGCATACTCAACAGCTTGCCTGGGAAGAAAGTCTCCCTTTTCTTTTTAGCTTCAGAATGGTTCCCATCACAAGTTCTAAGTTCAGTTATAGTGACTACTCTATCACATACACCTGGGAGAGTGTCTTAGGCCCAAGAAAATACTCTACTCTTATTTAAGAGTTGACAAAGCACCCTATTTATTTCTCAGTTCTGTGCCTTAGATATCTGAGTGTGATAATTCAAAACATCCAAGGCTATCACTTCACAATCTGTCACTCTAGTGGTTCCTTATTTCCTGAATCCATAGATCCCCATAGAATTGATAGATTTCAGATAGTGTATAATAAACAGTGTTTAAAAGAAGAACTTAGAAGGAAGAAACTTACACTTTTATTTTCACTAATATTTAAGTGAAATTTAGCATTCGTTAAAGTATTTTAAAATATACTGGAAATGGGTCCATAGGGATGCTTGTTTACTTGACTTACCAACAAATGATCTGGATTAATTTATTGATCTAGAACAAGTGAACAAGCCCAAAGACCAAGGATTGAATCCTCTTCACTATACCACATGGCCCAAGGCTCTTCTTTTTATAGCATAGTTTCTCATTGAATGTCCTCTGGGAAGGAGTCAAACTTAGAACTAAGAAACCAAACAGAGTAAAAGAAGTTAATCATTGTTTATAGAATGTTTTTGAGTATGTTTTTTTACTAGGAAGGAAATTCTACAATTCACTAAAATTGGAACTAGCTATTTTTTGGAATTTAAATATACTTCATTGTTGAGGTACTGGTGAAAGTATTGACAATGCTGAGTACACTGGAGTTCCCTGGAATTTCAATGAAATTTACTAGTGAAGATAAGGTGAATTTTCAAAACTATAGAAGACTTTAAAGAATAGAAAGAATGAATATTGGGATTCCTTATTGTACTCCCAAAATAAATGCATTAGGAGTGATTTACATAAAAATAATCACTTATGCTTAGAATAATCCAAATTTCATTCAGATAATTCAAAACAACAAATATTTACTGAGTATTTAATAAGTATAAAATAATACAACATGAACCACTTTTTGAAAGAGTTGAAATTTGATAGATTTTGTTTTCTAAAAAAAAGTCAATTCTTATTTAGATTCCTAACAAGCAGAAAATCTAATCAATCAGAATTTTATTCTTCAGTACTGAATGAGAATTGGTATTCATAATGATGGTCCTGAGGTAATGGTAATGAAAGTACTTTGAGTTACCAAAAATGTTTAGGGTTGAGTGTATTTTACTGTAGTCTGGGCCTTTGAATCAGTTAATCAGAATGTCCACCTAATTTAGAACACTCATTTTCTCATGTATTCCTTACTTAATTTGAACCTGTCAAATCCTGACTCTGCCACTTGCTGCAAATAAGACTTTGGACAAGACATATCACCTTTCTAGAATGTATTTTATTCATTTAAAAGGAGGGAATTGGATTAATTAAAAAAATCTATGATCCTAAGACTTACCTACCTTTTAGAATTTTACATACAACTTCTAATATTCCTATACAATCCATTTATCTTCTTTTATGTATTTTTCAATATATATGTTTTATATATATGTATATATACATACATATATATATACATATATATATATATATATAATACACACACACACACATATATTCAGGTAAAGGGGAAAATATTTTAACCAAACAATGGGATTTAATCAATTAAAAAGATCACAAAAGGTACAATGAATCATTTTAATTCCATAAAGTTGAAAAGTTTTTCCACAAAAAAAATCAATTCAGTTATAATTAGCAGGGAAATAATAAATTAGGGAAAAACCCTTTGCAACAGTTTCCTGACAAAGGTCTGATATCTAAATATTAGATATTAAATTATAATATTGCCTAATCACTTTACTTAACCAATACCAAGCACACTAGAAGATTTCTTTAATGAGGTAGAAAATTCATCTCCAAAAACAAAAAGCCAAGAATCTCAAGGAATATTAAATATCGGGGGCAAAATTGGAAGGAAGGGGACTCAGCAGTGTCAGTTTTTAAGCTATAGTGTTTTGAAAACAGTAAATAGCACCATTAATTGTTACTAACTAAAAAATAGAAAAGTAGATTGATGGAATATACTAGGTATATGACAAAGAAGCAAATGAATTATAGTAACATAATGTTCCATAAAATCAAAGTCCCTGATTTATTGGGTAAGAATGCATTTTTGTTGTTTTTTTTAAACTTACTGAAAAGTAAACTTAGTGGAAATTAGATCTGGACAAACATCTTATACCGTATAGCAATATGTTTTAAATGGATGAGTAGCAGGTACAAAAAGTCACATAAATATGTTAGAAGAACAGAAAAGAAAATAACATTTGAAATTATTAATAAGAGTAAAGTTCATGATCCAATAAGGGATAAAAAGGAACAAAGAAGATAAAATGGATAGTTTTGATTACATAAAATTCAAAATGTTTTACACACACACACAAAATTACAAATGTGATTTTATAAAATTATAATTCCAATTAGAACAGAACCAGTTGTTTAGGAAAAAATCTTGTAGTGAGTTTCTCTGATAAAGGTTGGCTTTTGAGGAATAGAAGGAATTGATTCAAATATATAAGAATTATAGCCATTCCACAATAAGGAAGTCAAAGGATAGAAATAGATACTTATCAAAGGAAGAAAATCAAACTGTCAACATCCACATGAAAAGTATTTCAAATAATTAATAATTAGGGAAAATGCCATTTAAAACAACTCAGATGCTCTACCTTATGTGTATGACAAATATGACAAAAATAGAAAATGACAATTGTTGGAGGAGCTTTGAGAAGACAGACACAGTAGTTAAACACTTGGAACTATGAATTAAATTGTTTTAGTAATACTGCAAAGAAATTTGAAACTATGCCCTAAAAGCCAATAAACTATACTTATGATGCAAGGACACCACTATAGGTACTATATAAGATTATATCCTAAAGAAACTGGAAAAAGAAAAAAGAACCATAGGTACAAATATATTTATAGGGGTTTTTTGTTGTTGTTGTTGTTTTTTGTTTTTTGGTCCCACAAAAGAAAACAGAAGGAAATACCGGAAGCAGTGAAACTTTATAATATATTTAAACATCAAACTGTACATAATAGAGATTCATGGGTTCACTAGAGTCCTCTTTTTTTTTTTCTTTTTCTTTTTTCTGAGGCTGGGGTTAAGTGATTTGCCCAGGGTCACACAGCTAGGAAGTGTTACTAAATTTGAACTCAAGCCCTCCTGAATTCAGGGCTGGTGCTCTATACACTGTGCCACCTAGCTGCCCCTAGTCCTCTTTTTCTTTTCTACTTTATATTTTTGGAAATAACAAGGGAAACCCAGAAAGACTTATATGAACTAATGAGAGTAAAGGGAGAAGAACCAGTAGAACAATTTGTTTGTTAGGTGGATGTCATGAAGGTAAACAATTATGAAAGTCTTACAAGCCAATATCTAAAAAATGACAAATTACAACTCCAGAATTCTGATGATTATTTATGCTTCTGCTCTTGACAGAGGAGATGATGGATTAAAGGTGCAAAATAAGACATACAATTTTTTTAGATAAGACAAAATATACAAATTTATTTTGCTTGGCTATATTTATAGCATTTATTACAAGAAATGCAAGGATAATGACAATCATTTTAATTTTGTTTTTAAAAGCTTTTTGTTTTCAAAATATGTGCATAATTTTCAACATTCATTCTTAGAAAACTTTGTGTTTCAAATTTTTTTCTCCTTCCTTTCCTGCCATTCCCTCCCCCAGAAAGCAAAAATGCAGTATATATTAAACATGTGCAATTCTTCTATACATATTTCCACAATTAACTTGTTGCACAAGAAAAATCAGATCAAAAAGGTAAAAAAATGAGAAAGAAAAAAAAGCAAGTACACAAGAACAAAAAAGTGAAAATACTATGTTATGATCTATAATAGTTATTTTTATTTCAAAAAAGAAGGAAATAAAAGTTTTAATGACAGATAAAAATACACAGATATGATCCAAAGAAAGTTTGGAAGGAGATCACAGACAAGTAAAGCAATATTAAAAACATTAATTTAAACTTGATCTATATATCTTAAATTTTAAAAATTGAATTTTATTTTTTAATCAGCAAAAAATCTGCCCTCTCTATCCCATCCATCTCCAATTGAGGAACATTTTTTTCTTCCCCAAACCCAGCTTTTTCTAGAAAACCACAATCTCTATACAATTCCTAAAAGTCCCTTAGTTTAAACCAGTGTGGGAGAAAAACAATGCTATCTGGAACTACATTTCCCAGAAGCTCTTTCAATTTGTCATTGAGATCTTTATATATAGCCAAAGGGATCAGTCTTCAACTACCAGCTACACAAGTATTTCAAGGAATCAGTTTCCAATAACCTGCTATACCAGTATGCCAAGAGGAAGAGAGATTAAACTTGTTCTGTTTGGTCCCTGAGGGCAGAATGAAGACTAATGAAAAGTCGTGAAGCTTTATGGTAAAAACTTAGAGCTAGCCCAAAGTGAAATGTGGTGTCTCAGGTGGTGCAGTGGATAGAGCACCAGCCTTTTCTTCAGAGAATGAACAACTAACCTAAAATTTGGAGTGCTTTGCACTTGGTACTTGAAGGGGCTGTGCTATACAGGAAATGAGCTAAACTATGAACCTAATTCCTCTCCTCTCCCAAAGACTGAGATGTTACCAGGGGAAATTCCTTTGGTGTTGAGAGAGAATGCTTATATATTTGTTGTTGCTATATTTTTAAAGTAAATTTTCCTTTGCAAAAGCTAATCTGGGGGCAGCTAGGTGACACAGTGGATAGAGCACCAGCCCTGAATTCAGGAGGACCCGAGTTCAAATCTGGTCTCAGACACTTAACACTTCCTAGCTGTGTGACCCTGGGCAAGTCACTTAACCCCAGCCTCAGGGGAAAAAAAAAAAAAAAAAAAAAAAAAAAAAGCTAATATGGCTGTTAAGTGGTTAAATGAGACTGGGGCTCAGATGGCTCCTAAAATTGGAAGGAACATCATCTGTAAGACTTAGAGTCAATAACTTAAACTAAGTACCCCCAAAAACTATTTAAGGGTATCAGTGAACCCTGAGGAAAGGCATAGAATATGACATACTTGACCTCTAGGCAAGAAGGACTAAGATAGTTACAGTTTCACATGACCAACAAGTGGTTAGTTGTTCATTCTCTGAAGACCTCCAATGAGAGGGAACCTACCACTACTGAGATACCACATTTCCTTTTTTTTTTTTTTTTTTTTTTTTCCTGAGGCTGGGGTTAAATGACTTGCCCAGGGTCACACAGCTAGGAAGTGTTAAGTGTCTGAGACCACATTTGAACTCAGATCCTCCTGAATTCAGGGCTGGTGCTCTATCCACTGAGCCACCTAGCTGCCCCCAGATTAGCTTTTGCAAAGGAATATACTTTAAAAATATAGCAACAACAAATATATAAGCATTCTCTCTCAGCACCAAAGGAATTTCCCCTGGTAACATCTCAGTCTTTGGGGAGAGGAGAGGAATTAGGTTCATAGTTTAGCTCATTTCCTGTATAGCACAGCCCCTTCAAGTTCCAAGTGCAAAGCACTCCAAATTTTAGGCATTCTGGTTTCATGGTACTTTTCTGCTGTGCTGGCAGCAACATCCAGCCTTGACTTTGGGTCCAATAGAGATTCTTATCACCCATACCTAGAACTGAAAAGGACAAAGACAGAACAAATCTAAACCACAATTCTATGTCTTTGAGCCATGAGATATGAGTGTGAGGGAGAGTGGTTATCCATGCCCTCACCAGCTCAATTAGTGGTGCCCATGTTGTAAGTGACCTTCCAGAAAGAGAGACGACTGTCCCAGTCTGGTAATTTCAAAGATTTAACCGTTGGCTGTTCCCACCCATGTGGTAGAACAGTGCTTCTTAAATTTTTTCTACTCATAACCCTTTTTCACCAGAGAAATTTTTACGAGACCCCAGGTATATAGGTAGATACGATAGGTATACAAATAAAATTTTTACACAACTACCACATTCAGTTATGAGACTCCATAGGGGGTAATAGAGGAATACAGAATGTCTTTTCCCAGAAGCAGGATATTTCTATCCTAATAATCAGAGCGTTTCTATTAGAAGTATCTAATATGGTGAAGATTCCTTTCACATATATTTTGACTAGAAGGCAGCAGTTAAAATCCTTTGTAATTCTCTAAATTCATTTAATCTCTTAGTATCTCAGGCAGTTCTCTAGAATTATCTACTAAATTGCATGGGTGGATGGACTCACTTTGGGTTCTCTATACTGAGGAAATTAAATATTCTTCTGCATTCCTAGGTTCTATATTTTAAATAGTAGTAACCCTCTGAATTTGAAATCATGAAGAATGTTTTTTTCTGGCATCTGTTGTTCTTCCCAGTTTACCCATTTTTATTTCCAGTTCCTTCCATCATCTTGGCATAGTCAAAAAAAGTACTAGACTTGGTAGTCAGGAAACAATTTGAATCCTGCCTTAGATATGTTTTTGGCTGTATAAGCCTAGGCATGTCATTTAATCTCTCAGGTCAGTTTCTCATCTGTAAAATGGGCATAATAATCACATCTACCTTTTGCTGACTTTTCAAACTTAAGTCTGACACTCCTGCTCAAGAAGCTACAATGTCTCCCTTTTGCCTCTAAAATACAGAATCCTTTGGTTTTTAAGGACTTTTACAAATATTATTCTCTTTTACAAACATTACAAGCCAGTCAAACTGTTTCTGATACAAAACATTCTGCCTTCATACCTTTATGTAGGCTGTTTTTGCTTGGAATGAACTCCTTCCTTCCTTGTTTCTAATATAATTTTACTGTAGTGTCACTAGTGATCCACTTACTTCCTAAATTAAATTTCCTCTCTATTTCTGGAGTGCTGCCCTCTTTATCCTCCCAGAGAATGGGCGTGGGATAATGCAAGGGCTTCTGGGAAGAATTGTTTCAACCAATGAGCTTGCTCCTCCTAAGCATGCAAAGTCTTCCCCAGGAAAGGCTGCAACTAGAGAATTGTCAAGTACCGACTTAGCACTTAGTAAAAACCTAATATCTCATTATCTCATTAGCACTTAGTAAGAACCTAACATCTCCCCCTTTCTTTTGATTTAGAACATGGGGTGGTCATGACCTTGAAACATAAATCCATCAATAGGGGAGGCATTACACATAATTACATAGATTACATAAACACATAGTGACATAGTAACATAGTAACATAACACATGTTAGAAGTATGTGACAAATAACATGATCAAATAATCATAAATTGAGAATTTATAAATGTCCATAAGTCCATTGTCCATTAGTCTCATCTTGTGTTAGGAAATCCATTGATTCCTGCTGGTTTTTTAAATTCTTTAACAGTTTTCTTATTAGCCTTGCTCTTTCAGTATCAGATGTTTCTTAGATTTTCTCCTTTGTTTTAAGGTCTTTCTCTTTTTCTGCGTCTCTCTGATGGACAAGGCAAATAAGACTCGTTGGCACCCATCTGATTCCTTCTCCATCTGAAGAAATACAAGCAAACCCTCTCCCCCAGGCAGTTAACCTATCTGGTCCCTTCCATTCACCACTTTCTGGGTCTCTCCACATCACCTGATGATTATCTAAGGACAGTGGAGCTGCTCGCACTGGACACTGCCCTTCTGGTGGGTTATAAAACCTGTCTGCCAGAGCCAGTGAATCTTTGTCAAAATTTAGGAAATTAATGGTATAGAGAACTAAATTTAGAAGTTCCCTAGGGCTACCTGTGGCTCCCCCTTTCTTTTTTTTTTTTTTGAAGGAGTGTCTTAATGTCTCTGTTTCTTCTCTCTACTATTGCCTGACTTTGCGGATTAAAAGGTATTCCAGTAATGTGTAATATCTTATACTGTGCACAGAAGTGCGCAAAATGTTTAGAACTATATGCAGGTCCATTATCTGTTTTTATTTCTTGTGGCACACCCATAATTGCAAATGCTTGGATAAGGAATTCAGTGACCATTCGGGCTGTCTCTTTTGCTGTTGGCACTGCAAAAGTGAATCCAGAAAAGGTATCTACTACCACGTGGATGAAAGACAGATGACCAAAAGATTTATAGTGGGTCACATCCATTTGCCAGATTTCACTGGGTCTCAAACCACGAGAATTCTTCCCTGGAGGGAGTGTAGGAGTGTGGAAAGGATGTGATTCCAAATTGTAAACATAAAGCTCAAGCAGCCTGATGATATTTAGAATGAGATTCTTGTGCTTCCTGAAATAAAGGACTACTGGCTAACATGGTTAGAAGGCTATCTGCCTTTGAATTTCCATCAAAAATAGGACCTGGAAGTCCACTATGTGAGTGGACATACAAGATATAAATCTTGCCTGGATGTTTTCTCCCTTGCTCTTGAAGTTCCTTAAAGAACTGATAAATATTAGAGGCTGCAAGTTTTATTTGGGCTGTGGCAATTCTCTGTACTACACCTACTGAATAGGCTGAATCAGTAATTATATTTACATCTCCTGGGTAATAAGTAAGAGCTAGCATGATAGCAAATAATTCATTCTGTTGAGTGGACTGAAAAGGAGTCCTGACTACTCTCTTTATGGTTAAATCATGAGAGTATACAGCACAAATATTTTCTTTGGAGGCATCTGTAAAGATTGTTGGTCCTTTAAGAGGAATCTTGGAAACCTTTTCTTCAAAAATCCATCGCCAATTATGTAATAGCCGGGTTATCTTTAATGGAGATCCATGTGCAAAATTTGGAGCGGTGGCCAATAAAATTTGCCATTCTGGGATGACCTCACAGCATATATTAATTTGTGCATTAGTATAGAATGTGTATATTTTTTCAGGACTTATTCCAGATAATTGTGTTATTCTCTTAATACCCTTTAATAAAATCCTAGCCACAAGCACTGGATAAGGAGTAAGACTTTGTTCTGGTTGTGCTGGGAGGTTCACCCACTCAATCACACTGTCTCCTTGATGAAGGACTGCTGTGGGTGTCTCTTTTGTAGCAAAAACTGATATTTCCAAGGGTTTTTGAGTGGCTCTTTCAACCACATTGGATAAAGCCAGTTCAACTTCTCTCAAAGCCTCTTGTGCTTCTTTTGTAAGCTGGCATGGTGAATTTAAAGCACTGTCTCCCCTTAAAATGTCATATAGAGGTTGCAATTGATTGGTAGTTAAGCCTAACACTGGACACATACATTGGATATCTCCTATTAATTTTTGGAAATCATTTAAGGTGTTCAACTTCTCTGTTCTTAAAGAAAGCTTTTGTACTGTGAGTGTCTTAGAATATACTTCATATCCTAAATATTGAAAAGGAGCATGTCTTTGAATTTTTTCTGTAGCTATATGCAGTTTGTAGTACTTTAGTGTTTCCATGGTCTTTTGTAGACATGCTTCTAACATTTGTTCCTCAGGTGCACATCCCAAAATATCATCCATATAATGTAACAATATTACTTTTGGAAATGCTTTTCTTACTGGAGCAAGAGCAGCAGCAACATACATTTGGCACATAGTACATGTTCCCTGTGGCAAAACTGTCCATTCATATCTTTTATAAGGCTCAGCCAAATTAACACTAGGCACTGAAAAAGCAAATCTTTTCATATCCTCCTTATCTAGAGGGATAGAATAGAAACAATCCTTAATGTCTATAACCCATAGAGGCCATTCTCTTGGCAACTGAGTAAGAGATGGAAGTCCAGGCTGAAGAGTTCCCATAGTTTCCATCTGTTCATTTACTCTTCTTAGATCAGTTAACATCCTCCATTTCCCAGATTTCTTTTTCACCACAAATACTGGGGAATTCCAAGGACTTAGAGAAGGCCGCAAATGTCCTTGGTCAAGTTGTTCGTTCACTATGTCTAACAAGGCCTGAATTTTATCACTTCTTAAGGGCCACTGTTCTACCCACATTAGTGAATCAGTCTTCTACTGAATAGGAACCGGTGAAAGTGCAGGTAGGCCTTCAACAGCAGCTCTGCCTAAAAAGCCGAAGTGCTTATTTGTAATCCTATCTGCTGTAAAATGTCTCTTCCCCACAGATTGATGGGGATTTTTTCAACCACAAAAGGAGTAAAAACTCCTGTCTCACCTTCAAATATCCATCTCAAAGGCCTAGCACTAACTTCTGCTGCTATTGATCCTCCTACCCCAGACATGTACATGTCTGCCTTAATCTTTGGCCAGTGACTGGGACAATTGGCACCTCTAATAACTGTACGATCTGCACCTATGTCTACCAATCCTTCAAATGGTATTCCATTTATATAAATAGTAAGCATAAGTCAGTCAGCTGTCACAGCTGCTGTCCAATATATTCCTGGATTTTGTTCACTGGAGTCAGAATCTAGGCGACTATCACCAGGTTGCTTATTAGGGGTACGAAACAATAAGCCTGATGCTACTACTTCTCCTGGTTGATAAATCACACGTTGTCTACCTGTATTAGTGACTGGGATATTAGCTACACGTTCTCCAGTTTCCCACATCAGTGTATGGATGAGCACTGTTTTGTAGGCACTCTCAGAAGGTGAAATGGTTAAGCCTACTGTGCCTGGAGGCAAAGGATCATAGGCTGAACAGGAACAGATTTCACTTCTCCAGGGAGTATCTCAGTAGTCTCTATTACACACAACTCTATTTTTCCTCATTTCAATCCCTTTCTTCCATCTGATTGCCTTTTGGCTGATTGATCATGTCTTAAAATTCTCTGGATGTAACCTCGGCTGCCATCATGCCCCACTTGGGGGGCTGAAGCTGGGCCCTGCCTCTCATTTCTCTGGGTCAATCTACATTCTGAGGCCCAGTGGAGACTCTGGTGATATTTTGGACATGTAATTTTAGGTCTACACTGAGCTCTTAGATGTCCAATTTTTCCATATTGGAAACATCGACGAATTTCTCTAGAAGTCCCTTACCAGGAGGGACCCTGTCTTTCCATGTTCATCATTGTCCGGGTATAAAAAGCTTTTGTTCCCACTGTAGCACAGCGTCTTATGATTTCCTCTAAAGGAGCATCTTTGTCTAATCCCCATATAATTCTTTTGCAAATTTCATTGGCATTTTCCTTAGCCAGATGTCTGGTCATTATTTCTGTAGCTGTATTTTCTCCAATAGTTTTTTTGACAGCAGTTTGCAAACGTCCCACAAAATCTGCAAAAGGTTCATTGGGACCTAGCTCTATTTTAGTGAAAGCCTCTCCCCGATCTTTCTGTCCAGGGAGGACACCCCAAGCTTTTACTGCAGCCTTAGCAATTTGCTCATATATTGTCATGGTATATTAATCTGTTCTGAATTCTCTCCATACTGACCTTCACCAGCTAAGTGCTCAAAAGTGAATTTTGTGTTAACTCCTATTTCCAAATTACATCTGACTTGGATTTTACATAATTCATGAAACTCCGCAAGCTACAATAAGTTTTGTCTAGGTTCTAGACATGTCCTTGCTATGGATTTCCAATCATTCGGGGTTAGGACTTCATAAGACAAACCATCTAGTAACATTTTAACATAAGCTGATGTAGCCCCATAAAGGGTACAACCTTTTTTCAAATCTTTAATTTTATTCAAATCTAAAGGTTCATATTTTCTCCTTTTATGACCTACAGAGTCAATATCTTCAATCACAGGATATGCATGTATAAAATCACTTATATCCTATCCTTCTCTCTTAGCTTTAACCAATGCTTTTTCTAATCTTGTCATAGGCTTCTTAACAGGTGATTCTGTTTGTGTTTCTGCCTCTTCCCTTCTTCCTTCTTCCTCTACCTCTGAAGGGTTAATTGAGGGAGGAGATGGGAGATGCTCCTGATGCTCAGAATTGTACTTAACTCCATTGTTATCTGATTCATCCTTTTCACCTAGTTTAATTGACACTTCCCCATTTTGCTCCTCCTTCTCTTCCTTTAGAATAGCATTTTTAAAAGGCATTTGGATTAAATTGTAGGTATGAATTGTATCTTTGGAAATTGAGTTTGGTCCGGAACCAAATGGCAAAATGTCATAAGGGCAATTGTAGTGTTCACCTAATTGCTTTCTTACTAATTTCCACTCATCTGGATCCAATTCTTTTTCCAGAGAAAAACAAGGACATATGACCTTCACAGTTTTTAAAAGTTCAGTAATCTCCTCCAAAATTATAATCAATCCTTGGCTTTTCATAACCTTGATAATGCTCTCCAAACATTTTCCTTGAACAGAAGGCGTTTGCCTCATTTCACTAAAAGAGATTGCTGGTTTAGCCCTTAACAAGTTAAGTTCCTTATTTATCTATTAGCACGCTCACTTAGTCTTTTTTTTTTCATATTGAAGGATTAAGATTTTTTTTATTACTTTTTATAATTATAACATTTTCTTTGACAGTACATATGTATAGGTAGTTGTTTGTTGTTTTTTTTAACAACATTATCCCTTGTACTCCCTTCTGTTCCAAGTTTTTTCCCTCCTTCCCTTCACTCCCTCCCCTAGATGGCAGGCATTCCCATACATGTTAAATATCTTATAGTATATCCTAGGTACAATATATATGTGCAGAACCGAATTTTGTTGTTGTTGTTGCAAAGGAAGGATTGTATTCGCAAGATAAAAATAATCTGGGAAGAGAAACAAAACAAAACAAAACAAAACAAACAAAACCAATGCTCTCAGTTTACACTCATTTCCCAGTGTTCCTTTTCTGGGTGTAGCTGATTCTGTCCATCATTGATCAATTGGAATTGGATTAGCTTTTCTCTATGTTGAAGATATCCACTTCCATCAGAATACATCCTCATACAGTATCATTGTTGAAGTGTATAATGATCCCCTAGTTCTACTCGTTTCACTCAGCATCAGTTGATATAAGTCTCTCCAAGCCTCTCTGTATTCCTCCAGTTGGTCATTTCTTACAGAACAATAATATTCCATAACATTCATATACCATAATTTACCCAACCATTCTCCAATTGATGGACATCCATTCATTTTCCAGTTTCTAGACACTATGAAAAGGGCTGCCACAAACATTTTGGGACATACAGGTCCCTTTCCCTTCTTTAGGATTTCCTTGGGATATAAGCCCAGTAGTAGCACTGCTGGATCAAAGGGTATGCACATTTTGATAACTTTTTGGGCATAATTCCAGATTGCTCTTCAGAATGGTTGGATTCTTTCACCACTCCACCAACAATGCATCAGTGTCCCAGTTTTCCCACAGCCCCTCCAACATTCATTGTTATTAGTTCCTGTCATCTTAGCCAATCTGACAGGTGTGTAATGACATCTCAGAGTTGTCTTAATTTGCATTTCTCTGATCAATAGTGATTTGGAACACTCTTTCATATGAGTGGAAATAGTTTTAATTTCATCATCTGAAAATTGTCTGTTCATATCCTTTGACTATTTATTAATTGGAGAATGGCTTGATTTCTTATAAATTAAAGTCAATTCTCTGTATATTTTGGAGATGAGGCCTTTATCAGAACCTTTAACTGTAAAAATGTTTTCCCAATTTGTTACTTCCCTTCTAATCTTGTTTGCATTAGTTTTGTTTGTGCAGAAACTTTTTAATTTGGCGTAATCAAAATTTTCTATTTTGTGATCAATAATGGTCTCTAGTTCTCCCTTGGACACAAACTCCTTCCTCCTCCACAAGTCCGAGAGGTAAACCATCCCATGTTCCTCCAATTTATTTATGATCTCGTTCCTTATGCCTAAATCTTGGACCCATTTTGATCTTATCTTAGTATGTGGTGTTAAATGTGCGTCCATGCCTAGTTTCTGCCATACTAATTTCCAGTTTTCCCAGCAGTTTTTGTCAAATAATGAATTCTTATCCCAAGATTTGGGATCTTTGGGTTTATCAAACACTAGATTGCTATTTTTATTCACTATCTTGCCCTGTGAACCTAGCCTATGCCACTGATCAACTAGTCTATTTCTTAGCCAATACCAAATGGTTTTGGTGACTGTTGCTTTATAATACAGTTCTAGATCAGGTACAGCTAGACCACCTTCATTTAATTTTTTTTTCATTACTTCCCTTGAAATTCTCGACCTTTTGTTCTTCCATATGAATTGTGTTGTTATTTTTTCTAAGTTATTAAAATAGTTTCTTGGAAGTCTGATTGGTATAGCACTAAATAAATAGATTAGTTTAGGGAGTATTGTCATCTTAATTATATTCGCTCGGCCTATCCAAGAGCACTGAATGTCTTTCCAATTATTTAAATCTGACTTTATTTTTGTGGCAAGTGTTTTGTAATTTTGCTCATATAATTCCTGACTCTCCTTTGGTAGATATATTCCCAAATATTTTATATTATCGACCGTTATTTTGAATGGAATTTCTCTTTGTATCTCTTGCTGTTGGATTGTGTTGGTAATGTATAAAAATGCTGAGGATTTATGTGGATTTATTTTGTATCCTGCAACTTTGCTAAAATTCTGACTTATTTCTAATAGCTTTTTAGCAGAGTCTTTGGGGTTCTCCAAGTATACCATCATGTCATCGCTCACTTAGTCTTTAACAAAGTTTCCTTGTTACTCACGGTTCTGGGTCAGAGAGACTGAGATCTGGATGGGAGGCTTTCCCAGTGGAATCAGGACCGTGCCTGTCCCTGTTTGGGCATCAAATTGCAATGGTCCGGTCTAGCTCCTCTGAAGGGCTCAGAATAAGTCCTTGTCAGGATAAGCAAGAGTCCTTACCCCACGTTGTGGACGCCATTATGGAGCATGCTGTTGTCTCTAGAAGCTGCTGATAGCTCTCTGGGAGGAGATCTGCTGTGTCAACTCAAATCTCTTGGACAGATTCTTCTTCCTGTAGAGAACTGTTGTTTCCAGACAGTTGCCGTTAACTCTTGTCCAGAGAAGTGACTTCCCTTCCTGCAGAGAGCTGCCTCAAGCCTGGTCTAGAGCAAAGACTCTCTATTTCTGGAGTGCTGCCCTCTTTATCCTCCCAGAGAATGGGCGTGGGATATTGCAAGGGCTTCTGGGAAGAATTACTTCAACCAATGAGCTTGCTCCTCCTAAGCATGCAAGCTCTTCCCCAGGAAAGGCCAGAACTAGAGAATTGTCAAGTACCGACAGCACTTAGTAAAAACCTAATATCTCATTATCACTTAGTAAGAACCTAACAGATCAATATTACTTAATTTTTGTGTGTGTGTGTTGCATTGCTCTTTTTGAAAAAAAAATAGCCAATGCATTTTATTTTTATGTCACTTTTTTCAATCAATAAAGATTTATTAAGCACCTTTGCTCTGCTATATTGGCATCTGGGGATGCAAAGGCAAAAATGAAATAGCCTTTGCCCTCAAGGACCTTATGTAAGGAATCACTGTGTATATATGGAAAATGAACATGCATGTATGTACATACACTGGTGTGGATGACTGGAAGGATTTTAGAGGGAAGTTAATGAGTTCTGTTTTCATGTGTTGAATTTGATACATATGGAAGGAATATCTAGTTGAAAAATGTTCAGTAGACTGCTGTTGATGGAGAATTATATATAGCTCAGGAGAAAGATCAGAACTTATATAGATTTGGGAGTAATTCCCATAGAGATTACAATTAAAGCAGTGGGAATTGCAGATGAGGTTGCTAAGAATATAGTCAAAAGAGAATAGGATCTAGGAGAGAGCTTTGAGGGTAAAACCACAATTAGACATATGAATAGATTCTTCTCCCTTCTCTACTTAGTGAGCTGTCCCCCTATTAAGAAGATTTTAAAAGAAAGAGGAAAAAAAGGCAGTTCAAGAAAATAAATTGACACACTGACCAGCAGGTAAGGTCCAAAGCCCCAGCAGTAGCTGTGCCCTCCAAATTACCAACTTTGCTACTAGCCCAGTTCCAAAAGCCATTGTCCAGGAGAACATTGCTTAATAGAAATGTAATCTTTCAGCTGCTTCTGCAGGTGCTAAAGTCCCAACCTCCTTACCAGCCACAGCTACTGGAGACCTGGAAATGAAAATTCTCATGAACAGTATCTTTGGCACTTTGAAATGGTTCAACATCAGAAACATATGATTTTATCAATGGAAATAATATTAAAGGGGGCAGCTAGGTGGTGCAGTGGATAGAGCACCAGCCTTGAATTCAGGAGGACCCGAGTTCAAATCTGCACTCAGACACTTAACACTTCCTAGCTGTGTGACCCTGGGCAAGTCACTTAATCCCAGCCTCAGGGAAAAAAAAAAAAAAAAAAGAAATAACATTAAAGAGGATGCATTATCATCAGTTTTGCTGCTGTAACTCAGGGACTAGGACTTCCCATCTGACTTATAGTTGAAACTCACTATTAGAATGTGAACTTCTTAAGAGTTAATTCTGAATTATCATTTCTATTTGTACCCCTAGCAATTAGCACATTTTGCTTATAGTAAGTGCTTAAAAATGATTTTTTTTATTCATATTTGTCCATTCATTTATTTATTCACCATTCTTACCTGCATAAAAATATTTTACATTTTATAGAACCTCACCCCAAAATGAGGGGAGGCAGATGCTTTTTTGAAACTATTCTCTGGAGCCAACTTGGTTATTATTACACTCTGTACAATTTCATTTTCTTGTTCTTTCCATTTGTATGGACAATACATTTCTAATTACTATTTCCAGTACCCAACTGTTTTTCCATTTCCTCCCAAGAACAGCACAGTTAGAATCCTATACTCACATCCTTAGTATATTTCCGAGAAATTAAATTATTTCCATAAACCAGAAGGAAGGTGAATGTTTCAAAATAACTGTTGGAAATAGGAAGAACCTTACCTCTAACATGTATTAACTGTATGTGGCCTGCTGAGGATGTTTATGCGCCCCCTCCCCCTCCCTTATGGTAAATGGACTGAGGGGCGGAGACAGTGTGAGTTTTTGTTTATACTATAGTCCAGCTCTCCTACAGTCTGAGGGACAGTGAACTGGCCCCCTATTTAAAAAGTTTGAGGACGACTATAAGATCTTGGGCAGGTCATTGCACTTCTCAGGATCTCAATACTCTTAAATTACAAATTACAGGGAGATAGTCAATTCCCTATCACTAACAGGGATTTTTACATTTTGAGTTGCTCATGCCAATAAAAGTATAGAAGAAATATATGGCGTGCCTATGTAACATCCTTTTATTGTGATGCGGGAGCCACCTGCCAGTGGCTGCTGGAGGTCTAACTCAAACCTATAGAATGGATCTCTTCATATGAGAGAATGATGATGATACAAGGAGACTGAGAGGCAGTTGTGTTCTCTCACCTCTTTCCTCTTCCCTCTTGCCTATAATTTATTTCATTCCCAATCCACAAAGAACATCTGTGTTAATAAAGGCTGCTTTGCAATTCCTTCAAATGTTATGATTCACAGCTGTGGAGGCTCTTGGAGAATTGACCTTCCCCTTCACTTAGGCATGGTCCTTAACAATTCCCTGTTTTTTGTTTTATAGAAGTGTGATTATTTTCCCCCCACAGGAATGTCACTAAGTTTATGCATTAACTGTTATCTAAGTCCATATGCTAAGATATCTGAGTCTGCATGCTGGGGAGTGCAAACAACACTATCACCTCTGGGTGATTGTAGAGTGAGACTATAGCAGGTGTTAAATCCTGTGAGATGTTATGGAGGCAAATCAAACAGAGAAGAGGACGTAGTCAGAACAAGCATTTTTCATAAATCTCTCATCAGTTTCCTGGCTCACCCCTTTGATGTGTGAGCCCATTTAATCACCCCGACTAAAAAAACCTTTCTGGGTCTCTTCTCCCTTTCCCTTTCCGTGAGTTACCGAAGGAACTTTGGGATGATCCTACTCACGAACAGCTCTTGGGTTCTGCTTCTTCTTTGTTTCTTGTGTTTCTTATGCCCCATGTACGGGCGCCATATATTACAATTCGGGAGTCACCTGTCAGTGGCTACTGGAGGTCTAACTCAAATCTGTAGAATGGATCTCTTCATGTGACAGGATGATGATGCTACAAGGAGACAGAAAAGTAGTTGCATTCTCTGACTTCTCTCCTTTTCCCTCTTACCTCCAATTTATTTTATTCCCTATCCACAAGAAACATCTGCATTAGTAAAGGCTGCTTGCAGCTCCTTCAAGTGTTATGATTCACAGCTATAGAGGCTCTCAGAGAATTGGCCTGCCCTTTCACTTAGGCATGGTCCTAGCACCTTTGCCAGCCTAAGAAAAAAAATCACACTAAGTAAAAACAATTAATTTTCTGATGAAGCTAGTAAAACCATTCACTGTTAGCTTTTCTTTACTGAGACAAATATCACGTGAGTGTTAATCAATGACTTAATGACCATTATTCAGTGTCTATACTATATAACAGCTGGTTTCTATAATGTATGCTTGGGAAATCTGAAGCATTTTTTTCTCTTCTTCTGGCCAAATACTTATAATCTAAGTTGCATAAGAAAAACTTGTGTTCCAATAAGTTTGTTGATTGCTCCTAAATTTTGTGTTTCCAGATTGTTATATTTCTTTTAGTTTTAATATTTGTTTTCTATTTACTTAAAAACAAAAAACAAAAAAAAAAAAAAAAGGGAAAAGACCCATATATGTAAAACTGTAGCAGCTATTTTTGTGATGGCAAGGAATTGGAAATTGAGGGGAGGCTCATCAATTGGCTGAACAAATTGGTATATGAATGTAATTGAATACTATTGTTCCATGATGATGAGCAGGCAGATTTCAGAAAAACCTGGAAAGATTTACATTAACTAATGCTGAGTGAAATGAGCAGAACCAGGAGAACATTGTACATAGTAACAGCAACATTGTGTGGATGATCAACTTTGATAGATTTTGTTCTTCTCAACAATATAATGATCTAAGACAATTCTAAAAGTCTCATGATGAAAAATGCTATGGGGGCAGCTAGGTGGTGCAGTGGATAGAGCACAAGCCCTGAAATCAGGAGGACCTGAGTTCAAATGTGACCTCAGACACTTAACACTTCCTAGTTGCTTCTGTTTCTTGTCTTATAAGTCCTACTTCCCAGGATTATTGTGAGGTAATATTTGTAAAGGGTTTTTCAAAACTTTAAATCCTATAGCTATAGGAACACTTAACCCCAATTGTCTCAGCAAAAATTAATATACAAATAAGTAAATAAATAGATAGATAGATAGATAGATAGATAGATAGATAGATAGATAAATGAATGAATGAATAAAAAATGCTATCTACAGCCAGAGAAAGAACTATGGAATTTGAATGCAGATTGATGCACACTATTTTCACTTTTTTTTTCTTTCTCATGGTTTTTTTCTTTACTTCTGATTTTTCTTTCACCACATGACTAATATGAAAATATGTTTAAAATTGTTGTACATGTATTACCTATATCAGATTGCTTGCTGTCCCCCTGTCCAAGGGGAGAGAAGGGACAGAAGGAGAGATAATTTGGAATGTAAAAAATTAATGTTGAAAACTATCTTTATATGTAATTGAAAAAAATACAAATAATATTATGTGATGGTGGGAACAAAAACCCAAGAACTTTGTGATGTGCTGCTACAGGTTGAACAAAGTTTCCTCTTTCTACTAAAGAAGCACTTTTTGAGCTGGGGCCCATGAAAACAAACAAACAAAAAAAAAGGATCCATAAAATATTTATAAATTTTTATCTATACACATATACATAGATTTATTTAGATAGATTTGTTTTTGTTAAGTCCTGTCCAACTCTTTGGACTATATCGTCCATGGGTTTTTTCTTAGCAAAGATACTGGAGTGGTTTTTCATTTCTTTTTTCCAGTGAATTAAGGCAAACAGATTAAGTGATTTGCCCAGGATCATGTAATTTATGAAATCCAGATCTTACTGATGCTGTACCTACAGAATCACTTAGCTTTCAAGATAGACAAGTGCATTCCAGTATAACTGATTTCATTTGTAGTCCTAGGTGTTTTATTGTGTAATTTAAAATCTGAGAAGGGTTCTCCAGACTGTCAAACATTTATTACACAAAGAGAGCCCACAATATAAATCAAATTCACAACTTGGTCTCTGTGTAAACTATTTCCTAAGTCATAGATTAGAATGGGAAGCCTCATTTTAGTGATGATTATTTTTAAAATGAGACTTGCTCCTCTCAGTCCAGTCCGAACAAGATCCTTGGTGTCCAGAATTATTACAATGAAGTCTCTTCAGGAAACAATACTTAGTATGCTCAGACCTGATTTCAAATCTGCCCTCAGATACTTAATACCTGTGTGACAAGGCATTTAACTCCTTTCTGCTTCTGTTTCTTCTCTTATAAGCCCTACTTCCCAGGATTATTGTGAGGTAATATTTGTAAAGGGTTTTGCAAAACTTTAAATCCTATAAGACTGGTGGGATGAAACGTTAACATATTCAAGCTCCCAAGTGAGTGTAGGAACAAGGCAGAAAATATTTGGCAGAAATTTATCTTTGGATGCAGGCACAGCTGGCTGTCTGAAAGTGAAATTCCCAGGATTCAAGCGCTTTTAAATGTAAATTGTGGCTATGAAAGTGGAGCAGGCAGCTCCTGGACAACTATATGTTTGGTCCTGCGCTCAGGGCCCCTCACGAGCAGGAAGAACTGGGGCTCTTCTGGGGTTTTTGGCATGGTGAGTGGGTGTGCGTCTGCCTTGGAGAGGGTGTTTTGGGGCATGTGAACTGGTCTGAGCTGAGTGTCCTGCAGGATAAGGGCCTGCGTGCTGCTCCACGGGCCGTGGGGGTGGCCAGGACTACCTGACCGAAGGAGGGAAGGAGGTTTCTGGCTCACGAACACACGTGCCCAGGGCTCCAGGAAGAAAGAAAAACATGGTATTTGGAAACCAAGTTGGGGTGGCTCACTGACCAGTAAGTGAAATCAACTCTTTGTAGAGCATTTGTTCTTGGCCTTGACTTTGGACATCATGTTAGAACATACTCTTTCCTCCCTCCTTTTCCCTTCTCTTTTTTTTCCTCTCTTCCTTCCCTTTCCTTTTCTGCCTTCTTCTCTTCTTCCCTCTTCCTCCTTCTCTCCTCTCTTCTTTCCCTTCTTCTTTCTTTTCCCTGCCCTCTTCCTCTTTCTGCTCTTTACTTTCCCCTTTCTCTCCTCCCCCTCTGCCTTTACCTTTTTGCCCCTCTTCCTCCTCCTCACTCTCCCTCTCCTTCCCCCTTTTACTCTCCCTATCTGTATCTCTTTGTTTCATCTCCCTCTCCATAAGTACATAGAGCATTTATTAAATACTTAGTATATGCCAGGCATTGTACTTTTTCCCTTGCCTCTTCTTGTTCATTTGAATAGGAACAAATTTAGACATTCACAATAACATAATCCAACTGCATTGGAAGAAATTATAGTTATCCTACACCCCCCCATGTATATGCTACATATATGTGTATATATGATATGTATACATATATTATACCCTATGTGTGTATGTATATCTGTGTCTTTAAAAACAAACACACATATGCATACACATATATACCATGGTAAAGATAGCTTTTAAAGTGTTTCATATATACATATATATATATATATATATATATGTATGTATATATGTATAAATATTTTTGCACAAATTTTCCCCTACATTTCAGTGTAAATGGCTTCCTTTGTATTACTATTTATTTTTGTGCATTTAAGGATTTTCATAGGATTTCTCAGATTCTCAAAAAATTTTCTCTGATTCTTGTCCATGACACAAGAAATTTAAGAACTCCCATTAAAAGTTGTTGTTCAGTCATGTTGCACTCTTTGTAATTCCATTTGGGATTTTCTTGGCAAAAGTTGTTCAGTGGTTTGCCCTTTGCTTTTCTAACTCATTTTACAGATGAGGAAACTGAGGCAAGCAGGGTTAAGTGACTTCCTCAGAGTTATACAACTAGTGTCTGAGACTAGATTTGAATTATGCAAGTTTTCCTGACTTCAGGATTAGTACTCTCTATATGTACCATCCAAATGCTCCATTATAAATTCCTTATATGTTATGTATAACACATATAAACATAATATATATTTAAGAGTTTAAAGATTTACCTCTGGCATAGTCTGTATTCCATGTCTCATAAAAGAAAAGGTCTCAGACTTCTGGAAATCTAGGTCATTGGAGCATTAGCTCTCTTCTGTATGTTATCTTCCTCCATTAGAATGTAAGCTCCTTTAAGGCAGGAATTGTCAATTTACTGACTTGTATTTGTGTTTCCAGAAGTTAACACAGTGCCTGGCATGAGTAAGCACTTGCATGCTTGTTGCCACCTACCTTTTGTCTGATAGAGACTTCAAGTACAGTTTCTCTACCATATAGCAAAGTGTGTGGTAAATGGTAGGTGCTTAATAAATGTTGGTTGTCTTGATTTGACTATACACCTATTTTTGAGGCCAATCCAACCAAGCTTAGAAAATTTCACCATAAAATAGGTTGACCACAGAGTGATGACATTTCTTTGGTTGTAGGGAAGGAAATACCCTTTAAAAAGAAAATTGATAAAAACAAGTGAAATTTTTTTTTGCAATTTATATATTGAATATAAACTGTAAATAAGTCCTCTGCATTCAATGATTCGTAGTCTTAGAAATTGAAGGTCTTAACCTGGGTTTCTTTGAACTTATTTTAAAATTATTTTTGATAGGTATGTTTCAGTCTAATTGGTTTTCTTTATGTTACTTTGTATTTTATATTATCCATTTAAAAATAGTATTTAGAGGTAGGGTCTATAGGTCTCTAGAGATTACTAAAGGAGTTCATGACACAGAAAAAGTTAAGAACCACTGCCTTTGAGCTTTGCTTTTGTTTCTTCTCTCCCTGGCAAATGAAATAGTGGGACTCTCCCCTCCACCTTTTATCCTATTACTATTATAAATGTTGTTTTTCATTTTACAAGGCAGCCTTTTCTAAACCAGAAAAACATGAAATTAAGTTCTGGGGCCAGAAAAGACAGTGCTGTAGAAAGAGTTCTAAAGATTAAACTTGTTCTCTTTGTTCTCATCTTCAAATGTTTCTAAGGAATTGATGAAAGATAGTGGAGCAGGAAAAATCTTTACCACCACGAAAAAGAAGCTCACCGAAAAGAAAACATTTGAAGGCTCTTGTTAGTAATAATTAAGATGACAGAGAAAAGATGGGTTGGATTGAAAGGATGGGCCCTTTCTATTTTCAAATTTATGTATTAATTATCAATATAACCCTTGGAGTATTCTTCACATAAACTGTCTCCTTCCTATCATTTCTTTTAGGTTTAGCTGCTAAGTTGTTTTTTTTTTTTCCAATTTGTTTTTGGTTAATTGAATATTTTGGCCTGGAAAGGAATAAACATTTATTAAATGCCTACTATGTGCCAGGTTCAGCATTGCACTACTAACTGCCTCTGGATGAGGTTCTGAACCCTAAGTAAGCCTTTATGATTTGAGGCAGCAGCACTTAATTGTTTTGGAGGAATATGCTAAATGAGTGCCAGATTTTACTTTTTTTTTTCTTCAGCTTTTATTTTTAAAAGGTAGGTATTGGTAGGAAATTAACAATTTCAGCACAATTGCAGCAGTTTAAAATCTGGGAATTGTAACGTCTGTTCTGTTGGTTGATGGCTTGGCTTGTTTGAGGTGCTTTAAAAACTTACGTTAAATGATTATTAATTGCATCACTTGTTTCTTAGTTATCTTTTGAGAGGTTTCAAAAGTATTTGTTTGAAAAACTTTTAAATACCATTGAGATGTCAATTGCATCTGATATAAGAATTTGGAAGAAGCAGTTTTGCATTTTCCATGTTATTGATCTCATCACTTCCCACTTCCCCAACAACAATCAAAAAAGCTACTCTGAGTTTGTTACTATGAAACAGAGTTTTGCAAAGCTGGTTGAATATATAGATAGATAGATAGATAGATAGATAGATAGATAGATAGATAGATAGATAGATAGATAGATAGATAGATATAGATATATGTATATAGATATGTATATATATAATTTGATTTGGGTACCTATTTTTTCCCCTTGTTCTGTGTAATTATAAAAACATAAACACTAGGGGGACCTAGTTTCCTTACTTAAACTATGGTGGACCAACCTGTTAGAGCTCTATTTACATTAACTTGGTACACAAAAATGTTTTCTTTTTCAAATATAGAACTGGCAATATGGAAAGTTCTTTGTCCTGCATTTATAGTAAAGCTCTAGTGGGGTTGATTATTTAAACTTTTTATTTTTGTTTTTAATCTTAAAAACAAAACATGTCTTTTGTTTTTATATAACATTCATTTCCAAGTTTATCCCTTTCCTATCCAAAAAGCTACCTCTTGATACAAAAAATAAAAGAAAATCAGTTCCACAAAATCAACCACATTGCCTTTGTCTAATAGTAAATGTCATGTTCCATGCCCATAGTTCCTTACTTCTATAATTAGTAGAGGTACATTTTCTTAGTTTTTCAGGCTAACCTGGGTTATTATAATTATATAAAATTCTATCCTTCCTCCCCACCCTCATTTGTCATTGTGGTCATTGTCTTTACTGTTTATTTAATTCTGCTTACATGAAAAATTATGTCATCTGTTCTACATTAATTTATAAAGGTCTCCAATGGTTCTATGAATTCTTTTTTGTTTTTTTCTTGTGGTGAAATAACATTCCATAACATTTAGATAAAACAGTTTATGTAGCTATTCCCCAGTGAGTGGGAATTTTATTTTTATTTTTAAGTTCTTTTTAGTTTTAGTTCTTTTCTATCAGAAAAAAATAAATTATTATTTTATTACGTGGGCTTCTTGACCATCTCGAAATATATATCTAGCATTGGGAACTGAATCAAAGTAGGAATATTTCACTAATTTTTAATAAGTTTTAAAGATTATTTTATTATCAACTAAAAAGCATTTATTTTCTCTCTCATTTCATTCACAAAGATGATTTTGAATTGCTTACAAGACTGTTTGGACCAGTTCACAACTCTCTCATTAATATATTTATGTCCTTATCTTTCTATTTCACAACTAGTGGCATAATGGATAGTGCTGGGCCTGGAGTTAGGAAGACTCCTTTTGATGAGTTCAAATATTGGAGACTAATTGAGTGATCCCGGGCAAATCACTTAACCCTGCTTGCCTCAGTTTCCTCATAGGTAAAATGAGCAAAGGAAATTGCAAACCACCCCAATATCTTTGTTAAGCAAACCCCAAATGGGATCACCAAGAGTTGAGCATAACTGAAAGACAGCAACAATAAGAATTTTTTCATAGCCTACCCATCACTGACTTTTACATCATTTTTCATCTTTGTCAAATTTATTAGATGTGAGATGACACTTCAGAATTCGTTTGGTTTGTTATCTCAATATTACTGATTTGGAGCAATCTTTAATATCATATTAATAGTTTAGATTCTTTCAAAAACCATTTGTTCATAAACTGTGACCTTTTAATTGGAAAATGACTCGACCTTATATGTGAATTAATCTTCACTATTATTTTAGATAGTAGACCTTTATTGACATTTATTACAGAGCTTTTATTTTAGCTCTGTTGATCCTGCTCCCTCCCTCAAAAACAAAAACATGACAACACAAAAACATTATAATTTCTTGTGACTGAAATTTTATTTTTTATGATTCCCCTCTGTGACATTCTTGGTTAAAAATTATTTCCCTAGCCATAACGTTCAATGATACCTCTCTATCTATCTTCCTACATTTAAAAAAGTGATAGATTATTTTAAAATTGAAGATCTATGTTTAACCTGTTGTATGTCATGTAAGATACTGATCTACAATATTTTGGTAAACTACTTCCCAGTTTTCCCAACAGTTCTTGTCAATTGGGCATTTATTCCCAAAGTAGAGCTGTTCTATAGCCCAAATTTTAAAAAGAAAAAAATTAATACCTCCTTTGATGATTACTGGTTTAATGAGCTAACTTAAAAGTCTGCAAGTTCTGTTCCTTCATCCATACTTTTTAAAATCTTGTGATCATAAACACTTTATTCTTCCAAATTAATTAAGCATCAGCCACAACTTGTAAAGATGAAAAGAAAGTGCTTGGGACTAGAGTCTTTGGTATTGTCAAATGATTCAACATTAGAAACTTACATGATTTTATCAAAAGTATCTAGATGGTGCAGGGGGATAGAGTGCTTTGGCCTGGAGTCAGGAAAACTAGAGGACTAAACACTTAGCTCTGTCTATCTCAGTTTCCTCAATTTTAAGATGGGAATAATAATAGCATGTACCTCCCAAAATTGTTGGGAAGATCGAAGCTAATATTTGTTAAGTCTTTAACACAGAAAAAATACTTTAAATGATTGCTTCCTTCTCTTTCTTATCAGAGGAAAGGACATTAAAGAAAGGGCACCCATGGGACTTTTTCTATCTAACTTTCAGCTAAAACTTTATGGGTTACCTCACTAATAAAGTGTGAGCAAGGAATGTCTTATTCATTTGTATTCCTAATACTTAAAGCAGTGCTTAATAAATATTTTTTTAATTCATTCACTCAGGGTCAAATCCTATTCTGCTATTTACAACCTGGGTCATCTTTGAACACTAGTCCTTTTGTGTAACTGAAAATGAGCTGTATTCTTGATCTTTTTTTGGCACTCATTCTCCTGCAAAGTTAATGGTTTAAGAATATTATCACTTCATATGCTTCAATTATAAGATATAGACATAGAAGAAAAGATTCCAAATGAACTTTTAAAATATCTTGCTGAGTGGAAGAAATGTCTATTTGAAATTAATCCTTTTCAGGCTGTTTACCACTTTGCTATTACACTACAAAATTAGGTTTTCCACTATCGAAAAGATTTAGAGCTTAGACAACTAATAGAAGAAATCATTCTCTTAAAAAAAAAAAAAACTTCATGAATTTATTGCAAATTTCATTGTTTTCTACTAATACCAGAATCAACATCCTGTTTTATTTTTTCCACTTAAAAGCCTAGAGTATTGGATTGCTGAAACATACATATAATTATTCATGCTATTACATTCAGAATGTACAAAGAGCAGATTTTTCAGTTATTAACATGAAATTGGTATTGGACATTTTAAGAAAAGAAAAAGATTATGTTATAAAGTGCTGAAGTAATATAAAGATACAAACTGCCACAAGCTCAACATTGTTCTCAAGCAAAGACAAAAGAATTGCTATATCCACTTCATTTGTCAAGTGCTTGTTTTGGGGGGCATTTATATTCCCCTCTACTCCCACAAAATTTTACAGATTGTCCACTATATCTATTGCTGATAAAATGCTGTACAAAACATAGCAAGTGATGAGGAATGCCACTTTATATGCAGCTCTGGGTGTGTGTGTGTGTGTGTGTGTGTGTGTGTGTATATGTGTCTGTGTGTATGTATGTGTGTGTGCCTATAACCAAGCTAGGCTTGTCTTGTTTGTTCCCCTGAGTTGTCTTAAAGTAACAGCAGAGATGTATAAAAGATGGGGGCAGCAAGCAAGGGCCACCAGTGAACAAATGAGATTCTGTATAAATCAAAGCAAAGAGCATAGCCTACACTGTTGCATTTCCCTTCATAAGTAACTTTGAATTGGGAAATACTGTACATGTAGTATAAGCTGGAAAAACAACAACAGACAACAACTCAGTCTTAAGATGTAAACAGTATCTTGCAACTCAGTGATATGTCTTAATGTTTCAACAATTCAGTATTTTTTTTAAAAAATCAGAAATGCCTTAACTATTTAGTATAATACAATTCTGATTAAAGAAAATCCTCAAGTATTTTTAGGAGATGAATGATTAAAAAAAAAAAAAACTAAAAAACTAAGCCACATTCAATAAGGTGGTTTGCTGTTCTTGCTCAAGTGGGGTTTTATCTATTTCAAAATAGCACAGTTTGTGTAAAATCATTCCAAAGCAAAATTGAGAAATCATTACAGCCTGTGTTTTCAAGACAGTAATTTTACAAAATAAAAGATTTTTTGAGACATTGAAAGGATAGCTGAAAGGAGGTAAAAATGCATTTTTTACTAGTTTTCATATTTAATTTCTTATAACTATCAGCTTTTAACCATCCTAGAATAATTTAAAAATAAATACTAGTTTAAATTTTAAGATACTATAATCACAGATATAGGAATAACTCAAAACAACAGGAAATCTATTTGAGAATGCTATTCTGGAAAAGTATTTTGTATTAAAATACTTATGGTAAAAACTGGCCATAAAAATAAATTATAATCTTCACATTTATCCAATTCAAGTTGTTATTGTTAGTTATTTCACAATCATCCCTTACTTTATTAATAAACTATTTGGTCTAAAAATCCTACATTAAATTAATCTATTTAGAAAAATAAGAGCCCATGTTTTGCCAAATGGAAACACCAAAATCATTATTTAAAATTTTTAAAATTCATATTTGCCTATGTATTCATTTTTCTGAAAAGATAAAAGGAGTTTTCAGTGGTGCTTAAGAATTTTTGCATGGTCTGCTCATTGTCACATGGGCTAAGTTTATTTCATAAGATCCCAGTTTACTGTCATGGGAAATAGAGCTATGGAAACATGTGGCCGATGCTTAGCACCTTTTTAAAAACAGGAATATGAAAGTCTAATGCATCCTCATATAGCTAATAACTTATAATAGAATGGAATGGAAGCTTTTTTGTTTGTTTTTTTAGCTGACTTAAAAACAAACTGAAAAAGAAACCTTTTCAAAAAGATGTAGATAGTCCTGTTTCACATATACATTCCTGTTAAGATGTATTTCTGAAAGTGGGGAAGAAAAGGTAGTCAGTCAGCTTTTCTTCAATGTCCTATCAACCCAGTTTTTGATATCTGAAGAACTTATCATACTACATTATTTTTCTTATTTCCTTTGTTTTCATGTTTTCCAAGATCCATTTCGAGAAAGTCTTCAGGTGTATCTTGAGAAGATTTTGAGTTCTGATTGTTAGACTTTACTTCATCTGTAGGAGGCTGACATAGTCCAACTTTGCATGGTCTCACAAATGCTAGAAAAATAGCTGCTATTAGCATGCCAGCTGTGCAGGAGTAGAAAGCTGAAGCATAATTCTTGGTGGTATCCACTAGAATACCTGGAGGAAAACATGATGTAAGAAAAGTTTTTAGAAATAAAGGATTCCTTTCCCCAAATCTCATTTACTGAGAAAACATTTTTTTTCTGCTTTATGTTATTAAAACATTCTAGTTTTTCTGCTTTATGTTATTAAAAATGGAAGTGGTAAATCTACCATTATTGGCCTATCTCTCCACTAAGAGATCAAAGACCAAGAGGAAAAAAAAAAACATAGATAAAAAACATTTAAGCAACAGCAGTTTCTGTTATAGGAAAGAAACAGAAACTAAGGTGGGGAGGGGGAGGTGCTTAACAGTTGAGGAGTGGCTGAGCAAAGTATGCTATATTAAAATAATGGATATTATTGATCTTTAAGATAGGATGAAAGGGACAAATTTGGAGAAACCAGGGAAGATTTGAATGATCTAATGTAGATTAATGATCTTCAGTCACCAAGAAATAAATTTTTATAATGACCATGGTACTATAAAGGAAAAAAGTCTTTGAAACAATAATTAATTCTGATTAATGCAGTATCCAATCATGACTTCAGAAAAGTAGTAAATCATGCTTTCCAATTTGTTGGCAGAAAGGTACTGGACTACAGGTACAAAATGAGACATATTTTTACACTCAGCCAATATATGAATTTGTTTTGCTTGACTATAGTTATTAATTTTAAAGGAAGACCTTTACTTTTTAATAGGGGAAAGTTGTGGCTGGAGTAGGAGACAAAAAGAAAAGAACAAATACAAATTAACAAAATATGTACAAATACAAATACAAAAAATACATAGAAGAGAGCAGAGGGACAATAAAAACTGGACAATGTTTGTACAACTGTGTTAAATTTAAAATATACTTGAAAAATCATAAACTACACATAGTTTGGAAAGTCATGGTTTCATATATAATCCCTTTTCTATTCTTTTTTCTGATATTTGTCAAATACAAAATAAAATGAGAAACTTTAAAAAAGAAATAGTGGAGGAAAGAAAGCTATGTCATAGATGTAGGATTAGTTTCAAGAACAATTAAGTTCATCCATAATGTAAGGAAAGTCTCCTAAACCCACACCCGCCCCCCCCAAAAAAAATTCTGTACCTAGAAAAAGGGAAACAGTTGAGTTTTTGTATGTCAAGGAAGGTCATTTGAAATAAGAAAAAAGAAGAATTCCTTCTTGTAAACTTTTTTTTTTTGGTAACCAAACCAATAAATGTATTTCTTCCCTCAAACATATTTATACATCTTTGAGAAAACACACTATTGAAGCACATTTAATGATGCACTGAATCACTTCAGTAAATTTATCTTGTATCTCAATGCTATAAACTATATCCATGTCCCTTTTACCAAGGTCTTATCCTACAGTAATAGATCAACAAGTACAAGGATACAACTACATATCCAGGACTTGTAACAACCTTTTTGAGAAAGAAAATTGTTTGAAATCTTCTAATTTTCATTATTCTATTAGTCAGATGAGAAGCAGGTAGAGGGTTGGCCTTGAAATGAGAAATACCTAGGTTCAAGTTATAATTGTGTGAGCAGAGATAAGCCACCATTCAGTTTTGGTGAAAAGATTTCCACAAGAGCTTTTTTCTTGCCAACAACACAACATGGTGGAAGGAGCCCTGAGTATCTGAATTCCATCTGATTGTTCCATTATTCAATCTGTGACCTTGATTAAGTTACTTCATACACATGGAGTCCAAATTAGTTAATCTTAAAGGTTCTTTTCAACTCTAAAAACCTAAGGCTCTGATGTAGTAATGAATATAATACAGAATCCACAGAGATAATGGCACATTTTATAGAGCACAAAATATACATTTATGTTACCTGAAAGGGGCGGTCCAGCAAGTCCTGATATACTCTGAGCGCAGACATAGACTCCAGCTGCAGAAGCCATCTTCTCAATTCCCACTACATCATCTTCAGCTAGTAAAGGAATATGAGTGCCTGCTACTGTTCCAAGCATGAACCCAAAAAATGCACTGCATATTATAAGACCCCAAAATTCAGAAGCAAAAGGAAAGGCACATAAAGATATAGTCAACAAAATAACACAGATAAGCTCAATATAGACCTTACGAATGGGCTTTCTATCAAGGACAAAACCAGCACTCATTCTTCCAAAAATTTCTGCCACTGCCATTGTAGATAACGTAAAAGCTGAACGATCCTGGTCAATACCCAGACTGATGCTCAGAGGAATGATATACAAAGAGGGAGCAAAGAATCCAAGTGTAGCAAATACACCAAAAAGTGTATAACAAATGAAACTCTTTTCTTTCAAAATGGAAAAGTCCAATAATGAAGCCTTTTCACTTGTTTTTGTATCATTGGACTTTACCAAGATTTGTATGTCAGTCTTTGGCTCAGGTTCTGCACTGGCATGAGTAGGCACATTTTTAGGTGAGGTAGTTAATTCTACTCCTGAGTCAATGGAGTCTATTGAGGTGTGTGTTTTCTCATTTTCAAGCATATATTGTACTTCTTTCCGATTTTCAACTGAGGGTTCTTTTGATGTTCCAGGTGATCTGATTATAATTGGTCGAAGCAAGGATCCACAGATGATAATATTTAACTGTAGGACACCAACGAAAAAGAGACTGTATCTCCAGCCAATCTTTTCTTTTAAAGCTGTGATAGCTTGAATATTTGGAAGAAAAGAAAGAACAAAAGTCAATGTTGATAATAGACCTAATAAGAAAACTTCAAGAGTAATACAGATGATGATTTAGCAATAAACTTTAAAAGATAACCTTTACATTTGAGACTATGTGCTAGGTAACAGTCTGTTAATAAATAAATAATATAGAAAGTGGTACGATATATATAACTCAAGAAAAGAAAATAAAGTTTTGTCCATTTCTTTATTCCACTGGGGTCAGCTTTCAGGATTTTTAAATGTGGACAAAAACCATCTATAAAAGATTTATGCAAAAATATGGAAGTTATCTCAGCTTCAAAAGAAAAAGGTCTTGAGAATTTACACTGTATTTGGCAGAGATAGAAGGGATAAACCAAGTCAATAATGCATACTAGAGACTGTTAAAATTAAAGCTATGCTCATTTTCAGATTTATAATTCATTGATTTTAATTTGCCTGTGATTGCCCATAAACAATGTAAAAGTTTTACTATATTAAAGGTGGTTGATTTTAGTTCATCTAATATAATTCCCACCATAATACTTATGAGGAAATTGAGGCCCAGATAATAAAGTCACAACATATGTTTTTACATGCTTATTAATGGTAGAGCAGAGCAGCTAAGTGTCACTTTCTGGAGTCAGGAAGACCTGAGTTCAAATTTGATCTCAAATTATTCACTTGCTTCAGTTCCCTCACCTATAAAATGATCTGGAAAAAGAGGTTATATTGAATTTCAAAATAAAATAGAGAAGAGGATACATTCTGCAATCTGTAAGCCATTTACGTAGTTTTTGGTGCCTGGAAAAATTTTAGAACATTTGTGAATATCTTTAAAAGGAAATAGTAATTAGGAAGAAATAGCATGATTTCACCAAGGATAAGTCATGCCAAAATAACCTTTTTTTTCCTTTCTTTTGGAAGGGTTAGTAAATTAGTAGATCAGAGAAATACTGTAGGAAGATAGTTTACCTAGAATTGAGCAAAATGCTTAATAAAATGTACTCAGCTTGTAAATCTCCTCACCCCCCCCCAAAAAAAAAAGATGATTTGAGCTAGAGATAATATAATTAAATAGATTCAGAATTGGCTGAATGTCTATACTCAAAGATTAGTCTTTAGAGGTTACCTTGGAAGCAGGTCTACTGTAGAGTGCCCCAGGAAACTGGGCTTGGCTCTGAACCATTTAACAATCTTAACTGGGGCAGCTAGGTGGCGCAGTGGATAGAGCACCAGCCTTGAATTCAGGAGGACCCGAGTTCAAATCTAGTCTCAGACACTTAACACTTCCTAGCTGTGTGACCCTGGGCAAGTCACTTAATCCCAGCCTCAGAAAAACAAAACAAAACAAAACAAAAACAATCTTAACCATGTCTGAATAAAGGGACAGAAACATGTTCATCAGATTTGCAGATGATGCATAACAGGGAGAGATAA
This sequence comes from Sminthopsis crassicaudata, assembly GCF_048593235.1. Lineage (NCBI taxonomy): Eukaryota > Metazoa > Chordata > Mammalia > Dasyuromorphia > Dasyuridae > Sminthopsis > Sminthopsis crassicaudata. The sequence goes on from NC_133620.1 coordinate 326,112,306, forward strand.
TAAAAACACTGGGAGATGAGAGTCAGGATCCAAAAGACTTAGTTAATTAGAGCACTGAACTGAATCTAATTTAATGACATACAACAGGAATTAAAGTAAAGTTTTATACTTGAAAACAATAACAAAAATAAACTTTAGAGGTACAGATTAGACAGGCATAGTGAGAAAGCACTTTGGAAAAAATCTGGAAGTTTCAGTGAATTGTAACTTCAATAAGAGTCTGCCATAAAAGTTCATGTCATCTCTTGAGCGACTCTAAGAGAAACTTAGTTTCCTGGAATAAGGAAGGCATAGTCCCATTTTGCTACAGTTAAGAAAGTATGCTGAGAAGTTGATGGAACTTCTGTCAAGTTTACTGAACTACTATCTTTAATATTTGAAACAATGGAGAATTGTTGAGGTGGAAAGGATCTAGGGAAGTCCTGTAACCCATGCTATTTGAAGAGTGGTAAAGGAGCTTGGGACTTTAACATGAAAAACATGAAACATATTTAACATGTAACACCTGCTAACAGGATGACATGAAAGCTATGTCCAGATATGTTAAGGACTGTCATATACAAGGATAGAATTTATTCTGTTTGGTTCCAGAGAGAAAAACCAGAAGAAACAAGCTTAGAAGTTTCAAAGAAGCCAATTTAGATTTTAAATCAAGGAAAACTTAACAATTAAAGCTATCACAAAGTGTCAGTGAATTCATCAGAGATTAGATGACTGCTTGTGGAATATTTTAGAGCAAGGAGTTCTTTCAGATATGGAACCAACTAGACTTGAAAATGCTAGGATTGATTTTGTGTTTACTTCTGGATATCACAGTAAGAATACTGACAAACTCTCAGCAGAAGACATTTAAAACTATATTGGATGAAGAAATATTTAGGTGAAGAAGGAATGCACTATAATTCAATAGACATATATGATACATGTTTATTACATTTGTTGAATCCTAGATTTAGATCTGGAAATGAATGTAGACACATCATCTAATCCAACTTCCTAATTTTACCAAGGTCAGAGAGGTTGGATAACTTGCCTAAGATAAACATAGCAAGTAGGAGACCTGGGATTTCAACATAGGTCTTCTCTCTTCAGTTTCAGTGCTCTTTCAATGCTGTACACTGATTGTTTTTTTTTTTAAAAGACAATATATATGTGATAGCTATCTTCAAACATATGAAAGACTGCTTGTGATTAAATTTAGTCTGTTTGTCTTTGGAAGACAAAACTGGGATCAAAAAGTTAGATTCTGCCTCAATAACATAAATAACTTTGTGTAATAGTTAAGACTACGTAAAAAATAGGTACTGAATTTCTCATTACTTTATGTGTATTCTTGTATGTGGTAAGAGATTAGACTAGATGATAACCTGAAAAGTCTCTTTCAATTCCAAAAATGTAGGTAATAAATTAGTAAACACTCACCCAGCCACCCAACCAAACAAAAACCTTTGAAAAACAAGGTAAGGATTTAGAAATCAGCATAGTTGTTACAAAGATTTAAATTATGTAGTAATATAAATTTAAAATCTATGATCAATGAGATATTAAAAGTAAGTTTCTTGGAGCATTAATCTCTAAAGATGAGAAAACAATGATTGGAATTTAACTATCCCTATGCTTCGGTATTGTATTAAAAAACAAAAAAACAAAAAAAACTATGTTGGACTTGATGATTTCTAAGTTTCTTTCCAGCTTTAAAAGCTATTGTTATCTATCCATTAAAAAAAATCAAAGTAGTCTAGGATTTTCTCTCTCCTTGCCATTGATTTGAATTCTAGGCTGTTACTCTTAGAGGCTCTTAGGCGATAAAATGAAAAATGTTTGAGAGGGTATTAACTAAGTACAGTAAACTGTGGCTTGTTGTTCCTCTAGTTGCAGTTTTCTATTAGCTAGTCTTGTCCAGACAAATAAAATATGACTGATATTCAAAATAATAACCCTGAAAAAATGCTGCAGTAATATTTCAAAATCACAAAATAAATTATATTCAGTATAATTTTAGTTGTTTGGTCTTTGCTGTATTAGAGTTCTTTGAGTGCAGCATCTGTCATAATTCACTGTTAATAATTCACTGTTAACTAGTATGATGACTTGGTGGATCTGATTCCTCAACCATGAAAAAGTAGAGAGAAAAATACTGCATTTGGAGATAGAGAATCTAGGTTCAAATTCTGACTCTTCTAATTTATTTTCTGCATGATTTTGGACAAATTACTTTACCTCTATGGGTCTGTTTTAATAGTGAAGGAGATGAATTAGGCAACTTCTACAATTCTTTCTACTTATAAATCCTATGATCTAGGAACTTAATTAATTTTGCTATTACAGTTTTTGAATTATATGTTACTTTGCCCATGTCTCTTTCCCCTTTATTAGTAGATCTAATGAAGAATCAGAGCATCTTTTATCAGTGAATAGTTAAAAGTCTTTTAGCCTCAAGTGAAACAATTATTGGGTTGATTCTACATATTTTTCATGGAGTTGGAGGAGAAAAAGCTCATGCATCAAGACAATGGCTGGGGCAAGAATTAATTCTGCATTTCTCAAGTGAACTCTTTACCAGATTTCATTGTATAGTCTTCATGCAATTAGGTCTAAGATTTGAGTCAATGGAGAGAAAAAAAATTTTTAAATCCAAAATACTTTATATTTTCTACCCAATATTTTACTTGGAGATTGGTTTGGGATGATATTAGAGAGAACAAGGAAGGGAAGGAGAGAAACCAAGTATTTACTAAGCACATATTATGTGTGAGGAACTGTGCTAAGTGCTTTGCAAACATCTCACAGCCATCCTGCTAGGTAGGTACAATAATTACTTCCAGTTATAGTTGAGGAAGTTAGGGAAGTCATAAAGGAGTAGTAGTCAGGGAATTTTAGTGTGGAGAGACAAAGGGACTGGGGATGAGGGAGAAGAGAAGGTAGCACTACTCACCACGCAAGTGCTTTATAAATATAATCCCCCCCCCCAAAAAAATTATCTCATTAGAATCTCTAAAAAATCTTGGAAGTTGGTTCTATTATTATCCTCAGCTGAGGAAACTGAAGCTGAGTAATTAAGTGACTAGTCCAGGGTCACATAGCTAGTAAATGTCTGAAATCAAATTTGCACTCAGGTCTTCCAAAAGTGCTCTATTTACTGTGTCCAGTGCTCTATTTATATTACCTTAAAGGGTGGACAGAGACAGAGATGGACTTTTGTTATTCTCTTTTCATTTATAAAAATATTTTGGCATACTTACCTGGTGCACTAGCAAACACTGCAAAACATTCTCCTGTGGAAGCAACTGCAGTCACAAGGGACCGTCTTTTTTCAAAGTATAGTGACAGAATGGTGACAGTAGGGAGAAAACTAAGGCAGAATCCCAAACCTGTGAACAGATGTCAAATAGTACCACGATAACCAAAAAACAAACAAAACACACTGATGTTAAAGTGTTTTTAAAGATTTCTTTTTTTTTTTTCAAGAAGGAAAATAAGATTTATTAGCTTTTCTAACCAAGAATTCATTCTAGACATTCTAGATCATAAAGGAGGCTTTTCATGAAGATATTGAATTTTGTAGATATGAGGTAGATTTTAATCAGAATTTAATTAGAAAAAGGATCCTCTGAAAATTTTTTAAAAATCAAATAGAATGTTTAATATGTCATATCTATAAACCTCATGTTATTTAAATTTAAAAGTTCAAAGTCTTTCCTTTCTCCTCCCACCCCACATTTAAATTCAAAGTAACACTTACCAGATATTATTCCAATAGTTATGTACATATGAACAACATTTTGTGCAAAGGATGCCACCATCATGCCCACACTGACAAGTAGTCCTCCTGCCATCACCACTAGACGATGGCCAAAACGAGTAGTCAATATCGTGGATAGAGGAGCTACAATGAAAGAATATAAAGTTTTAATTAAAGGCTTATAGGTTTGAATGCTAACTTAAATAACTTAAATAGTCTTAAATCTTAAAATATAAGCTAGTATATAAAAAGGCAAATTAATTCTATGAAATGTTCAATTAAAAAAGGCATAATTTTAATACTTGTTTATGTCAAATGGATGAAAAAAAAACCAAGTACAGTAAATTCTCTGGATATATATGTTCGAGGAGGGCAATACTTTCCCTCTGAAATTCACTAGGTTCTGATATGTGAATAGATTGTTATATAGAGTAGTGGTGGACCCTGCCAATATGTTAGTGATTTTTCTTTCCTAGCTTTCTAATACCCTCTCCCTCTCTTGCCTTTATTTTACTGGTTTATTCTTCCTTTTTAATTTTCCTACTTCATCCCTCTCCCTTCTACTTTTGCGTTCAAATTTTAATCACTGTCTGGTGCAATTAGTAAAAATCCTCAGAAATATGATGGAGTTTGGGGAAAGGATTTCATTGATGATTAGCCTTGATTTCTACCATCAGATAATGAATTTTTTCAGAAAATGAAAGTTGGAAGGGATTTCAGAGCCCACTTAGCTCAAAGATTCTGACTCAAGGTAGATGAACTTTAAAAATGTTTTTGATAGCTATTTTTTCAGTATAATTAATTTCTTTTGTAATCTCATGTATTTTATTTCATGCATTTAAAAATATTATTCTGAGAAAGGGTCTATTGACTTTTATCAGACTTCCAGAGAGGTTCAATTATACAAGGACTTTTGATATAATCCAGTACATGCTTAAGTGAGAATGCTTTCTACAGAAATAATAATTATTGGGGACTTAGTAATTATTGGGGAAAAATAGGAGGCAAAACAAGATTTGTTTAGTATATTTTAAATTTTATGGTAAAGGAGAGGACATTTGGCAATGATCTAACATGCTCCTTTTCTGTATCATAAATTATCTATGTGGATTATGCCTCCCTGATAAAATTTAAACTTCTTGAGATCAATGGAAATTATTTCAAAGGGTTTGGCAAAAGGACAGGTAAGATCCCAAAGATTTTACAGAGGGAGTATTCAGGAAAGATGGGAAACTCTCAAGAATAAAATTCTTAAGATAAAATGAGATCCAATTCTCAGGAGGAAGAAAACAGGGAGTTAGCTAAAGAAACCAAAGTGGTTGTAGAAGGTATTCAACCAACTAATGTTTTTTTGTTAGTGATAGTATTTTACTCTTCAGAATGCTTTCACATATATTTCCTTTTAGATTTTTAAGATTTATACAGAAGATTAAAGCAAAGACAAGTAAAAAGTGTTTGAATAAAAAAGCCTCTAAGGCTTTAGAATAGTGTCATGAATGAAAAATCTCAGAATGAGCTGAAACTGGTAGGGAAAGCTAATGGTAACAAGAGATATTATGTTTGGAGTAAATTGGACAATGACAATAGAGAGGGAAGGCAGAATTGTTTATGTTTGTTATTTTTCGCCAATAAGAAAAATCTATGGAATGGAAAAAGGACGTGGCCCTCTTCAACAATGAGATGAACCAAATCAGTTCCAATAGAGCAGTAATTAATTGAACCAGTGAGTATGAACCACTATGTAGAATTCCCAATCCCTCTATTTTTGTCCACCTTCATTTCTGATTTCCTTCACAGCCTAATTGTACACTATTTCAAAGCCTGATTCTTTTTGTACAGCAAAATAACTCTATGGATATGTATACATATATTGTATTTAATATATACTCTAACATATTTAACATGTATGGGTCTACCTGCCATCAGGGGGAGGGGGTGGGGAGAAGGAGGGGAAAAATTGAAACAAAAGGTTTTGCAGTTGTCAATGCTGAAAAATTACCCATGCATATATCTTGTAAATAAAAAGCTATAATAAAAAAACAATAAAAAAAAAGAACAGGTCGTGCCAACCAAACTTTACTTCCTTTTGATAGCTAACACAAGATCACAAAGAATATTTTAAAAGCTATTTAAACACACTGAGCTGAGTCAAATAGGAAAAAAAAAACTACTAAGGAAAAAATGTGAAATCTTACATTAATTTTAAGAAAGCAACCCTATAATGAAAATTGGTAAATTGGGGAGCAGTAAATAGTAGACATAATTTGCTTAGATTTTAACAAAACATTTGATAGTCTCTCAAACCTTCCCATTATATTATTAACAAATTTCTTTGTAGAACTCTTTCTCTTTGCCACTGTCATTCAGCAAAATCTAAAAAAGCTCCATTTACTGTATCCAGCTATATCACCCTATTCAAATCCTTAAAGCAATTATCTACCAGCTCCAGTGTAATTCTTTTTCCATTCTCAAGGTGGTTTGTACCTGTTTCACAATCATTTTCTCCATCCCAACCCAGGCCACTATACTGGGGAACTTGACATGCATGTTGATGTTCCTTTAAAAACTCTGGCATGCCAGTTCAGACAGTTCAACATTCATGATCTATACATTCACTATATCTTCTCTATACACATGGAAACCAGATCACCCTCTTGCTCAATAATGCATTTTAAATTCAGTTTTCTAGTTGACACTTCAGTAACTTGACCTATCTCCATTAAAGTTTTCTTGTGAGACTACATCAAGTCTGTCACTCAGATATCAAAATTTCATTCTTTGGATGATCTCAAGATTAGCATACAAATGGAATCCTTTCAGAAGCTGAAGTTAATCATGTAGGGTAAGATATAACACAAGGTGGTACTTATATTAAATAGATATCTTAAACTTAACATGTCCAAAAATTAACTTCCTCTCCCCAAACCTCCCCCCTTTCTAACCCAAAGAGTACCACTATTCTCCCAATCATCCAGTCTTATAAGGTAGGTATCATCCTTGCCTACCTACTCCTCATATTCAGTCAACTGCCAAGTTTTATAACATGTCTCCTATATGCCTTTTTTCCTTCTCTGACAGTGCCCCCATCGTGGTATAGATCACCTGTATTATTATAACAGCCAGCTTCTACTGGTCGCTCTGCCTCAAGTCTCTCACCACTCCAATCTATTCTGCCTGCATTCAGCTGCCAAAATTACTTTCCTAACATGCAGGAGTGACCATGTCACATCCTTTACTCCCACAGGGCTCTATTTCCAGAATCAAATAAAAAGCCCGTTATACCTGGCCATTTCCTTCTTTCTAGTTCTTATACCTCACTTTGCCTAAAGAGTTCTGCAATACAATGACACTGGCTTCACTCCTGTTTCTTAAACAAGATACTCCATCTCCCCATTCTGGATACTTTTCAATGGCTATTATCCAATGACAGGAATTTTCTTCCTACTCATTTGCCTTTTCCTAGCTTCTTCCTGACTCACTTTAAATTCTACCATCAGAAAGAAGCCCTTCCTAGTCCTCTCTTATCTTAGTTCTGTACCTCATCTAGAAGTTTACCTCCTGTTTAAATGTATCTAGTTTGTAGATAGTTGTTTGCACATTGCATAATCCCAAATTAGATGTGCATTTTGCAGAAACCCCAATGAGCTCCTAGAGTGCTGGGACAGTGTTTTGTTTTTTTATATTTCTTTGTATTCACGGTATTTAGCAGAGTGTCTGGCAGACACTTGTAGACTTAATCCTCTAGTTTGATTACTCTTAATTCCCCTTTGCTAGATAACCCATAACTTGCAAACTGTGTTTATTTCAAGGTTTTGTCTTGGACTTCCTTTTCTTCTCTCTCTATACTCAGTGACTTCATCAGCACCCAAAAGTATAATTATCATCTCTGTGTAGATGCCTCCCAGATCTGAATACCTAGCCCTTCTTTCTCTCCTGGTATTCATTCAGTAATCACTAGAGAGCTATCACATATAAATTTTTGGGGTTTTTTTGCGAAGGCATTTGGGGTTACTTAACCCAGGGTCTTGCCCAGGATCACATAGTCAGGAAGTATTAAGTGTCTGAGGTCACATTTGAACTGAGGTCCTCCTGTCTTGAGGGCTGGTGCTCTATTCATTGCACCACCTGGCTGCCCCCTGAGATTTATTCTAATCACTCATTTATCTATTGGACACTTGCAATTAAATATTGGAAATATTCCAATTAAATAAATTAGTTCTGGCCTTGATCTCTCACATAGGCTATTACATTAGGCTCCTAAAATGCTCTCCTTGCCTCAAATGTCACCACTCTTCAATGCATCTTCCACACAACTGCCAAAAATGAAATTCCTAAAAAAGTTTTAAGGGTCATATTATTCCTTTGTTCAGAAAGTTTTATGTGGTTTGCTTCCACTAGGATCAAATAAAAAAATCTCCTCTGTTTGGCATTTAAAACCCTTCAAAATATGGTTGCGGCTTACCTGTCCAGGATTATTGAATATTTCATCCTTTCATTGACATTATGATCTAAGAAAAAATACCCTGGTTGCTATTTGTTAAGCAAATATTGCATCTCACATATTGATACCTTTGCACAGGCTATATATATCCCATTATCTGCAGACTCCTTAGCACCTTCAATGAACACTATCTCCTATATGAGATCTTTTTTGATTCCTTCATTTCTACTGTGTTCCCAGCTGGCTTAAAAAAAATTTGACTAAATTTAGCATAAAAAATATATATTCCTCCAATATATTTTAAACTCTATGAGGGCAAGGAATATTTCTTTGTTTTTTTTATTCAAAGTGTCTAACACAGTGCCTGGCACATAATAAGTGCTTAAATCCCAAAGATTATTTGATACTTTCTTATGGAAAAAATGGAAAGATATAGGCCCAACAATAGTATAATTAGGTTGATAGAGAACTGTTTGGTGATGCCAAGAAAGTAAATAATAGTTTGATGCCTATATGGAAAGAAGTCTTCAGTAAACTATTCCAGGGATCTGTGTGTGGCCTTGTGTTATTTAATATTTTTTGTCAATAAAAGAGATTAAAAACATAGCATATTTAACAAATCTCCAATTGACAGAAAATTGAAAGCCACAACTAAAATAGTAGATTAGAGGCATCAAACAAGTGGCTAATATAGCCCATAAAACTCCTAAGTACAGTGAACCAGACTAAAATATAATTGGGAAATATTTAATAAAATATACAATAAAACATAAGATAATGTTACTATGTGGTTCTAAGTCAATATGAGGCTTGTAGAGATTCTTATGTATAATTTAGTAGCTCCCATTTCTACTTGAGTTGGACACCACTGTATTAAATAACAATGAAAACCTTAGTAAGATGAAATATAGTAGTAATAAAGGAAAAATCTTATACTAGGTTAAAAAAATAAACTTTACAACTACAAGATAAGAGAGGTATGGCTAGTTGAACACTCACTAATCTGAAAAAGGTTTTGGTGCTTCACTATACTCAAAAGTTGAGTCAGTCAATGACATGATCTGGTAGCCATAAAAGCTCATGTGATTTCAGGTTGCATTAAAAGATATACAATATCTAAAAATAAGGAAGTGCAAGCCCTGCTGTACTCTGTCCTAGTTAAATTCCATCTGAAGTATCAAGTCTAGTCCTAATGACCACATTTTACAAAAGAAACTGTTAAGCCAGAAGGTATCCAGAAAAGGGACTGTCTTTCTTGTTTAGGCTCTTTTTTTGGGCGAGGAAGTTAGAAGTATGAAAGGCCAAGAAAAGAAAGCCTAAATAAAAATGTAATTCATAAATATATAAACCAACAGAAAGATGAAAGGAAGAATGAGTAAAAACTTGGAGAAGCCAGAAAGAAGAGTGAATCAAAGTTCTCTGATCAAAAAGGGAATTCTGTAAATAATTCCAAGATCACAAAATGACACCAAGAATTTCCAGAATAATTTAAAAGAGAAACAAAACTGTTAGAATAAAATATTAGGAGGACAGTTAGGCTGAAAAGACAGAAGTCTCAATGAAGAATATTATGCAGTTCAATCCATCATTTTAAGCTATGGAAACAATGTTCTCCTTTTTGATTCTGAAGGGCAGGAACTCTTGTCTCATTATCCCCAAATGAAGTGTCTTTAACACAGTAGGTACTTGATTTTTTTTTTAAGTCAATAGCAGATACAGAGTGAAAATTCCAGTCAAAATTAAGTCAACTGACACATAACATTAGAAAAATTTCATCATGTTTAAGATTTTCTGTGATCAGAACTAGTCTGATTTTATTCCGGTGTTTAAAATTCCAGAGTTTCAAAAGGTAAGTGGTGCAGTGGATAGAATACTGATCCTGGTATCAGGAGGATCAGTCTCAATGGAGATTGAATGTAAATCAACACATGATAGGTTCACTTTCCCCCCTCCCCCAATATTTTTTCTTCTGTTTTTTTTTCCCCCTCTTGTAGTTTTTCCCTTTTGTTCTGATTTTTCTCTCCTAACATGATTTATAAGGAAATGTGTTTTTTAAAAAATGATTGTACATGTATAATCAGAAAAACTAAAACAATAAGAAAAGGAAAGGAAAGAAGAATTAAATAAGAAAAATAAATAAATCTGGCCTCAGATACTTAACATTTACTGGGCTGTGAGACCCTTGGCAAATTACCAGTAGATGGGATAGGTAAAGATATTAAAAATTAGTAGATAAACTGAAAAATTCATTTGGATTTATACTATATTATGCTTTATTTTTTCTTTTCTTCCTCCTCAGCCCATAGCTTCCTAATTATGTTTCATTTAGTTTGATGTTAACAGCTTGTTAAGACTACAATTAATTGGAGCAAAGGATGGTAGGAAGTTCAGCAAAGTATCTCAGGGAAAACAGACGAGAAATCAAAGTTGACTTAATAAGCAGAATTTAGGAAAATTTAAACCAATATCTAATATGATTTGTATGCAAAGTATCATCATCTAGAGGCAATATGATAGAGGGAAAAGAAGTTTGTATTCCACTGGTGTTACAAAAAAATAATAACTTAGAAGTTTTTTGTTGACAACATTGTTGTCCTTTTCAGTGGGGATTTGGGGTTTATTTTATTTCTTAAGATATAGTACTTATTCAATGTGTTATGATTTTTCTTGGACTTTTATGTAATTTTCCTTCTGTCTTTAGAATTACCCACAAATCATGTATGAAACAATAGCAAGAAACCCCAGAATGAATCAAAAGATAAATAAGACTTTTAATAGATATTAATTTGAAAAATAGAGCATAATCAGTTTTCAACACAAAATTAAAGACAAATAACAGGATAAGGAATTTTGAACACAAGGTATAAAATCTTTCCAAAGAAATGAGGGTGCTGAAAAACGAAATGACAGATTTTAAATTCAGAAATGCAGAAATGGAAGAAAATTTAGCAGAAAAGAAGTAAAAGATAATAATTTTGAAAAAAAACCCATGAATTTATAAATGACAAACTGATTGATCTTGAATTCAGGATTTGAAGAAGTTTTAACTTAATAATCATGGGTCTCCTTGAAGAATTATGAAAATTTTAAAATCCTGAATTTCATACTACAGGAAATAATACAGGAAGAGTTCCCAGAACTGTTGAATACTGACTGCAATATCCAAAGAAAACAAAACTCAATGATCTGAATACAAGAAACATCTAAAAATAGATACAAACAGAATGAAAATGAGAGGCTGAACAATATGTTCTTTTTCTCCCCACATACACCAGGCATTCCAAAAAAAGAATAAATTTCATCTCTGCTCTCAGACACCAAAAATTAAAATTTAGAATGTCAAGAGAGGTAAGTGAGGAAACTGAAGCTTATTTAATGGTTGCATGGACAATGAAACAACAGTATTACACATATATTCACCAAATGGCATAGTATCTAAGTTCATAAAGAAAAAGATAATAGATAGTAATGTAATAATTATAGAAGACTTGAGTTACTTTCTTTCAGAATTGGATACATTTAGTACAAATATAAATAGAAAGGAAAATATAGAAGTGAACAAAGTTAAATTGATGTCTTCTGAATGGGGATATTTAATAATATGCAGTTCTCTATGTTATATGGTATTTTACAAATATAGACCACATTCTGTGAATAAATTTTAAAAGGCAGAAATATTAAGTACATACTTTTCTGCACATAACGTTCAGAATAATAAAATCATATTATAATAAATATTATTAAATAACTACTTAATAAAATCACTATTAACAGAAAATATAAGGAAAAAATAAATTCCTAAATAGCTAATATAGCCATCCTAAATAGATCAGTTAAAGAACAAATTATAGTAATGATTAATAATTATATGAAAGAAAAATAATATACTACCACATGCTAACATTGAGAATATAGATAAGGGGGCAGCTAGGTGGCGCAGTGGATAGAGCACCAGCCTTGAATTCAGGAGGACCGGAGTTCAAATATGATCTCAGACACTTAACACTTCCTAGCTGTGTGACCCTGGGCAAGTCACTTAACCCTAGCCTCAGGGGGGAAAAAAAAAGAGAATGTAGATTAAGCAGTCCTCAGGGGAAAAAATTATATCTTTGAAAATATAGATTAACAAAATAGAAAAATAGAAGCTCAATGAACTGATTATGTCCTTTAAAAAACAAATGAAATAATCAACAAATTAACAAACCAAAATAGGCACAGAAGGAAAAAATCTTGAGAATTAAAGGAGAAATGGATAAAATAGAAGATAGTAAAAATAATATCAAAAATAATTTTTTTAAACTTACAAAGCTGATAGTGTTAGTTCAACTATTACTTAAAAATAGAGAAAAACAAAATTCCCAAAATAAAAAAATAAGATAAATTCACAACAAATAGGAAACAAAAATTAATAGAACATTCTATATAGTTATTTACTAACAAACCCAAACACTGAAAAGAAAAATCTCAGTATATTCAAAATTCAGTATTTTCATACTAGATGATAGGAATGAAAACATAGTTTCTGACATTTAGGGAAACATAATCCTTAAAACTGTGAACCCAAATTCCAAAATTTTATCAATACTCTTATCCTAGTCAATAGAGAAATAAAGCAAGAGTGCTTCCATTTTCCCTACTACTATCAGACAGTTTTTAAAATGTGAGCAACAGAAATACGGAAAAAAATAAAAAACCTAACAATTGGAAAAGAAAAGTCATAATTAACCCTATTTACAGATGACAGTGATTTAAAATTTTTTCCAAAATACTTAAAAAGACAAATCCCAAAACATTTCAGCAAAAAAAAAGCATTTTCATTAAAACCTATCAATATATTTCAATTTATGTGATTGTTCTATTCTCATAGTCTCTTTAGTGAAAGGAGAGACTTTTCTGTAGAAATGACACTGGCCATTATAATTGCACAGTATTCATTTTTGTTTTACTCTTTTCATTTATGCTTTAGTTACTGTGTATATTATTTTCCTAGTTCTGTATGAATTCAGTATATAAGTATCTTCCCATGTTTCTTTGAATTATTCATACTCATCATTTCTCAGAGCACAGTGATAGACCATTACATTTATGTACCACAATTTGTTCAGGCATCCCCAGTTGATGGGCATTCTCTTTTTTCCAGTTTATACCAATGCCAAAAAAATGCTATGAATATTTTGGTATATATTAGACCTTTTCTTGTTGTCTTTGAGGTATAGTTAGTTGCATAGTAGATAAAATGCTGTCATTGGTTTCAGGAAGATCTGAATTAAGAATTCTTTCTCACACACTACCTGTGAAACTCTAGGTAAGTCACTTAATTTACCTGTGCTTCAGTTTCTCATTAGGTTTCTCATTTCTCAAAGGGCTTCTGAGAGCTCCTCTAATTCTAAAACTATAATCCTAAGTGAGAGTTCTGAGTCAGATTAAAGTTATTTTACTTAAATAATTTTTAAACAAATCCCAAATTGCTTTCTAGAATAGAAATTCACAGCCCTTCCAACACAAACTATTTCCATATATTGTCATCATTACCTATGTTCATAAGGTAGAAATCTTAGAGCTATTTTGATTTTCATTTCTCTTAGAGATTTATTGCTATTTTTCATCTTTATTAATAGTGTGTAATTTTTCATGTCAGAATTTGTCTTTTGATCATTTATCCATATGTGAATCATAGCACTCCTTATGTTAGCAAAGAAATGGGAAAAAGTAGATATTTATCAACTGAGGAATAGCTAAATAAGTATTGGTATATAAATATGATGGAATATTACATCATCATAAGAGATGGCAAACATGAGGACCTGAAAAAAAGAAAGATGTCTATGAATTGAAAAGTGAAGGGGGTGCAGCTAGGGGGTGCAGCTAGGTGGCACAGTGGATAGAGCACCAACCCTGAAGTCAGGAGGACCTGAGTTCAAATTTGGCCTCAGACACTTAATACTTCCTGGTTGTGTGACTCTGGGCAAGTCACTTAACCCCAATTGCCTCAACAACAACAACAAAAGGAAAGAAAGAAAGAAAGAAAGAAAGAAAGAAAGAAAGAAAGAAAGAAAGAAAGAAAGAAAGAAAGAAAGAAAGAAAGAAAGAAAGAAAGAAAGAAAGAAAGAAAGAAAGAAAGAAAGAAAGAAAGAAAGAAAGAAAGAAAGAAAGAAAGAAAGAAAGAAAGAAAGAAAGAAAGAAAGAAAGAAAGAAAGAAAGAAAGAAAGAAAGAAAGAAAGAAAGAAAGAAAGAAAGAAAGAAAGAAAGAAAGAAAGAAAGAAAGAAAGAAAGAAAGAAAGAAAGAGAGAGAAAAAAAGTGAAGTGTACATAATTACAAAAAAATTTTTACAAAAATTTTAAATTAAGTTAATTAAATTTAAATTTAAAAATTTACAAAAAATGTAAATGAAAAGAATGACCAAAAAAAACTGAACAGTGTATAATTATAATGATAAAGGTTGGGTCTACAAAGAAAACATCTGTGCTTCCTTTCATCAAAGAGGTATGAGTTTAGATTTGGAATGTTGAATATACTACTGTTATTTTTGGCAGATATATTGATTTTATTTTTAAAAATTAAAATTTTTGTTATAAGAGAAGGCTTGGTGGGTAGGGGAGCAGTGTATTTAGAAATAATATGATGTAAAAAGAAAATGGAATAAATAAAAAACATAAATTTTTAAAAATCTACTATGCCCAATAGTAAGTGGAGGTATATTCAGAAAGGAAAAAATATGATAGAAGAGAAACAATGTGATCCAGATAAAAAGGCATAAGAGGAGATATTTATATGCACTGTTATAAAGAACTTTGAATGTGTTTGGGAGTGGGGGGTGGATGAGTGGGAAGGAAAATATCCTGGTGAGACCATAGAGCCACAGAAGCATCAAAAGCTAATGATCATTAAAAGCTTAGAATCTACTATTCATTCAAAGACACTTCTTGAATGCTTACTGTATGCAAGGCACTGTATATACAAATACAAAAACAAAGTGGTCCCTGTCCTGAGGGAGTTTAAATTCTATCAGAGAAAAAAGTATTCACATAAAAAAGAAAATGCAAAATACACGCAAAAATTAAATGATGAATGGTTGATTCTTCATCATCCTGTATAAGTTGGGAAATTGAACTGATCCTTGAAGAAAACCAAGACTCCATGAGATAGAGGACAGAGAGTATGTTCCAAGCATAGACACAGAGTTTAAAAGTGATTTGTCTTATATGAAGAACAGCACAGTTGTTATTTTATGTTATGTTATAGGATCTAGGTACACTGCACAATCTGCAGTGGAAATGACTGTCACTTCAGTTCCAAAGCTAGGAATCCTATTTATTGCACCTTATATGCTTATACATCTGTTCAGCTTGGACATCTTTCTATCTTCTCCCATGAAAATTATTTTTGTGATACACTTGAATGGGTTTTGTTAAAACTATTTTATTGAACCTTACATACTTATCCAACTATTTATCTTGGACATCTTTCTATCTTCTCCTATGAAAAATATTTTTGTGATACACTTGAGTGGGTGTTAAAACCATGGTCAAACCATGACTAGAATACTATGTCTAGTTCTGAGTAATATATTTTAGAAGAGATATTGGTAATCAATCAGTAATAAGCTGGTATGTGCCCACAGGAAAATGACCATGATTATGAGCAAACTTGAAAACTATGTCATTTGAGGATTGGATAAAAACTAGACGAAATTTATACTGGAGAAGAAAGGCCTAAAAAGGCTGAGAGGACATGATTTAGTATTTTGTAAATATTTTAGAGACTATTATGTGGAAGAGGGAGAAATAGGCAAAAGAAAGATCAATGAGCAAACGTTAAAAGAAAACAGATTTTCAACAATAAAGGAAAGGAAGAAGGAGGAAATTTGCTAAAGTAGTGCCTGTCTAAAATTCAAATGGACCACCCTGGGAATTATGGAAGCACTGCCATCACTAGTTTTCTAGTAAAGATTTGGTGTCTGCATGTTAGGAATGTTGTAGCTGCTATTCATTCTCTGCATAGGAATTGGACTAGATGACCTTTTTGATCCCTTAGGATTCTAAGAATTTATGATTCTAGCTTGCCAATCAAAACAGCTGAATGCTACTAGTTTGAAATTAGCATAACTAGACAGGAACTCAAAAAACTGTTGGATTGATAAAAAGGCCCCCTTGACAATCTAGCTTCTATGACTTTATTTTTGGTTCCATAGCTTTTCTTGTTTTATTCCCTATGTTTGGAATACCTTTTTGTTCAATGTCTGCTTATTAAAATTTTCTCCATCTTTTAAGACCCTGCTCATATTTTCCCTAATTCCCTCCTTCTTTCTCATGGAAATAAACATTCTATCATTCCAAGCAACATTATATAGAACTTTAAATCTAATGTACTTATGTTTCCTTCAGTATTACAGCTGTTATTTGTATATATATTTTACTGTTATCTCAATATTAGATTGAAAGCATCTTAAGGGCAGGAACAATTTTTTTTTTCTTTTTCTGAGGCTGGGGTTAAGTGACTTGCCCAGGGTCACACAGCTAGGAAGTGTTAAGTGTCTGAGACCACATTTGAACTCGGGTCCTCCTGAGTTCAGGGCTGGTGCTCTATCCACTGCGCCACCTAGCTGCCCCGGGAACAATTGTTTTTAAAAAGTTTTACTTCTCACAGACTTTTGTATGTAGTAGGCATTCAATAAATGTCTATTGGATTGGATTGTTGAATTAGGTCTTCCTCTAATTTCTTCAGCTGGAAAACAAAAGTGTGATAACACTAACCTAATGAAATAAACTCCAATTCAATAAAATTTCTAAATATGTTAATTAAAAAACCATAAATTTAACATAACTTGAAAGATATGCTTACCTGTAAATGTTAGCACAAACACGCATATTGATATTATCCATGAGATTCTGCTGTTGGTTTCCTTAAAACTGTTCATTATGTCATTAAAGAAGACACCAAATGATTTGATGACACCATATGTAAGTGCTTCTACCAAGAAAAATGAAAAAGCCACTACCCAGCCCCATCCTCCATCAGGCACTTCAGAATAAACATTTGCACTGAAACACTTTCTCCTCTGAGTCATTCTTGATCTGAAATTAAAAAAGAAATAACATTTCTTAACTTAGATGGCCATGAAGCAGGCTTAAGCATTCTGATATCCCTTACCAAACTATAAGAACAAATATGATCACCCGAATTTTTTTTTATGTTGCTATAAAGTTAATACATATGAAACTAAATCAGAGTCAAAATTATATGTCATATAGGTATAGTCTGGTAACTGGTCTTTGAAATGTGCTAGAAAAATATTAGCTACTATATAACTCTAATTAGTTCTAATTGCTGGCACTTACAGTACTTGAAGATATGCAAAGTACTTTATATATTATCTTGTTTGATTTTTTACAACCATCTGGGAAGGAAGGTCCTATATTATGCCCATTTTATAGATGAAACTGTGTTGCCTAACTGACCAATTCCAGTTGGGTCCCCAGCAGGGGCATTCCTACTCCTATTCATAGAGGTTGTTTGTCCTTCATTCTCAAAGAGGACCATATATCAAGGAGGTGATGACTTGGCAAGATATAGATCAGGATAACTGAATGCTATGGGAGATTTTGGCCTTTTTAAGCTAGTCTCAGTTTGATTGAGACAATGTCTCATTAATAATTAAGGCTAAGTAAAAAAGGATACAGTGAAAGGACTCTTTTATCTGATCAGATTTTACCTAGGTAGATTTGAGAATCATCAGATGGTAAATTAAATCAAGAAGAGTTGACAAGATCCCCAAGGAAAAAAGAGAACTCTGAGGAACAGTATGGTAAGAGGGGATGATTTGGATGAGAATCCAGCAAAGGAACTTGAGAAGAAGCATTCAGATAGAGAAGAGAACTAATGGAAGGGAGTTACAGCCACTTCATTATGTGAGAAGGAGTAAAGGTGGGAATAGTGGCAGAAGGCACCTGAATATGATAGGAGATGGGAGATGAGAAAGAGGAGAGAACATGTAGCACATGTTGAATGGTTTCAATTTTTTCTGTAAAATATAAGAAGCTATTCTCAGGGGGTAGGGTTACCATGGGTGACTTGAGGAGGGATTAAAAGGACTAGAAAATTTCCGATAGAGAGGGGAATGAGTCGATGAGGTAAATATGGAAGAAATGAGGGCCCAATTGAGGTTGTATAATAATAATTTGTGGTGGATCTGGTCAGAGCAGTTATGTGATTTTTGAGCTCAATCGTGACAGAATCTAGGGTAGTCAAGAGACAGAGATGAGGGAAAATAGTTTAGGAATATATGCTTTCTCACCCAAGACATTATCCCAATTTTTCAGGAAATAGGCAAACTTTACCAAGTTTCATTTTTAATTGTTAAATCTTGAGTACATAGCACAATGTCAGGCAAATAGCAGGTGCTTTAAAAACTTGATTAATTTAGATAATTGATTAATTACCAAAGAAAGACAGTCCACTTTCTGATTCTAAGATTCTCAGATTTTAGATTAATTTACCATACATGTTTGAAAAGGGACAAATATTATTTTACCTAATGGCTCTCTCATTCTTACAATTGCAAGTAAAGTTTCAAAGCTTTTTTTTTTAAGTTAAAACTCACTTTTTATAGTGTCATTTAAAAAAAAACACACTTAACTGAATTAAAGTATAAGATTGCTTATAGGAAGCTTGCACTCTCTATGACAAAGTTTTTTTTTTTTTTGTTTTTGTTTTTTTAAGCATTTGGACACATTACTAAAATAGAATTGGGATTGAATAAAAATAGAACAGGGGTTCTTAAAATGCAAAAAGCCTTGAAATGAACCTTTAGTAGCCCTCCAGAGAACTTTACAACTTCCTTCAGCTATCCTTCACCTTAAGAAGTTATAACTGACAACAGATTATGATTGGATAAGGGAATTTCAGAGTTAATGAATATGGAAATAGTGCATTTGTAAGAGATGGCCATCACTCTGTGTAGAGGAGGAAGTGTGGAGGAGTAGGCCATGGGAAATCAATAATTTGAGGAACTGAGAAATAAGAATGTTTAAGGGAATATTACTATGTATGTTGAAGTCTTCTAGTGTGAGGGTAGAAGTTGGGGGCAGGGCCATCTCCAGGTACCCTGATCTATATCTAGAGTACATTGCTCTAGAGGAGAAAGTGAGACTGATGACTTTGCACAGCCCTAGCTCACTTAAATCTAATTCATTTGCATGTAATCAAATTACCTTTCTGAATGGTTCTTTTCCAGAAAAATGTTCAAACTTTACAACCTCTAAGTAGGAGTAGAAGCTGCCCCATTGGGGATCCAACTGGAACTGACTAGTTGGGTAACATAGATCCCTCCTTTCCATTCCTTCTTCCTTCTGTCCATACAAGATATACTCCCACCTCTGGGTTCTCTACCCAAAAGAATGTAAATGTTGATCATTGAAACTTCACAAGAGATCTTGAGGTTTATGGGCTATATTTCTTTTAAAAATTATTTTAATTAAAAAAATAAAACTAAAGAACATTTTTCACTTAATCTTTATATCATTTAATCTCTGTTCAGAAAGAAACATTTCTGAAGAGAATCCGAAACAACTTTAGACAAAATCAGATTGGAATAGAACTGTTTGGGGCATTTGAATCCATCTCTTCTTGAGTGAGAATCACAATGCAGATCCACTTCAGAGCATTCATATTCTCACAGTTGATTACCTGGGACATCTAGACTAAAATTTCGTTGTTCTAACAAAAAAATAAAACTCCCAAGACTAAGAACTTAGGTAGATTTCTTTCTTAAGAACCAATCTTTAAACCCAAAACCCCAAACTCTCACTGATTGGCTAAAAATAGTTCCCAGGCCAACCCCCATTTGGTCATTGTTTGGGCCCTGAATGGCTCAGAGCTAATGTAAATAGCAATTGAATCTGTTTTGGCCAGAAACTGAGTCTTCCCCTCCCTGATATAATAAAATATATATATATATATATATATATAACATATATTACATATAATATATATAAATATATATAATAAAAGAAGCCATCTCTGCCTTATTTTTAAACTAGATTTAATCACTTAAATTGCATATTCCTTCTGCAATTAAATCTAATTCACTTGCTTATCATTGTTATGCTTTGAGACTGAAGGACAAACAATAACATTGTGAAGTTATTATTTATATATGTCTAACCTTTATGCCTGAAGTGTCCAAAATCAAGTCAGTTAAAATTCTAAGAAAAAAACAAAACAAAAATACAGGCAATATTCATAGGATCATAAATTTAGAACTGGAAAGGATTTTTAAAATCATTTAATCTAAGAGTTCTTAACTTCGATTTACATTGTGGACCTTCTTGACAGTCGGTAACCACCTATAGGTTGGTTACCTTTTCACAATCTTTTTAGAATCTTACTTCATAACTCACTAGAAAACACAGCAAAAAAAAAAAAAAAAAAAAAAAAACTGAAGTTTTCACTAAGAGCTCTCCTCCACAATTTCTGAAAGCTTATCACTAAGATGTGTTCTTGCAACTGTCTCCTTCACATGAAGAGGTGATCTCTTTCCTTTGCTAAGACAAGACACAGGCACGAGGGAAACTCTTTTGGGGTGCTATGTCTTTTTCAGGATTTAGCCTGCAAGTAAAGTTGCACCTCATGGGGTGTTTCCTTTTTCCTGGTAAATGACAAGTTCCACTAGGGAACTTACCTTTTCCATTTCTATGCTCTCCCAACTCTATTTCATATGTACCATTCCTGATGTCTATTGTATCCCTTCATTTTGTCTGTAACCTCTTCCTCTATACATAAATTTACCTTTTGCCAAAGAAAATGGCCATCATAAATTCTTCACAATACTGAACCCCAACTTTTGGTGCCTACTATCACATCATCTGGTGTCTACTCATCCACATCATTTTGGTCCTCAAACCACATCACTTTCACCTGAAATTTTAACAGTGGCTTCTGACCGCACCATTCAATTGAAATTGCTCTTTCCAAAATCACACTGTTGTGCCACAGTTCTCTTTTAATATCCTATTCAGTTACTCTGCCTCAGGTTATAATCATTCTCTCTCAATGTCAGGATAAAAGTCTTATATCTTAGACCTTAGGCTATACTTATTTCTACTTAATGTTTGATGGATAAAGATCTTTATCCATTTTTGACATCATTAGAATATCAGGAGGCTCTCCAGTACCTCCTATTATGTCATCCTCATCCTAGTTTCCTCCCCCCCATTAGGTCATCCCCATCCAGGTACCTCCCCCATGATATCATTGTTCTTGTTACCCTATAAAAGAATGTGTATTCAATATTCAGGGCTGGATTCTTTGAGACCATAGTCTTTTCAGCCCTGGGACCAACCATGGATCCATTGGTCCCAGTAAATCTCTCCATTTAATAAATTCTGTATTGAATACTCTGTAATCTCTATCTTGCTCAGTTTCTCCTGCATTACATTTTGAAGCTCCCCAGCAAGATAGCAGAAAATGAGCAACAAAAAATTATCAAACTGTGCATACCCTTTGATCCAGCGGTGTTACTACTGAGATCTTAAAGAAGAGAAAGGGACCTGTATGTGCAAGAATGTTTGTGGCAGCCCTCTTTGTTGTGTCCAGAAACTGGAAACTAAATGGATGCCCATCAATTGGAAAATGGCTGAATAAATTGTGGTATATGAATATTATGGAATATTATTGTTCTGTAAGAAATGACCAACGGGATGATTTCAGAAAGGCCTGGAGAGACTTACATGAACTGATGCTCAGTGAAATGAGCAGGACCAGGAAATCGTTGTATACCTCAACAACAATACTATATGATGATCAATTCTGATGGATGTGGCTCTCTTCAACAATGAGATGAACCAATCAGTTCCAATAGAGCAGTAATGAATTGAACCAGCTACACCCAGTGAAAGAACTCTGGGAGATGACTATGAACCACTACATAGAATTCCCAATCCCTCTATTTTTGTCCGCCTACATTTTGGATTTCCTTCACAGGCTAATTGTACAATATCTCAAAGTCCTATTCGTTTTGTACAGCAAAACAACTGTTTGGACATGTATACATATATTGTATTTAATTTATACTTTAACATATTTAACATGTATTGGTCAACTTGCCATGGGGGGAGGGGAAGGAGGGGAAAAATTAGAACAAAAGGTTTGGCAATTGTCATTGTTGTAAAATTACCCATGCATATATCTGGTAAATAAAAACTATTTAAAAAAAAAAACAATAATAGGGAAATTAGGAAGAGAGAATGGCTTAGGGTGAAAGACAATTCAATTTCAGATATGTTTAATTTAAGATGTTTATAGCAGAAGTATCAAACTCATGGCTACTCATAAAACTCCCAAGTGTAGTCAGAACCATATTAAAAGATAATTGGGAAATGTTTAACAAAATAAATCAAAATACAAAAGGAAGGAAGGAAGGAAGGAAGAAAGAAAGAAAAGAGAAAGAAAATGAGCAGGATTAGAGATGAGACTTTCGGGTCTCTGCCTTGGGTGTCAAGGGTGGCTTCAGATCTGAATTCTTGTCCTTGAGAGGCCAGGCACTCCCTGGGTTTTTTTTCTCAGCCTCCAGGAAAGAGAGCAGTTTCCAGTCACAACAGCCTGATGGCAGACACCCCCATTTTGGCCACGGGAGAGTAAGTCGGTCTGGGTAACTTTTGGGGTAACCATCTGGTACCTGTTCTGTCTGTATGTTAGCATCCGGATTCCCAGAATTATGAAATGCTGACGAGCATAAATTCTGGGAGTAGGGTCTTCTGTACACAGGGGACCGACCCTACCTGGGTGTCTAAGACACATCTGTGTGCCAGTTGGCACAACTCTGGGCATTCCAGAGTATAAATCTGGGTGTCTTTTTTTAAGACACCATCTGGCTTAAAAAAAGGGGGGGGGGCTCCATTTGGATTATGGGAGGGAAGACTGGAGCCAACATCTTCCCTCAGGGCTATTCTTTTCAGATAGTCCTTGGTCTGTTAAGTGTTTTGTTGTTGTTGTTGTTGTTTTTTAGGCTGGGGTTAAGTGACTTGCCCAGGGTCACACAGCTAGGAAGTGTTAAGTGTCTGAGTTCACATTTGAACTCGGGTCCTCCTGAATTCAGGGCTGGTGCTCTATCCACTGCGCCACCTAGCTACCCCGACTGTTAAATGTTTTGACTGCACAGTCTATGTGTGTTCTGTATTCTATGTGATTTGTTTGTTTTGTTAATTTAAGAGCTCTGCTAAATTTAAGAACAATGATCAATGTTGCAACTGTATTTAGTATAATTCTAACCTCCAGCTGGAGAAAACATTTGATTAGGAATTTTAGGATGATTCTAAATTGTGGGAAATAATTTTACTATTGCCTTTGCATGCCATATTTGTTCTGAGCATTCTTTTGGGCAGTTTTAAAATTGTGGGAAATAATGTTACTGTTGCCTGTGCAGGCTAGATTTAGTTATCTTTAAGTATAAGATCTTAAAAGAACAATTGCTTGTTAAAAAGGTTCTGTTAACTTGCCTAAAAGGGGTCATGTGCCTCTAATTAGGTAAAGTATGTTGCAAAAAGGATCTGACTTCTGAAGGCTCCAATTTTGGCCAAGTTGGAGCTTAGGAGAAGTCCATTGGGAATAATGGCCACATGGGGCCAGAGGGAGAGAAAGAAAAACTATACTGTTTCATTATTTGAAATTTGATAGGAAAAACAGTTTTATATTATTGGGAATTTAAAGCTGTATTTTGGTTCAGAGTTTGTAACCTATATTATAACATTGTGAGTTATGCTGTGCTGGACATGTGGGTTTTATGGAATCTTCTTCCCCCTTCTCCCCCCCCCCCATTTCTGCTACTTTAAAGGTTGGATGGGGTTTTGTCTTCAAAGGTGAAGATTTAAACTGAACATTCTCCCCCTCCCTTTCTCCCCCCCCAGCTCTCTGCTACTTCAGGTACGCAGAGCATCTACTTAGCCTGAGCTACTGCTGTTAAGTTCGCCTTCCCTCCCCCCATGCCTCTTTGGAGGTGGAGTTGGGGGGGGGGGGGTGGGCAGCCATGTGGAATCTTCTCCTCCCCCCTCCCTCTAAACTTTGTTCCAGCCATTTTCTATCAAAGTTGCAGTCACCTAGTTCTTGGCTAAAAGGAGCAAACTGATTTGTATAAATATAAGGTTATGGTAAATAGGATTTGTCTGAAATTTTGGTTAATGGGATTTGTTATTGGAGGTTAAATTTCTTGGGTTTGTAGCTAATATGTCACTGCATTTTTTTCCTCCTGTAACTGATTTCTATAATCAGAGCAATGGTCATTAAGAAACTATTAATGCAATTCAATTATGTCATACCTTGCTATTTACAATCTGGCTATATGTTATACCTGGTTATCTGTAATCATTATACCCTAAATACTTGAGCAAATAAGTATATAGTCTGTTCATCTATCAATTACTAGATATTATATCTGCATATTCAAGTTTTTTTAAGGTTTATAACTAATGAGAAGCCACATTTTGTAGCAGTCCTTGTGGACCAGTCTTTCTATCTCAGACTGTTCTAACTTTTCTTTGTTAGATTTATTTTTGCTTCTAGATTTGGTCAAATTACAGATACTGACTTGCTTCTGGGACCTAGATCCAAGCTTTGATTGTCAGCATACCACATTACACCCATCCCCCTTCCTGGACTGAGAATCTCTGCCCATCTTCAACAGGAAGCAGTTTTTTGAGAAAACCATCTCCCCTGCTCCTGATGTAATTTGGACTGATATGGGGGAGTGAGAAAGTGGCTGAATTGTTATAATTTTAATTGTATTACTGTATTTAAGATTTGGGATGGAAATTATTAAACTTGTGTAACTATTATTGTTATGTTTGAGGGATTTTTTAGTCTGTTATGTATATGTATAGGAATTGATTCACTCTTGGGATTTATATGTGGTATGGTTATTTGATAATTCCTTTCTGTGAGGAAAAAAGGGAGTAAGACATAGGAAATTGGGGAAACTGGTGTTATTTTCTTTTTCTTTTTTTTTTAATTAATTTTATAATTATAACATTTTTTGACAGTACATATGCATAGGTAATTTTTTACAACATTATCCCTTGTACTCCCTTCTCTTCCGAATTTTCCCCTCCTTCCCTCCACCCCCTCCTCTAGATGGCAGGCCTTCCCATACATATTAAATATGTTATAGTATATCCTAGGTACAATATATATATGCAGAACCGAATTTTGTTGTTGTTGTTGTTGTTGTTGCAAAGGAAGAATTAGATTCAGAAGGTAAAAATAACCTGGGGAGAAAAACAAAAAATGCTAACAGTTTACACTCATTAGCCAGTTTTCCTTTTCTGGGTGTAGCTGATTCTGTCCATCATTGATCAATTGGAATTGGATTAGCTCTTCTCTATGTTGAAGATATCCACTTCCATCAGAATACATTCTCATATAGTATTGTTGTTGAAGTGTATAATGATCTCCTAGTTCTCCTCATTTCACTCAGCATGGTGTTATTTTCTTAGGCACTTCGGCCCTACCCCCTATTTTACTAGTTCAGATTTAATTGTAAGTCCTTTAAATAATCCTTTACTCCTTGCTTAAATTTATTGGACTGATTTGCTGGTTATGCTTTAACTTTGAAATCCTTTATTCTGCTGAATTACCCTGGCAGACTCAGTTTTTGGGATTATTTTTTAGAAACAACCAGAAATCGGATACCTGTCTTATAGAAATTCTTCTCCAGGTTTTTATTTCTCTCTCCTAGCTTTCTTATCTTAGTCTCATTCTTTCCTTCTTAGTGTCTTCTGCTTGATGTTCATGTAGACTGCTGTCTATTAATTATCTCTATTAATTATCTGGGACATCTTCTTTTCTCCCTCTACTATAACCCTTGGTGATTAGTCCCATGGATTTAATTATCTCAACTCAAAGATTCTCTGATATACTTGTTTGGACCTAACCTGTTCTTTCTTCTTTTTCGGTTGCCTGAGCTACCAATTTTTTAACTCAGCTCTATAAGGGATTCAACTTCTTCCTAGTTATTTTCAGATTCTCCTATATCTACCCTTCTGAGAAAGCCCCTCCTTTTTATATAAATTCCTTAGGTTATGACCAAATCTCTTTAGAATTATTTTAATTTAAGGTTTTCAGGCTCTTGTTTGTTTTAGCTATGAACATGATTAATTCAATCAAGAAAAAATTTGTTATTATTATTGTTTTTAACCAGACAAATTCCTTTTAAGTAGACTGACTTAAACGATGTAATCCCATCCTTACCTTATCCAACTTTCCTTCTAACAAATTGTAAATTAGTGGAAGGGAGAGAAGAGAGCTCAAAATTATTTGTATTCCTCATTATTTAGGAGAGAGACTTGCAAACACTAGGTATTCAATGAAAATGTCTTGACAACTAGAGTGATGAAGAAATAAGTATAAATCCAAAAGAATTCACTGAGCATCTACTTATATTCTAAGCAGTGAGGATACACAAGCAAAAAAGTAACAATCTCTTACCTCAGGAAGCTTACAGTGTATCCTTTTTGTAAAGACATTTCATACTTTGAACAGATACATATTTTATATATTTTATGCACTTCTCAGCTTTTCATTGTGCATAGATCAGTTCCAGTCTAGGTCCTGCCATTAATAGTAAAAGAATACATTTCTATTTTGCTTTTTACAAGGTCTTTTCCTCATAACAAAAGGTGTTATTCTGTTTATCATTCTATTTAGCTGGTGAGAAAACTGAAGAAAAGAGAGGTAAAAACAACTTCAGAGCTTAAGCCTAGGTCTTTTACTTCAAATCTAGGCATTTTCCCACTTATCCACAATGCCATGTAACTCAATGGATTGACTCTGGGCAAGTCAAGTCACATTTCCAGTTATGGGATATATTATGACTGGCTACAATGCTAGGGAGAAAAGAGCTGGACTTAAAATGACAATTTCCACCTAACCTAATTTTTCTCAATTGGCCAGTTTTACTCTAATTGGAGGATTTAGGGTCTTCAAGCCACTGGGTACTTTATCCTCAGGAGTTAATTAGCAAAATAAAACTTGCCAGTCTAGGTTGAAAAGTGGTTCCCCTCAAAAAAAGTCTCCTTAATGACTGAATGCAGATAATTACATTGAATAATTAAAGAGTTCTTTCTTCCAAAAAAAGTTCACCAGGACTTAAATTTTAGGCAGTACAGAAAGTGACCAAAAAGTGTATAGCCTTTGTTTTCTAAATTGTGATTTCATAGAGATAACCACTAAGTGCTCCTTATCCTGACTCAGTCCCTATATCCAATTAATTGTCATGTCCTATTATTTCCCCTTAAATAGTCTCTTCTCTGACAGTGCCAACACTCTACTTCAGGCCCTATTGCCTCACTCCAGATCTTCTGCAGTAGCCTACTGATTAAGGTTTTTGCCTCAAGTCTCTCCCCACTACAATTCTTTTTCCACTCAAATGTCAAATTAATCTTCAAAAAAACACAAGTTTGATCATAATCCTTCCCCTCTCCCTCAAACAGTTCTAGTGGTTCTCTATCACCTCCAAGATCAAATATAAAACCCTCTGCCTTTTAAAACCATTCAGAAATTGGTTCTCTCCCACTTTCCAGTTCTTTTACACTTTATTCCCCTTTCCCCTATATCCAGCAACTTGAAAGTAAAGATAGGTTTTGCCTTTCTTTGTATCTCCAGAGTTTAGAACAAAGCCTGATACATAGCAGTGTTTAATAAATGCTAGTTAAGATTATACTATGTTATTAACTATTATTATAATCAAGAGAAATATAAATAACGTTACCACAAAACTAGTTAAGATTTCATAGAAAGAACTTATCTCTTTAAACTGAAATGATTAAACTCAAGTATGTTTAAAATAGGAATATTAATTGGCCCTTCTCATAGAGATGATTCTCCTACATTCAAAACATTAGGGACATAAATTTTTGTTTCACAAGTTTCTGCCCTAGACTTCTTTATTATTTAGAATATACAATTGCTGACTAGAAGTATAGATGTAATCTCTAGTCATGATCTGTGATGCCGATCTTATTCTGTGAACAAACCCTGTACTTTGATTTCACATGGAAATAATACAGAATTAGGAGAATAGGGCCTTAATATTTTCTTTTGGGTATGGGCCACAGGCCCATGGTCACAGGCAATTCATTTCATCTTTTTAAGTATCAGTTTCTTTATCTGTAAAATGAGGGATCTATATTAAATGAGTCTACTTCCCTTTGAGTTCTAATTCTGCTCAGCATGGTGTGGTTTGACATGACAGAAAGAACACTGATCTAGGTATCAGGAAACATGCATATTAGTTTTGGCTTCTCTTTTCTATTAGCTCATTTCATCTCCCTAGCCTTTAATATCCTCATTTATAAAAAAAGGACATTGAAATAGGTGATATTTAGGTCTTTTCTAGCATAGTGTCCTAGAAAAAGGCATTGGTTATGAAGTCAAGATTCTAATTCCAGGTTCTGCCACTTTTTTGTCATGTGACTTTGGATAAATCATCTCACCTCTCTGAAATTCAATTTCCTCGTTCAAAAAGTAAGACTGTGGCTTATACTACTTACCTCATAGGATTATTCTGAGATGCATTGTAAACCTTAAAATATTATAAAATGTCAGCTATTATAATAAACATCATGAATTTGCAAAATGAACTAGTCCAGATAGTTATGGAAAGTTAGAGAGCTGCCCAAACCTGCTGACTTATCAGAGTCTAAAATCCCTAAGCACAGAGGAATGTATAAAGTACATATAAAAGATGAATGTTTAAATACAAATCCAAGAGTTTGCTAGATGGGGGCAGCTAGGTGATCTAGGGGATTACTTGACACACTAGATGTGTGACCCTGGGCAAGTCACATAATCCCAACTGCCTTGAAAATAAAATAAAACAAAACAAAAAGTTTGATGGTAACTGAGGAGTTAATATTTAGCTTTGGATTTCTTTTTCTTTCTGCTAACTATATACTCTGAACTCCTAGAAGATTATTAATCCCTAGGGGCAGCTAGGTGGGGCAGAGGATTGAGTGCTAGACAATTCAGGAAAACCTGTGTTTAAATCTGGTCTTAGGCCTGGAAAGATTTACACAAACTAATGCTGAGTGAAACAAGTAGAACTAAGAATATAGTATGCACAGTAATAGCAAGACACGATTAACTTTGAAAGATTTGGTTCTTCTCAACCATTCGGTGGCTCAAGGCAATCCCAATAAATTTTGGATAGAAAATGCTACCTACATCCAGATAGAGAACTATGGAGAAGGAATGTAAATCAACATATGCTATGTTCACTTTTTTTCTCTCATGGTTTTTCCCTTTTATTCTAATTTTTATATCCTAACATGATTCATAAAGAAATGTTTATTTTAAAAAATTTAATGTACATGTATAACCAGAAAAAGAAAATAATAAACAAATGAATGAATGAATGAATCTGGCTTTGGACAATTACCCATTATGGGAATCTGGACAAGTCATTTAACCTCTTTTGGCCTCAGTTTCTGCAACTTTAAAATTGGGATAATTATATTTTCATCCCAGGATTATAGTGAAGATTAAATGACATAATATTTGTAAAATGCCTGACACAAAGTAAAAACTATATCCATTCTTATTCTTTCCCACTTTATTAGAAAATACCAGAATTGGAAGGGATGTCAAAGGTAATTTAGTACAATCAGTACCTAAGCAAAAATGTCTTCTAAAAAATATTTGCCAAAAAATCATTCATCCTCTGCTTGAAGACACATACAGCTAGGAAATCATTGATATTCTCATCAAATAATACATTCTATTGAGTATATTATCCTTCTTTATCATCTTGCAATTTCATTCTTTGTCTAAAACTTACTTTTATTACTGAGGTTATATAAGATCAAAGTCCCTTCTCTTTTCCAAAAAAAAAAAAAAGTTTATAGTTATAATTTTCTGAAGCACTCTTACACCTTGTTATGTTCAATTACCAATGGATAAGGGATGATAACTTTCTTAGTAATAGCAAATAGTCTCATTCCCTATGTAGTTAGTTGTGGAAATTTTGTTACATAAGGATGGAGAAGACAATACTTCTCCACTACCTCTACATTTTAAAAAAATCATCTATAAATATCCTAGAACCTCTGTTCTACACTGTGAAACACAAGGTTACTAAATATATTAACCACTCTGAATTGTTATGTCAATTCTGTTATACTGATCTACCTTTCTGTTTTTTAGCCAGTAACAGTTTTGGTAATACAATATATATTATTATATAAAATATAATTTAAGATCTGGTATTGCTAAACCTCCTTTGCTTACATTTTTTTTCATTAGTTCTTTTGCTATTCTTGACTTTTTGTTCTTCCAAATGAATTTTTGTTATTGTTTTTTATAATTCAGTAAAATAATTTTTTGGTAAGCTAATTGGGATGGCATTGAATACATAATATATCTCTAGTTATTTAAATGATTTTGTGTAGATATGTGTGTGTATGTGTTATTATTGTTAGTATAGTTCCTGGGTTTGTTTTGGAAGGTGTATTCCCAGGTACTTCATACTGTCATTTTTTAACAAAACCCAAGACTAACAGATTTTAGGTTGGTTGTATGCCAGTAGTACGGAAAATAAACTGGGTTCAAATTCTGCCTCATAACTTTAAACCCTCAAAACCTAGTTTCTTCATCTGCAAAAAGTAAATAACAATATTTGTTCTATTTATCTAATGGTAAAATTAAGCGATAAGTACCATCAAGCCTTAAATAGCTATACACATCTTACTTATTATCATTAATATTAATATAGGACAATACTGTCTAAAAAGCATTGGCTTCAGAAGTCCTGGTTTTAAATTCTACTTCTGAAGCTGCAGCTATAACTCCTCCAGGAGAACATGTGTTACCTAGGACAAATCTCTTGGGTCACCTGGTTTCCTATGAGATTAGATCCCCTCCCCCAGTTCTTTTTGGATCAAGAGAGTAGGAAAATTATTTTTTCCCAATTCAGTTTTATAGGTGAGTTTGACTACTCCAATGGTACATCACTTAAAATGCTGAGTCCAAAGGAACAAATAAATAATTTACTTTATTACTCAATAAGCCATTTAAAGTGGGCCTCAGTTTTCCTTCCATAAGAAAAACCAGGGTTTGGACTAGAAATAATGTCTAAAATTCTCTTTAACTCTAATAATCTGGGATTTTCTAAGACATTTATTTGCTATGTAAATTACTTTATCTTTCAGAGTTTTTCTTTATCTCAATTTAATTCAACAAATACATGTTAAGTGCTTTGCTAGTCCTATGAGATACAAAGAACCTGGGTCCTTAAGGAGCTTACTTTCTAATGGGGCAGATACAAGCCTAAACTAATAAGCAAATACAAAGTGTCCAGAGTGTGACACAAATTAACTAAAATTGATCTTATCACTTGGTGACCTAGTTAATAGTCTCAAGTTTTCCAGTAAATAAGAGGGGACTGGATTAAATGATTTCAATTATCCTTGAGTTAATATTCCCCTACACATAAAATTTGAGTAATAACAATCTCATTTTTAAGCTAACATTCTTCAAAAAGTTGCAGAGAAGCAATAACTTAATACAAACTACTTTTTAACTCTTTTTCAGAGAATAAAAAACTCATGATAAATTTAAGGACTGTTCAAGTTCTCTTCCTACTGAATATACTTGAAATAACTGATTATTCTGCTGGAGTTTAGGAACATGTTAAAATGTGGAGTCTCAGTGGAATAGTTATTGCTTAATATTACATTCAACTTAAATGCATTAAAAAGGCACAACACTGATTATTCCATATTAGCAGCTTTATCTTCAGTAACTTCAGTACAATTTCAAAAGGACACATATGGAAATGCTTAACAGCAACTGAGACAAACTGCCACTCAGCAAAAGTGTCATGTATTTATTTCCATTCTTCTTAAAAGGTGTAACCCCGGAGAACAGCTTTCAACAAGTTGTTCCATAATTGTCAAAAATTAGGCTGTTCTTAAGCGAAGGCTACTTGTGCAAAAAGTCCAAATCGTGCAGTTAAAAATCCCAAGTCTTTCCAGAAATGCCGCATAAGCAGCACTGAACTATTTGACGGAACTCATTCTCCAATTTACTAGACCAAGATGTAGCAACCCGATCCAAGAATTTAATCAGATTCTCCGTGTTCTCCTAGGAAGGATTTCCATTGAGGAAACTCCTTGTTTAAAAACCACAGAAATAAAACTCTGGGTTTAGTGGCAATCATTAAGACAGTAGAACTTGCTTTTCCACTTGGTTGCACTGTTTATTTACATGCAGTATGTCTCTATGTTGGAAAGTCTCAAGTGAAAGGAAACTCGGGACTATTTCTACATTGGCCATGCAAGATGTATTACTGACTAAAATGCCATAGCGAAGTGCTTCCTACCCCAAGATGGTTTACTTCTAATGACTTTTAACCTTAAAATTTTCGACTACAAAAGAGTACAAAAGGACACACTGTCAGCGTATTAAAAAACTCAAGCTATAAATTGCTGGCTTTAAATTTTAAACCTTGCAAACATAGGAATTTCATGTGGAGGACCTAGTGGTGCCAAGTAGTTGCTTCCTAGGCTGGTTTCTTATTAAAGTCTACCTTCAATGTCGCTAGCCACCTATGTCATTTTTTATTTCTTCAGTGTTGGACGTAAGGAAATAACCCATTTCCTTTAAAAAGCCATCCTCCTTTGCAAAACAGCCGTGACACTTGCCGGCTACAGAAGAGTTTGGTTTCGGGTGCAGGGGAGAACAGTTTAAGATGGGAGGGGAAGCCCGCAGTCACAGAACTACAACTTTGACAATCAGAACATAAGAATTTGGAGCCTGCAGGGAAAATCTTGCCCGGTCGAAAAAGTCAGGGACCCCAAGTAATTGGCCTTGAGGTATAACCTCACTTTCTTGGGACAGCACGGTCTGCGCCCCGGCCGTGTGCAATGCGGACTCTCTGTGAGGTGTCTGACATTCCGATTCTGATGACGTTCAGGGAACTTAATGCAGGACTCTCAAAGGAAGAGCTAAATACCAGCCATCAGCAACTAACACGGAAGCTTAAGCCCCTTCCTTGGGGGGCACTTCTGGAAAGGCCTCTGTTTTAAAACAAAAACCCAATTTTTAAAATCCACAAAAATTAGGAAAGGTATGATAGGCTGACATCCTCTCTGCCCTCCAACGGGGAGAAGGTTTGGGCTCTCTAAACTGTCAAGGGGGAAATATTTTCATCATAATCTCTCCAAAATGTTAAATGTTTTCCGGCGTGCGCCCCCTTCACGCGCCCCCGCCCCGCAATAAAACAGATACACAATCAAACTTTGAAACCCATAAATAATAAAGCAAACTCACCAAGTTAGGAGAGAAGAGAATAAACCCCAAAAGGTTCTCAATAAGGTGGAGGCTTGTCCGCCCCCTCTTTATAAGCAGCTCAGAGACATCAAAACAAATGGGGCCCTGGAGACCCCGTCCGGTCTGGAAAGAACCCAGAGAGTCCCCGCTACCCTCCCTCCCCACCCCTCCCCCGGTCCTCGCGCCGCCTATTTTCTTATCTTCCACTCCTACGACTGGAGCAACCCCCTCCCGACCACACCCTGCCCCCTCCCACCCCAATGATACCCCTCTTTCCCCTCTTCGCCGGCCTGTCAGAGCCCCACACTCGCTCCCTCTGCCTATCTCTTATGTGATACCGGCTGCAGCCGGAATCTGCCGGCCCCGGGGGCGCGCCTCTGCCGACCATGTGCTGCAAGAGGCAGTGCGCGGGGTGTGGAGGGGGGTGGTGGAACCGGCGCGCGCGCGCCCGGCCCACGTGGAGCCGAAGCGCGCCGGAACAGGGGCGCACCCGCCCCCTCCCAGTCAGTTCTACTCTAGTTGCAGCCCCCTCCCTTTGGCGGTTCCCGTGTTTCTCGTCTCCGCTCGGGGTCATGTAAGGTAACTGCTTCGCTCTCCGTATCCAGTTGTGCCGCGGCGACTACAGCAATAGCCCCACTCCCTGCTCCGCGGGACTGGGAGGGAGTGCTTCGTGCCGTCCCTCTCCAAGGTTGCTCGGCGCATTCCCATTCCGCTCTCTAGCATCTTCCACCTACTCCCCCTCATTTTTAGGCACCGAGGCACGGCATCCACCCCAACCTCCCCCTATACCCGGGAAGCCCGGGAGCAAATTACACCTTTACTCGTCCCCAGCCCCGAACGCGAGGAGAAATGCCCAAGTGAAGAGGCAGCGGACCGCGGACGGCCATGGGCTTCCACCTTCCCATTGTGAACCTGTGACCACCGCCCTCCTAACGCTGAGAGACGCTCGGAAGGCATGGCACCGGGCTTAGCGGCTAGCTCTCAGATCCTCCTGTGTCACCCCCCTCCCGGCTGCTGGGGGAACCGAAACACCCTTTGCCCACAGAATTGTGGGGGTGGATGGAGCCTGGAGCGCGCGGGGACAGGGTCCTGCGCAGTGCTCCCCGCGTTAGTGACTGGGACTGTGGCTGCGACTGCGGCGAGATGGAACCGCCCTTCGAGAAACAGGTTCCTTCTAGTTTGGGTGTGAGAGCTTGCAGCTTCCTTCACCCGAGGTTCCTTTGGTCTCCTAATCCCCTTTTCACCGTTGAGCCTGTTTATACATCCTCGCTTGGTCCTTCACGCGACCCTGGGCCAAGGAGCAGGGTCCCGGCTAAGCGAGCGCAAACAGTTTTTTCTTCGCCTCTAGAGGTGCCCTGCCGCAGCCACCTTTACGTTGGAAGGGATGCGAGAAGCCAGCTGCGCAAAGCCTGAGTCAGCACAGTGCGAGCCCCTCCCCGCGGGGAGACGGGTGCCTCACCCTGGGCTAGAAAGTTTCTAGGGAAGAAGGAATATCCTGACTACATTTAACTCTGGTTTTGAGCCTCCCTTCCCCTTTCTAAGCCTTTCTACCTCGAAGGAGTTCTCCGTCACAGGGTAGGATGAAGAAACATGTTTTCCAGAAGCAGCACATTTTTCTACCTAGCGATTATATGTGTGTATATAAATGATACATAACACATACAATACAAAATATAAAATACATAGTTTTTTTTTAGTCAACATAAAAGGAGTAGTAAGTACCCCAAGGATCTGTGCTTGACCCGGTGCTATTTTTAAAACCAATGACTTTGATAAACATGTGCTTATCAAATCCAAGAGCCAGTGAGCATTGGACTAAATCTAAAAAGATGTCATTCAGTAGGAAGTAATTTAAAGTCACATTTGGGTACCAAAAAATGTCAGTTTCACAAGTACAGAATTAGAAGAGGCATCAGTTGGAAAAAATGGAAGGGAGGCAAATGCTAGTGAATTATAACCTCAATATGAGTTATCTATGATACATCAGGAAAAAAAAAAAACAAAAAACAAAGAGCACTCTAAAAGGTATTTGGTGAGAGGCAGAGCTTTCCGGAGTAGGAAGGTTATAGTCCCTTTATGCTCTAAATTGTTAGACCTCTTCTGGAACATTGTGTTCAGACCTAAGGGTCATAGATTCCGATGATGAATGATAATGATGAAACCGAGCTCCGTCAGAGAAGAGAAACCAGGATGTTAAGGGACTTGGGTCTATTTCAATGGAGGATATTAAAGACTGAGTGTTTTTAGTCTGGAGAAGAAAAGGCTGGGGCAGGACTTCATCATATATTTACTTGCTACCTTTTCTTCCCTGACACTTCCCACACATCTTTTCTTTTTTGATTGCGAACTTCTAGAGATGGACAGGAATTGCCCCTTCACTTTCTTTGTGTCTCTAATACTTAGCACAGTGCCTGGTACATAATTGGTAGTTAATGATTTTTTTTTTTTTTGATTGAATAGCTGTGTTCAAATATTTGAAGGGCTGTCATTTAGAAGTATTTTACTTGTTCTGTTTGGACCCATAGGGCAGAACCAGGAGCAAAGATTAGAAGTTGGAAGAAAACAAAAAAGAGAGAGAGAAATTTAGCCTTGAAGTCAAAATAGAGAGATGATAGACAGCACATATAGTAAGTGCTTATTGTGTGCCAGGCTAAAG
The DNA here is from genome assembly GCF_048593235.1 of Sminthopsis crassicaudata. Taxonomy (NCBI): domain Eukaryota; kingdom Metazoa; phylum Chordata; class Mammalia; order Dasyuromorphia; family Dasyuridae; genus Sminthopsis; species Sminthopsis crassicaudata. Next base: position 326,148,460 of record NC_133620.1, read on the forward strand.
GATACTGGAAATGTAAAGATAAGAAAACAAGAAAGTCTATTCAGAAACAGCTCACATTCTAATAGAGGAAGACATAACATTAAAAAGAACTAGAAGGTCAGATTAAGGGTTACCTCATGGAAGCCAGGCGGACAATGTGGAGGTTAAAACAAACTCATCTGGTGGCAGAATAGAGAAGAGGGTACCTGCTAAAAGAGTAGGCACCATTTAAATTTGGAGGCCCTGGACAATGTCCCTGTTCATGACTCTAATTATAGCTTTACTTGAGCTTATGATCAATAGCTAGATGCTCTTGAGCCTCCTTACCTCTAATCCAAATGAACACTAATCAGGATTTATATCTGTGGAAGAGAGCTCATACATTGCAAGTTATCCTTCAAATCTTGCCTAAGGAAACCAGCCTCAGTCCAAAATTCACTTCTCTGAAGATTAGATTTTTTTATCTATCTAGAAATAAATAAAAAAGAAAAAAAGAAAGAAAGAAATCTCCATCCCTAGGGAGTCATAGCAATGATATATGGAGAGGTGAGAACTGAAAGACATATGTCTAGAGTTGGGAGTGGTAGAGAAGAAAGATAAGCAAATTAAATTTTAATCAAAAGCCTTCCTTGCCATTTAATTTCTTTCAGGGGAAGTATAATGGATATTTATTTGATCTCTAAGTATGTGTAATTTAATGTCATTAATAAGCTGTGTTGGGTTTGCCTAAAGTCTAAAACCCATGGGAGGAAGGTAGCCAACATAAGTAGTGCACTTTATGGAAAGACAGGGATGATAATAATAGTCTTATAGGATGGACAAGCATAGATGATTTTGGGCCTGCATTATTGCCCAGATATCTCTCCCATAAGATCACAGATCCATTAGAGTTTTAATGATTATAACATGGTCACAGAATAGGTGTTTTGATGACCACTTTTAATTTACCTATCTTTGAGTAAATATACACTAAAACGTTCTTAAAACAGTAAAACAGTCTTACAGTGCTGTAGGTATCAAGAACATTGGTTCTCATTGTTCTTAAAAGCAAGGAAGTACCAGTTAGTAGAGATTTCTGCTAAATAGAATTCTACATAAAACAACCCTTATTATACAGAGTCTTAGTCTAGGAAAACAGACTTTAGTTAATGTTACTTCTATCATCAGTTGGTTGTATGAATTCAAGCAAGCTACATTTATATAGGAGAAATGGATGCCTCATTTTCTCTAGTTCTTAGCTTGGCACCTAGCAGAAAGTTTATGCAATAAATTATTGTTTTGGGTTATTGACTTAAAAATTGAGATGAACACAGTTTGTGGGGGTGATATGTGGACTATTAAAGAAAAGATAAAACTGAAAACAAAAGTCAAAGACAACAAAAGGTTCTTTTAAAAAGTTGCAATATATTAGTTGTGTGACCACTGGCAAGTCAATTAACTTTAAATACCTCCCACACCAAAAGCTATAGGACAAAAAAAGATCAAAGAAAATTTAGAACCTTTGCCCCCTGGTGAATGAGATGATAATTTACAATCAGAAGAAAGTAGAGCTAGCTACTCTATTCTACTTTGTTTCTGTTTTCTTTGCAAAGAATAACATGTTTAACATTTTTGATCAATGACTGATAAAGTCATCTAATTTGAAGATGACAAAGATGACCTTTGTATTAGATATAACAAAACAAAGATGACTTGCAGGGACTTGATAAATAAGATAAGTAAGGAGATAGTAGGACAGTTAATTGCCCCTGATGAATTCAGGTCATCTGCTCTAGATGCACAATATCCTTGGAAGATACAAAATGAACTGGAAAGTGTAGTTACTGAATATTTTTAATAATATTTGAAAAGTCAAGGAAAACTAGATAGGTTCCAAAAAGAATGGAGAAAAAATAAATCTCTCAATTTTCAGAAAAGAGAAAGAACAGAATATGCAAACTAATTTAGTGGGTCTGACTTTGATTCTTGAAAGAAACAATAAAGAGATGATATTAAAAAAATTTAAATAGAGAACCAGTAGTTATATATAGATTATATATCTTCATCAAGAATAGGTCAAGCTAGACATTGTTTTTCCAGGGTTTCTAAACTAGTAGTTGAGGTCATAGGTGTAGTTTATTAGATTTTAGTAAATCTTTTGGAAAAAGTAGCTTAGTAGGTAAACACTAGGGCTAGATTCAGGAATGTGTGAGGTCAAATCCAGCTTCAGATATTTATTAGCCATGTGAATCTGGGCAAATCACTTAATTTCTGCCTCAGTTTCCTCACCTGAGGAAAAAATTGAAATAAGTGTAGCACCCGCCTTATAAGGGAGTAGTAGTAATTGTTGTTTGTCTTTTGTTCTAGAAGAGGATCATTACACCAGGGAAATGCCATGGCTTGCAAGTGAATTGGATTTAAGTGAGGAAAGGCTGTGCAAGGTCATCTGCCTCACTTTCCCCTCCAGAGTCATCTGGATCCAGTGGCCAGATATAGATTAGAATGACTGGAGATGGCCCTGGATGAAATGGGAGACCTTATCCTCTTTAAGCTAAGGTCTTCAACAAGTCACGGTTTGAGCCAGGCCATGTTCATTCAGTGATTCAGGCTAGATAGCAATGGAGGCAAAGAAATCTCTGAGTAGCTGCAGTCAAATGGAGACCTGTTGATGACCTTAGCAGGATAGTTATGAGTATTTAATGATATAATAATTGTAAAGCGTTTAGCATAGTACTAGCACATAGTTTGTTTTGTTTTGTTTTGTTTTTTATAAATATGATTCTTATTATTAACAGCATACTATTTTGTGGAGAAGAGATGGATTAGATGCTCATACCAACAGATGGATTCAGACCTACCTAATTGGATGGTCTGGACTAAAGGAATAATTGTCAGTGGTTCAATGTCACCATGGCTGGAAGTATCCAGTTGAGCCTCCTAGGTACTGGTATGTGGCCTAGAACAGTTTAATATTTTAATTAATTATCATGTTTATCAAATTTGTAGATGATATTAAGCCATGAAAGATTGCTAGATCAGAGGTGTCAGACATTTGGCCCACAGCACCAGTATGCCAAAAGAGGATAAAATATAATTTGGAAATATTTAACAAGATAAACACAATATAATTAAACATAATTACATTTTAAAACTAATTCTATATGTGTTCCCACAAGGATCTTTATGTATAAATAATGGACTCTACTTCTCTTTGAGTTCTGTACTTACAAGCTGTATTACCTAATCAAGATCTAAAAGGATTTTAATAGTCTAGTATATTGGGCTGAGTTTAATGAGATGATATCCAGTAGAGGAAAATGTAGGGGAAAAAACAAAAACCTTACCAAATATAAGATGGAGGAAGCATGGATAATCTGATAAAGATCTTAGAGTTCAATGTGAGTCAACTGGGGGAATAAGTAAGTTAAAAAAAAAAAAAAAGCCAATTTTGAATTCTCTCTTGGACTTCATTTAGAGAGGAATAGTTTCTAAAAATAGGTAATATCATTGACCTATTGTATTCTGAGCTTATCAGACCTGATCTATATTGTGTTCAGTTGTGGCCAATTGTGATCAATGAAAAACATTGATCAGATGGATAGTGTTTGAAGAAGGGCAACCAAGGTGCTCTTCAACCAGAATCTGGATAACTTCTTATTGGATATGTTATAATGAGGATCTCTTTTATGTGACTTTGACTAGATAGACACTAAGTTTCCTGTCAATTCTCAAATTCTGTGATCCATGCAAATATTCTTTACATGCATTGAAAACAGAAGCAATATGATATAGCAAGGAGCAATGGATTTCTTACAATAGGATTGTAAGGACAGAAAGGTGAAGTGAATTTCAAGGTCACAGAACTATTAAGGTTAACTAAAATATTATAATTCTAAATAAAGGGACTATAGTTTCAGTGGATCCAGGCTACAAACCACTTACTAGCTGTGGGGCAAATTATTCTGCTTCTTTGAGATTTTATTTTCTCAGCTAAAGATGATGATACTTTTATTTCATATTCCCTGTGATGATCATGAGGTATGTAATATATGTTAAATATTAGCTATTCCGTAATAGAACAAAAAGAGGAGTGTTTCAACAAAGTTCTTAAATATTGGATTTCATTTCTGCAGAATTTGGTTTAGGTACATCATTGCCAGGAATGAAACAATTATTAAGCATCTACTTACATGTAGAGTACTGTGTTACAAACTGAGGAAGATACAAAATGTAAATGACAGAGCCCCATTTCTCAGTCCACCGGAGGCATCACGAAACTCAGTACTTTACAAAGTTAATCAACACTTCTCTATTCCTACCTCCTCCGAAACCAAAAACATCTAACTATTTAACTTGCAATGGATAAAGTAGAATAGTTATTTTTGTAAGTTAAAATTTCAGATTTTTATTTGTTTGACCTTGGGCAAGTCACTTTATCCTGTTTGCCTCAATTCCCTCATCTGACAAAAATGAGCTGGAGAAGGAAATGATAAAACATTCAGTATCTTTGCCATGAAAACTCCAAAGGAGGTCATGAAGACTTGGACATGACTGAAATGACTAAACAACTACCACAACAAAAGAACTTCTGGAATCTTAGTATAGTACCAGAAAAATAAAAAAAATTAAATTAAGAACTCTTATTTCTAACTTCTCTTATGCCTGTTACAACTCAAGAAGTCCTTATAGTCCTTCATTACAATGAAGCAAGCCATTTATACACTTGCTTGGGAAATAAGCTTTATGTAGCCTTTTTATGTACAACTTTTCTTTCCTTCCTGCTTAGGGAAATTTGCATGAAAATAAATTCCTTTGTGCACAATTGGCCTGCCTGCTTTCCATCAAAGTTATAGTCCTCAAACTCTATATTTGATGGTTAAGCAAACTTGACACTGGATTTCAAATAAGTGTAAAACATTTACCAATTCTATAGAGCCTAAGCTTGGAGTAAATTCATTGGATTGTTCAAGATTTAAAACCTGTAATTCTCTAAGTGTGGACTTGTATTTGCTAATACTTCACACTCTGGAAATAGGCTTAGCCTTTAGTCAAAGATTATATAGAGAGAAAAGTGTGCTTTTGGTTATTGTCATTGTTCTTCACATTCTCAAAGAGGATCATGACATCATGGACATGATGCCATGACACACAAGTGAATTGGTACATTTGATATCAAAGAGGGGGCAGAGGACTGTAGAGAATATTTATGAATACCTTCAGCCTCTTTTTCAATTTCCTTTCAGCCAGAGTCAGAGTTTAGTTTGGTAGGTATGCACTTCACTGAACCAGAATTTAAAATTTTTAAACTTATATTTGTGTAAAGAACTTGATGAAGCGGTTTCTAAATATATTTTATCCTTAATTAATCAACAACCATTTATTAAGCATGTGCCAGAAACTGTGCTGGACCCTGGGAATATAAAGAGAAAAATGAAATTGTCACTACCTGCAAGGAGAGCTCCTTCCGAAGGGAATCTACTTTCTCAGTTCATCTCCCATTCTGCCCATAGGATTTCATCATGTCCTTGTGTAGGGTACTCTTCTCCTCCTTCCTACCTCCCCTTTCAGTTTCTTTTTGTGTTGACTTCCCCCATTAGATTGTAAGCTCTTTGAAAGAATGAACTGTTTAATACATTTCTTTGTATCGTCAGCACTTAGCACAATGCCTGACACATAGGTATTTAATAAATGTTTTGACTATATAGTTTATATCTTCTCAGAACCCTCACATAGAGAAAAATGAAAAACACAGAAAGTTGATGGGTTCTTTTGTTCTGCTTTAGTGGTTTTATGAGAAGACAAAAAAAGAGGGACAGGTGACTATATTGGGGTGAAATGGAGGAAAAAGGGAATGAAATCATCATTGTATAATAGAGGTAGAAAAAATAAAGAGTCTACAGTAATGGGTGGTTAGGTCTCATGAACCTCAATTTCATTTGAATTAGGTAAAAGAAAATTAACATTATGTCTTTTAAAGCTCCTCCCTCTCCCCATTTTGATATACGATTATGTTAAATTCAAAATAGAAATAGCAACAAGGGAAAAGTAGAGTGGGACCAGAGAGAGAGGGCAGGAGAGGTAGGAGAATATTCATGAGCAAAACAAATTCCAGTGTTGGAAAGGGTATCATGAAAGAGAATTAAAAGAAAAGGAAAAGAGAATTAAGTATTTCAGATTAGAGGGAAATAAAGAGAAAAGAGAATCACTTATAAGATTTATTGGGTAAATTTCCTCTTTTCTACCATTTTCTTATTTATAACAATGAAGGTGGGTTCAAAGATAAAAAAAAGTACAAGAGAATAGCATGATAAGAAATACACAATTAGCAATCATAACTGTAATTATGAATGGGACCAATACACCCACAAAAAAAGAAGAGGATGGCAGAATGAATTAGAAAACAATCTGATAATGTTTACAAGAAACTCTTCAAACCATATAGAGTTAAATAAGGGACTAGAGCAAAATCTGTTATTCTTCAGATAAATTAGAAAAAGTAGGTATAACAACCATATGTTTAAAAGCATAATAAAAATCAATATCAATATTTGATATATTTGCATTTTCATATTTCATGTAATAACTTAAATGCTTAAAAGGAGAAATAGCTAGTAAAAGTATAATAATAAGGGATCTTAATATATATCTTTCAGATTTTTACAAAAAGATAAACAAAAGTTAAGAATAAAATTTTAGAAAAATTAGAAATGATTGGCCTCTGGCAATTACTGAATGAGATAGAAAAGAATTTTATTTATTTTTTATCTATATATGACACCTGTACAAAGTTGATCATATATTTCTTTAAAATATTAGCAAAATACATGAATAATTTGATCACTTGCTTTAAAAAAAAAAAAGGAGGGGGGGGAGAAAAACCAAATGCTTTCTTTAAAAAATTAACAACTACTGAAAGAATAAAGAAAAATATCAGAGAACATATGGATGGAGTGGTCAACAGTATCAACTGATAAAAAGAGAGTTAAGTAAGTTGAAGACTGGGAATAAGTTAAGGATTGGGGAAAGGCCAGTAAATTTAGCAATAAAGAAATAATTAGTGACCTGAGAAAGAGCAATTTCAGCTAAATGCTTGAGGATACAAGGTAATTGACAGGAATTAAAAAGTGAGTGGGAGGTGAGAAAGTATAGAGAAAACAATGTGGAATACTTTCTCTAGGAGTCTGTCTAGGAAAAGAAAAGAAATCTAGAACTATAGCTTGAGAGTATAATAGGATCGATTGAAAAGAATTTTAGAAAATGGGGCAGATCTGATCATATTTCAAGGCAATATGCGGCGTCAGTGGACAGAGAATGAAAATTTGTAAGAAAGAGAGGAAGAGGCAAGTAAACCAAAGGTTAAAGACAGCTGGTTAACTAAAAGAATAAGATTTTGAAGGGAGAAAAATAAGATAGAGCAAAGGTAACAATCTGGGAAACTAGGGAAGGATGGAAACAATAAAAAATAGACAGTAGGAGAAAGAGGTAAGAGAAGGGAGAAAGGATGATAGAAGGGAGGACAGATTGAGGCCAGAGTAGATTAGGAACAAAACAATACCAAGGAAGGATAGGATATAAAGGAGAGAAACACAGAACTGGTAATTATAGCTGGGAATGGGAATGGGATGAACTCTCCCATAAAACAGAAGCAGATAGCAGAGTGTGTTAAAATGCAAATCCTACAATATTTGTTTAAAAGAAACACATTTGAAATAGATATATACAGAATAAGAGTAAAAGGCTGGAGCAGAATTTATTATGCTTCAACCAAAACAAACAAAAAAGCAGGAGTAACGATTCTGATCTCAGATAAAGCAAAAGTAAAAATAGATCTAATTAATAAAAATAAGGATACTAAATCTTCTTAAAGAATACCACAGACAATGAAGTAATATTAATACTAAATGTATATGCACCCAAATAGTAGAAATCCAAATTCTTAGAGAAGTCAGTTATAGGAAGAAATAGCAAAATTACTTAAGTGGGAAACCTCAATCTCCCCCTCTCAGAATTAGACAAATCTGACCACAAAATAAACAAAAAAAGAAACTAAAGAGGTTAATAGAATCTTAGAAAACTTAGATATAATAAACCTCTGGAGAAAATTGAATAAGGACAGAAAGGAATATACCTTTCTCAGCAGTATATGGCATCTGCACAAAAATTGACCATGTATTAGGGCATAAACCTCACAATTAAATGCAGAAAGGCAGAAATAGTAAATGCTTCCTTTTCAGATTATGATGCAATAAAAATTATTTTCAATAAAGGACCAGAGAAAGATAGACTAAAAACCAATTGAAAATTAAATAATGTAATTCTAAATAATGAGTGGGTCAAATAACAAATCATAGAAGCAATAATTTCATCCAAGAAAATGACAATAATGAGACAATACACCAAAACCTACAGGATGTAATCAAAGCAGTTCTTAGAGGAAATTTTACATCTTTAAATAGTTATATGAATAAAATAAAGAGTAGATCAGTAAATTGGGCATGCAACTACAAAATCTAGAAAAAGAACCAAATTGACCCCCCACACACACACACACACATATGAAAGAGAGAATGGATAATAGATTTAGGAGGGGCATAAGGAGAGTTGAAAAGGAGATACAGCAAAAACAATTCTGAGAGGAAAATCCAATAAATACTAAAGTAGAATTTATAAAAATGAAAAAAAAGATTTTTAAAATTGAAAACAAAAGGACCATTGAATGGAGAAATAAAACTAGTAGCTTAAATGTTTTTCTTTTAAAAAAAAAAATTAACAAGATATATGAACAAATCACCTGAATGAAGTAAAAAGAGAAGGGATGAAGGGAATTTCTTTTCTAAGAGAATTCTTTTTAACTTTTAACTCACAAAGAAACATTAGGAAGAGACTTTGAAAGATTTTGGCTGCTGTCCTCAGAAGTGAATGGTAGGACCCTGTTCCAAAAGTGAGAAGTCAAGAGTAACAGTGACAGAGATAATTCTGGTTGCCCATCTTTCTCACAGCTAAAACAATTATAAATGTCTATTTTATTATTTGTTATGGTGTTAATAATTTTTTTAGCAAGAAACTTTCATATTTAAGCATCTGAGATTAAGAATTTTGATATCTAGAAAGAGGCTTAAACAACTATGGGAAATGTGTTGGTTTTTTTGTTTTTTGTTTTTTGTTTTTTTTTTCTGGAGTAAATAGTTAATTTACTAAAGTAGGGTGAAAAGCTCAGAGATGTGGAACTTTAGTTTGCTCATTGTCCTTTTTTCTCAGAGAAGGCCATGGTATCACAGAGGTAATGTGACTTGCAAGTGAATTGGATTTAAGTGTGGGAGGGCTGTATAAAGTCACCAGCTTCACTCTCTCCTTCAGAGCCATCTGGTTCATTGGCAAGATATAGATCAGGACAACTGGATATGGCCCTAGTTACAGTAAGAGACCTTGGCCTTTTTAAGCAAAAGTCTTTTCCAGCTCTCAGTTTGAATGAGGCAATATCCATTCAGTGATTAAGGCTAAATGTTGCTTGTGCTTTGTACTTGAAGTGGATTACACCAAGAAGCTAAATTCTTTAACAGGTCTGTTTGACTGAGGCAATAAGCGGAAACAGTTGTATATACATTCACTCTGAGCCAATCCAGGGTGACCAAGTGACTAGGACCTATTGATGACCAATCAATGGGAGTCAGAGTGATTTAGATTTAAGGCATTTTCCTTAAGAAAGAAACCTGGCCTGTAATCTCCAAGATATCTTGTGAGGTTTCAGCAGGCAACATTTATATCTTTTAGGCAGAGCATCCACATATAAGAGTAAGATTCCCTATTTGGACAGAGGGAGAAGAGGGAAGGAGAAATAGGAGGGAGAGGGCAGGAAGGAGAGAATAAGGGAGGGAAAAAGGAAAGAAGGAAGTGGCATTTTAGTAATTGTACGAAAATATCCAAATATACTTGTGGATTTTTACCTTAGAGTGGTGATCTCAAACTCTAATAGAAATGGGTCTACTAATCCATATATAAGGAACCCTGTGGGCTGTGTATTGACTAAGTTTTAAAATGTAGTATTGATGTTGTGTGGTTAGCAGAGGAATTGATAATAATCTTTGAGGCATGTTGGGAGAAGACTCTAATAGCCATCAGTTTAGTTCCCTTTCTACTGGATAACTATAAGTTCCACTGAACAACTTACCTTTCATATGTTCTCCCAACTCTATTTCATATATATCATACCTGGTGTCAATTGTGTCAAAAAAAATCTACCTTTTGCCAAAAAGAATGGCCATTGTGAATTTTTCACATGACCAAACCCTAACTTTTGGTAGCTACCATCATCTGGTCTTTACATCACTCACATCAGTATTATGTTTTTATTTTATTGTGTCTATTTTGTTAAATATTTCCCAATTACATTTTAAACTGGTTTGGGTATATATGATCTGAGGGCCACAAATTTGACATTTTGCCTTAGAGTTTGGAAGGATGAAAATTAATATTGTTGTGTTCAGGTTACCAATTCCTAGTTCTGAATGTGTTTGGGATTTGGCACCAAATAATGAGGATGTTAGGGTGTGATCACGTGAGGAATTTACAATAGTCATTCTCTTTGGCAAAAGGTAGGTTTATTTATGAGAAGAGGATGCAGACAAAATGAAGAGATACAACACATGCCAGGAATAGTAAATATGAAATACATTTGGAAAAACAAGATTAGATATTATGAGGCATGGGGGTAGAGAATGAGGAGAAAGATACCATGAGGCAGAATTCCATGGTAGGTTTAACCCAAAGGGGTTCACCAAAGATGGCACAGGCATGGACAGATTTATAGGAAAATTTTAACCTTGGGGGGTTGACATAACTTGGATTTCTGACTGGACACAGCCAGGAGGAGCTAGCCCAATTTCCACAGAAGGTAAGAATACATGGTTGAACTGATCCCCATGAATGTCCTTCCCTGCTTGTATCACACATCCTTGTGTATAAGGAACAAAAAACCAAGAACTCCACAGACTCAGTGATGAATGCAGGAAACATTTATTTTACATTCTTTCAAGAATGGGTCCCTAAGTTAATAGACACCAAAGGCAGTATATTATTTCCTATCTTGTAGTACAAGTCCCACCCCAGATTACCCATAAATTGGGTGTTAAACAAAGTGAATCTCTACCTCCTCATTACATAGCTAGTCCCTGCCCCCAAGGAGCTTACATTCTAGAAGGAAGAAGATAAATATGGAAGGTGGGGCAAAGAACAAAAGTTTGTTTTTTGTTTTTTGTTTTTTTTCCCACAAATCTTAGGCCACCATTCCTAATTTACAAAACCCAGTCCCTGCCCCCAAGGAGTTTACATACTTACATTCTCTTGGGGGGAAGATAATCTTCACCCTTGATTATTCTTTGATGTCCTTGTGGGTTTCAGTTTTCTAATTTCAGTTCATTTCCCCAATTTAATTTTCTTAACAACTGTGGAAACCAAATAAATGCCCATCCATTTTTCACAAAGTACTTCAGGCTTTCTCTGCCAGCCCCAGTGATCTAGGTAGGACCTCATCAATATGGGACTGAGTCATGTTGAAAACAACCTTTAAACTCTGCTATAAGTAAAAGTAGGTTTTGGGGTGAAGCCATCTACTAAATTCTTTTAGAAAGAAAGTATAGTGACCTTTGGTCTGGATTGAGTAATACATCAGAATGGAGTGAGTCTCAAAGATAGAAAGTCTACTGAGTGAAAATGGTAGAAGGATTTAGGAGTTGTAGTAAGCAAGAGGCATGCTTATTTATTCTTCTGCACCAGTGTTTCAGGGGCCACGAGAGAATTTATATACTATATTGGGAGATGATGTGCAGGAATATGGTATTTCTGGGGAAAACCAATTTCTGTGATTGTAAAGTGATTAGATTGAGAGAGGAAGAAATCTAAAAGGAAAGATACTTTAAAAAGATAAAACAAGTGTGTCTACAGGACACAGCCTTTAATAGTCTACACACACATTTCTTTTAAAATGGAAACTATTTAAAGAAATAACAGTGAACATGAGGAATGTCCTTAGTTAAAGGATGGAAGAAACAAGAGAAAGCAAAGGAGGAAATAGTGTTAAGAACCCATTCCAGGATGATGAAATATAAGTAGCTTGTGCAACCTTGTATATCCCTGGGCAAATTATTTCCCTCTCTAGGCTTGTTTCTTCATGTGTCAAATGAGACTGTTAAACTAGGTCTCAAAGACTCCTTCTAATTCAAAATCCTATTACTTATGATCCTTTATTTCCAATTATCTATGACACTATCCCATTTAGTTAGTGAGGATAATTGGGAATTAACTTCAAAAGGAAAAAAAAATATCACTCCCTCCAGTTATTTTCTAATAATATAGTTTCTTCCTTTTCCAAATTTCTAGGAAAAAAAAATTTCTATACTGATCCCTTTTTCCTTCAGCTTATCCTTATTTCTTAAGCTCTTTTCTATGACTTCCAATCTTAGAACAGCTGAAATTGCTCTCTGTAAGTTTACCAGTAATCTCTCAATTATCAAATCTGATGACCTTTCTTTACTCTTTCTTTATCCCTTTGACCTCTCTATAGCATTTGACATTGAACTCCTCCTACCCTTCTATGATTTTTGTCTTACTGCTTCTGTAGTCTCTGTTCCTTCTCAGTCTCTTTTGTAGAATATCCTATTCCCTGGAAATAGATATTCTTCAGGATTCTATCTTGGACCCTCTTAATTTCCAACTCTCTCTCTGACATAATGATATGATTTAGGAGAACAACTGCCGATTCCAGATGATGTGTTTGGTGTTTAGCACCAAATTTTGGGGTTTGGAAATGTGAAGAATTCACAATTCTCTTTGGCAAAAGGTAGGTTTATTTAAAAGAAGAGGTTATAGACAAAATGAAAAGCTGCAACAGACACAAGGAATGGTAAATATGAAATAAAGTTGGGAGAGCATTTAGTTAGCAAGGAAAGTTTTTTTGGTAAACAATTAATGATTGTGGAAGACATCATCCACCAGGACAGAAAGCCTGATGTTTGAATCAGAGAACAGAAAAGCTCTTTTAGTTAGCAGCTCTTTGTGTAAACTGTTAGCATTTTTTGGTTTTTCTCCCCAGGTTATTTTTACCTTCCGAATCCAATTCTTCCTTTGCAACAACAACCACCACCACAAAATTCGGTTCTGCACATATATATTGTACCTAGGATATACTATAAAAAAATTTAATATGTATAGGAATGCCTGCTGTCTAGGGGAGGGGGTGCAGGGAAGTAGGGGAAAATTTGGAACAGAAGGGAGTACAGGAATAATGTTGTAAAAAAAGTTATAATTATAAAATTAATAAAAATAAATAAATTTAGTTAACAGCTCTTTTATTCTTTCTCTTGAGAAAGGGCACAGCCCTTTGCCATTAAATGGATAATGGCCAGGAAGTGCAAATTATAGAAGCTCCAGGCTCTTTTTATCCTATTTCCTAACCTGTCTTTGTGTCTTGTCATTGGTTGATCAGAAGCTCGTTAATCAGAGCAAAGCAATCCTGATTCTTCATTATCATAAGTATTCATAATACCTCTAGTCCAATCATGAAGTGGAGAATTCCCAAAGAATTCTGTGGCACATCTCTATATGATGTTTAAAGATATCCAATGAGAAGGAGTCTCCCTGTAGAGGATGTAGAAGTGATATTTAGGCCTGAGGAAACTACACCACTGGCCATCTTTCACATGATGGAAAAGACAAGTTCCCTAGTGGAACTCACTAGGAGAAAGGGAACTACCCCAGATGAAAAGGAACACCCCATGAGGTTGGTAGTGAGTGCCCTTAGCTGGCAGGCTAAATACTAAAAAGAGATTTAGCACCCTTAAAGAATTAACTAAGGAGAAAATAATAGAGGCATGGCAGGGATGAAAGGCATGTAGCATGGGGGAAGGGAAAGGGAAAATACAGCACAAGACAGAGTGCCATGATGGGCTATAACACAAAAGGGGTTCAGCAAAGATGGCATAATCCATGAACAGATTTATAGGGCAAATTTAACCCCAGGTATTTGACATAACTCAGATTTCTGACTGAACATATCAAGATAGGGTTATCCTCAATTACCACAAAGGGCCAGACTATGAAGCTAAACTGATCCCTAACAGTGCTCTTCTTGCTTGCCTTAGGGGGCAATTCCATCAATACTTCAGTCTTTCTCTGACAATTGTACCTACTTATTCAGGATCTCATCAGTGAAATTTTCATAGATTAAACTGTTACCTTCCTACAAATGACTTTAAGATCTATATATCCAAGTCTACTCTTTCCCCCATACTTTTATTCATCATCACCTACTGTCTACTGGACTTCTCCAATTGGATGTCACACAGGAATGACAAACTTAACATGTTTAAAACAAAACCCACTGTCATTGCTCTTAATCTCTTTTTCTTTTTAAATTCTATTTCTGTTGAGGGTATCTTCATCCTTCTGGTAACTCAAGTTTACAAACTCAAGGGATATTTTATATTCTCCTTCCTCTTTCATCCCTCATATGCAGTTAGTTGACATGTCTTATGAATTATGAAATCTTTCTCATCTTTTATATCTACCCAAGTTCATGTTCTTATCAACTATTTCCTGGATTATTGCAACAGCCTCCTAATCCGTCTCCTTGCCTTTAACTTTGCCTCTCTTTAAGCCATTTTTTACAGTAACCAAAATGAAAATTCTTAAAACATATATCTGGGCAAATAACTTCCTGCTTAAGAAATTCAAGTGGTGGGGACTGCTGCATGTGTATAATATCATAATATTTTTATCTTTTTTTGTTGCTCACCTCAATTTTTCCCATTTTTTTTCCTAAAAGAATTTTCTTCCTAAAGAATTTAGTGGATGGCTTTACCCCCAAACCTACTTTTACTTATAGCAGCCTAAAAAAAAATCAATTTTTTGATATGGTTTTTCTTGTGCAGCATGATAGATGTGGAAATATTTAGAAGAATTTCATGTTTAATCTATATTGAATTGAAGAAAGGGACAGAGGAAGAAAAATATAGAGTACAGGTTTTGCAAGGGTAAATGTTGAAAACTATAAAAGCTATTATAAAAAATAAAAGAGAATCTCAAGTGGCTTTCTCTTACCTCACAGATAACATATAAACTTTTCTTTGGCTTTGAAAGTCTTGTACACCCTTGGTCCAGTTTCCAGGCTTACATATTATTCCCCATCAGCTCCGAACTTCTACCAAATTACCTTGTTTACTATTCCCATTACACATGTCTAATAATCTTCATTTCTTAGAATTTCTAACTTTATAGCCTAGAAAGTATATTTTGATTTTCCTATTTGGTTGCCAGGGCCTTATCTATGAAAATTAATCTGAATATTTTGTATTTTAATTCTCTATGTACATAATACATTCCAACCTCCCCTTCCCCAGAGTAACTTGAAAGCAAAAGATGTGGGTTTGGTTTTGGTTTGGTTTTGTATTCCCAACACTTACTCTATAGCATTTGACACTTAGTAGACACAAAATAAATACTTATTGAATTACATTTTATTTATTTTCCTAACTTTTGAGTTTTAGAATCACCAATATATATATATATATATATATATATATATATATATATATATATATATATATATATATATATATATATATATATATATATATATATATATATATATATATATATATATATATATATATATATATATATATATATATATATATATATATATATATATATAAATATATGAAGAAATTTATATATAAATCACAATATAAATATATGAAGAAATTTATATATAAATCACCATTTATACACTAACTAAAATTTATTCATATCTATTAATTCCCTCTTCCAGACATGCATTTTCACCTTTTTATCTTGAAATGTGGTAGGAATGTATCTTCTTATCAGACAACAAGGAGCAACTGCTCCTTGAAAGCAATTTGTTACCTTTGAAATTAAATTGCTTGAGGTTGGCTAAGAAAATAAACTTTTTTTGTTTTGTTTTAGGAGATTGTGGGTGTAGGGAGCAGCTAGTGTCTGTGTCCCTTTTCTTCCCTTGTCACCATCTCTAACCTACATTTCTCCTCTCCTCTACTTCATTCATTCATTAAATGTTTAAGTGCCTGCTATGTGCCAGGCAATATTCTAAGTACTGAAAATTCAAAGGACACAGACTGAGACACATACAGATCCTACCTTCAACAAATTCACATTGTATTTTGGGAAGGGGGAAGCACAGGTAAATAGAAAATTAAATATAAAATATATACAATGAAAAACACAAAGTAGTCTGGGATGGGGGAATGCTCCTAAGGAGAGGGCACTAACAATTAAAGAGACTTAGAGACTTCTTGTTGAAGGTGGCCCTTGAACTAAACTTTGAAGCAAGCTAGAGATTTTAAAAGGCAAGATTAGAAGAGATATTTCAGTCATGAAGGACAGCTTGTCTAAATGTATGAATATAAGAGATAGAATGTTATATAATGGGAACAAAAGGACCACATCATCTGGAACTTAGAGTTCATGAAGGAGAGCAGTTCACTTGGAAAAGTAGTTTGAAAGAAGATTGTAAAAGACTTTGAATGCCAACTGCTACATGATGTTATTGCATTCAAGTTTTATATAAACTCCTTCAAAGTGATATATGTAGCAGGGATCTAAAAACTAATGACTTCTATGCAGATGCTTTTGGGAATTTTTCTTCTCCTGTCCATTATGTGAGTAAATTTGATCCATTGGAAGATCATGAGATTATGGTGACATTGCCATCTCAGGCAGGAAATGAATTACCTCGGGTCCAAAATGTCTACTACCTCTAAGACTTAGTGCATTCATGTAGGGGGTGCTGACAGTGATCTGAAAGCAGCTGTTCATTGATCTTGAAGAGAAGGGATGAGGAAGATTCAAGCCTGATCACAGAAATAAATTAGAAATAAATCATTTAGTCCTATCCTCATATTTTACAAATAAAGAAACAAGTATGGAGAGATGAATTGCTGGTCCAATGTCATGTAACTAGTAAGCAGGACTCTCCTGGATTTAGAATAAGGTAATGATTCCAACTTCAGTGCTTTTAGAACTCTGCCATATTGTTACATTCTATGAAAATGGCTACTTTAGCTATTAAACTTTTCTTGTGTGCCAAATTCTGGGGATACAGAGAAGGGCAAAGACATAGTCTCCATAATCAAGACGCTCACAGTCTAATGTGAAGACAAGTTGCAAATGACTACATACAAACCAGATATGTACAAAATAACTTGTGAGGTAATATCAGAGGGAAGATATCAGAATTAAGGAGGACTAAGAAGGGCTTCTTGGCAGAATATGGGACTTTAGCTGAGACTTGAAGGACTACAGAGAAGCTGTCTGGTCATCTTCTGATGGAAATGAGGAGGAAGAGTCCCCCAGATATGATGGCATCTGGCACTTGGAGCCCCCCCCCATTACTTTAAATTAAGTTTGTATATGACATTTTAAAATATTGTTTGTTAATTGTCTAAAATTAAGAAAATCTTATAAATTCAGATTAAACTCAAAAGTGTCTGGACGTTCATATTCCCTCTCCCTTTCCAAGTGTGGTTGCACTCCAAGTTTTGGAGTTTGAATATAGATCAAAGCATACTATTTTTACTTTTTTATTGTTTTTTATTTTGGGGGATTCTATCCTTTTGTTGTAATTCTTCTCTTACAACACGATTAATGGTGGTAATATGGTTAATATAATTATACATGTATGACCTTATCAGACTGTTTGCTATTTTGGGGAAGAAGGAAAGAAGGGAAGGAGAACAAAAATTTGGAATTCAAAATTTTATAAAAGTGAATGTTGAAAACTATCTTTACATGTAACTGGAAAAAAAAACACTATTAATTGAGAGAGACCCACTATGCAATTTTCCAAGTCTAATGAAGTTTCATTTCTTTCTTTTGCTGAGGCAATCAGAAGTTAAGTGACTTGACTGGGCAACACAGTTAGGAAGTGTCAAGTGTCTGAGACCAAATTTGAACTCAGGTCCATATGACTTCAGGGCTGGTGCTCTATCTATCTGGTGCCATCTAGCTGCCCTGTTTCATAGCCTTTTAATCAACTCTCACTTGACTGTTTTTTCTTTCATTTTAGGTAATGATATAAAATTCTCTCCCTTTTCCCCATCCCCATCAAAAGCAGAACAAAACATGTTTTATTTGCTTCAATTGTAAAAATAGTTGCAGGCTTGCTTATGGTCACATAATAAATATGTAACAGAGAGGCTTAAGGTCTTGAATTTAGATTTCCATTATTTTATGACTAGTCTTCCATCCATTTAGCTGCATGCTTTCTCAGGGTTCAATTAAAGTATAAAAATTTATTTTCATGATGTGTTTTGTCAAAACCAATTAGAAGACAGTTTCACTTTCCCTCTGAATTAAGGGGTGGGGTGGGGGAGAAGGTTATAGTTGTTTTTCAATTTTGCTTTATTTTCAGGTTCAAATCACCTCCCTTTGTTCTTCTTTCCCTTCCAATTGAAAAAGAAAAACAAAACATATCATAAATATGTGGTCATGCAAAATAAATTCCTGCATTAGCCATGTCTTTGTCATGCCCCTCCCCCCATATGAGAAGAAATCTGCAATTTGAATCTATCATCTCTCTGTATGAAGGTGGATAGTATCTTTAATCATAAATGCCTTAAATTGTGATTTGGTCATTGTGTTGATCAGTGTTAGACTGATTATAATCACAATATTATTCTCATGGTTCTGTTTATTTCACTCAGTATCATTTATCATTTATATAATATAAAGTTATATGTATTTAGAGCTGATAATCTAGTCCAACTTTCTCATTTCACAGATCAGAAACCTGAATCCCAGAGTGATATGCTCAAATTCACATAGGTGATGAGGAGCAGAGATGGGATTCTAAGAGGTCCTCTTAGTCCAAATTCTGTGCCTTTTCTACTGTCATGAAGTGAGATTTGCTAAGGTTCTTATAGCACGAAATTTATATAAATCTACAAAATGATGATGTTTACCATTACTAGTTAATTTATGTAGCTTTGAAAATTACTATAATGTTGACTTAGTTTTAATTTTTTTTAGTACAGTATAATGACATATATCTTTATTGCTTGAGATCACGCACAAACTCTGAGAAAAAATATAAATCATAAGAATACAGAAGCCTCCAAACACTTGCATGGAACAGGAAGACATAGAGAAGACAGACCCTAAAGGGAGAAATCTGGTTGTATAAACTGACACTCCTTAATACTCAAATTTCAAGGAAAGGAGCAATTAACTCAGGGAAATGGATTGAAATGTACCATTATGTAAGCTACTTTACAGAATAGGAATCTGGATAGGTAGGGGGAAAAGGACAATACATTGTATTTGTTTAAAATTTCTTATTTCCTTGTTTGTTCTCTGATAGCCTCAGTGTACCAACACCTATCCTGGAAAATAATTTTATTTTATTTTTAAATTTTTTTTAAATTAATAATAGCTGTTTATTTTTTCAAAATACATGCAAAGGTAGTTCTCAACATTCACCCTTACAAAACCTTTTTATCTCTCCTTCCCCTCACTTCTCTAGACAGCAACTAATCCAATACATATGTATAATTCTTCTAAATACATTTCCATTTCGTCGTGCTGTGTGAGAAAAATCAGGTCAAAAGAGGAAAAAGCATGAGAAAAAAAGCCAAGCAAACAAACAATAACAAAAAAGATGAAAACACTATGAGAGAGACTATGAGACAGAGAGAGAGTCAGAGAGACAGAGAGAGACACAGAGAGATGGCCCTTACTCTTCCATGTCTTAAAGTCTAAATGGGGAAATAGAACACACACTTGAAAGTGACTTAAGAAAACTTTAAAGCATCATGTCAACAAGTGAAAATTAATGGATTTAAACAAGACTTTCTAAAGTTGAAATGGAATTGAATTTTGAAGGAATGAAGGAATGTCAATATGTTTAGACATAGTGATGGGCTCACTTAATCCATGAATTTTTCCCAGATCTTCCCAGTTGGTGGTGATCTCTTTCATATCTAGTCTTCTAGCATTCTTCTGTTATACTTACCATATTCTAAATTATGTTTGCTTGCGTGCATGAAATATCAACTGAATTAAAAGATTTTTGAGATCTGAAATTGTGTCTTATTATTTATTATTTCCTCTGGAGCTCTGTATAGTAGACAGGGCTTCTTAAAATTTTTCCAGTTGCAACCCCTTTTTACCCAAGAATTTTTATGTGACTCCAGAAATCAAAATTTGCTGATAACATTCCATCATTTTATGACCCCCACATTAAATTACCAGACTCTCTATGGGGGCCACAAACCTCAATTTAAAAAGCTGGGGAAAAAACATGGTATTTTTTCAAATACTTAAGAATTATGACCTACACTTCCACTGAGGCAGATTATTACCTCTCCAGGTCTTAAAAGAAAAAAAAAAAGAGAAAAAAATTACATGATAGTTTTGTTGTATATTTGAAAGGAATATCAAGTTTTCCATAGTTGCTTTATAGTTTCATGTAAAAAAAGATGATTTTAAAGATAAAATTTCAAAAAGTGAAAAAAGCTATGAAGCAATTTATATTTTGTCCTAAAGGCATTAAGAAATAATTGGAGTTGGCTGAATAAATCATATATTTTGCTAAGTATTTACTTTGGCAGCAGTGTGTACTATAGACTGTAAGCAGGGAGACCAGTTTTGAGGCAATTGTAATAATCTAAGTGAGAAATCATGAAGCCTGAAATTATGAAGGTAGCTCTGTGAATGGAGACAAAAAGTTAAATGAGACTGATATTGTAAAGATTCAAATGGCAATATTTTACAAATGATGGAATATGTTGGGTGAAGGAGAGTTATACATCAAGCATAATGCTAATATTATGAACTTGAAAAAATTAGAAAGGTAATGGTGACTTTAAGAGAGATAGTAGAAAGATGGGAAGAAAGAGAATGAGCTCCATTTTGGCCGTGTTGAGTTTAAGATGTTTCTAAGACATTCAGTTTGAAATGTTCAATACCTAATTGTTGATGTGGGACTGAAGCTCTGGTGAGAATCTGGGGGAAAGGATTGTTCTCTCTGTGAATGTGTCTATATATGTACACATATGTATATCATGTGTACATATAAATATATGTTATTTGCTTATAGAAATTTAATTAAATCCACGAGTGATGAGGTTACTAAGAGAGAAAATATAGAGGAAGTAAAGAAGGCCTAGGAGAGACTTTGGAGAACATTTGCCATTAAGAATGTGTTATAGAAGATGAGACAGCAAAGGAGATACAAAACAAATGATCAGATATAGGATCTAGAAGGGAACAGATCATGAAAACCTACAAAGGAGAGAACATTAAGGAGAGAGTGATTAACAGATAAAGAGGGATGAGGACTGATTTAAAAAAAAACCATCAAATCTGGCTATTAAGTGATCATTGGTAATTTTGGAGATAGTAGTTTCAGTTGAATGATGAGGTTGTAAGCCAGATTACAAAGGGTTGAGGTCTGAAAGAGGAAGTGAAGATAGTGCATGTAGAAATCTTTTTAAAATGACAGACTTAAAAGGGGAGGAGAGATTATAAAAGAGGATGATAGAATCTAATGGAAGTTTGTGAGAGATACTGAAGTCTTGGACATATTTCAAGTCAATTGGGAAGGAACCAATAGATAGGCTGAACTAGAAAGACTGAAATTTGAGATATGAAGGAGATGGCCAAGAAGACAATCTGATGGAGAAGATGAGAGGAGTGGGATCAAATGCACATCTGTGAAGGTTAGCTTTGGTAAGTAGGACAGGCACCTCTTTGTCAGAGATTGGGGGAAGGGAGCTTATTTTGAATGACTTCAGTCTTCTCAGGAAAATAAGAAGCAAAATACTCAGTTCAGTAGAGGGGAGGTGGAGGATATTAATGGAAGTATGTACAGTTTCCAACTCTAGTCCTTTTGTCTTCTGTCATTTGTGGAAACTTGGTTCTCTCTGGAATACACACTTTCCTTGTCTACCTTCTCTAGTGCCACTTAGGTCTTCTCCCATTTTCCATCATCCAGAACCCAAACATAATAAGTTAGGAGAAGATAGACTTGTACCTGTATTATTACTCAACAAACTTTTCTCCTTTGGAGTTCGATTCATCCTTCTATACCATCCTAGTTGGATTAATGAACAGCTTCCAGGTCACTCATTTTTCCATATAACTCACAGTTTTCCTCTACACTGCTGCCCCTGCCTTCATACTTGGAGACTTCAATATACATATTGGGATTCCTTGAATAATCTTCTTAGTTCCCATATTCTACATGGCCACTCCCCTTCTACCATTGCCAGGAGTAGTCATACCTTAGCTCTTCCCATAACTTACAACTATGAAATCTTTATGATCTTGTATTCAGAAATTCCCCTCTCCGATCATAATTTCTGTTCTATCCATTTTTCCAGAGTTGTTCCTATGACCACCCCCAATAACTCCAAACCTCTTTGTTCTCCTCAGATCACCCCTATTCAGTCTTCTTTTCAGTCTTCTCATTAAATTGACCAGATCAGTCTATCTTTTGTCTTTTAGTCTTAAATTCTGTGCCTCTCATCACCAATTCATACCATATCACATCACCATTCATATCAATTAAGTTCTCACTAATTAAGTATTCACTGAGTACTATTGGAAAAAATTATATATATATATATATATATATATATATATATATATATATGTAGCATTCTTTCTAGGCTTTCTTTCATCAAATCCCACTTTCACAGGCATCATAGGACTTCAGGAAGGGGCAGATTACTTCTGTTCTCAGTATTTGGGTTCACACAGGAGGATCATAGAACTGCAATTTAGGAGACTCCAGGGATATGCTCCCCTTTAATTATTTTTTCTGTTTTTTTTTTTTTAATTGAGCATTACCATATAAATTATAAAATAGGAGAGGATGATACATGAGCTATGAATCTATATAAAACTTGTTTTTCTAAGTATTTAATAAATTTAATATATTAGTTTGAAAGCTGTCATTTATATGTTTCCTTTTGGAAATCAGGAGAATAAGCATGCCTTCTATGTATCAGGCAGTGTAATACTTATGGACTTCCTTTTGCTGTCTCTCTTATTTAAAGATGGTAATTCAGCCCCTAATCACTCTGTTTCCTATCTTTCACCTAATTGAAAAATATAAAGAAATAAAAAATGGAGTCACAAATATTTTTATTTAAGTAGAACAAATTCCCACTTTGGCCATATCCAGAAATCTATATCTCATTCTTCATTTTCAATTTGTTTACTTCTCTGTCAAGAGATGGGTAGCATATTTCCTTATCAATGATTAGATATTCTATTGATCAGATTTCTTAAATACTTTATTATTAATTTTTTTTACATTGTTCTTATGTAAGTTTACATGGTCTTATTTTCTTGGTTCTGCTTACTTCACTTTGTGTCAACTCAAATGAGTCTTGCCAGATTTCCCAGAAGCCATTTTAAAAAATAATTTCTTAAGTTACAATATTACTACATTCCACTACTATATTTTTATTCTATATATAATTTGTTTAACAATTTTCCAATCAATAGACCCATTCATTTTTGATTCTTTGCCATTACAACAAAAACCAGTATAAATGTTTTTTGTACATATGGGCCTATTTTCTCTGATCTCATTGGGGTATAGACCTTGTAGAAATATTGATGGATTAAGAAATATACACCGTTTAGTGACTTTTGAGGCACAGCTTCAAATAGTTTTCCAGAAAATTAGTATGGCAGAAATTAGATATGGATCCACACAACACCATATACCAAGATAAAATCAAAATGGGTCCATGATTTAGGCATAAAGAATGAGATAATAAATAGATTAGAGGAACAGAGAATAGTCTACCTCTCAGACCTGTGGAGGAGGAATTTATTTATTTATTTATTTATTTATTTATTTTTAGAATTATTTTTATTATATATTTTTAAATAATATTATCCCTTGTATTCATTTTTCCAAATTATCCCTCTCTCCCTCCACTCCCTCCCCCGATGACAGGCAATCCCATACATTTTACATGTGTTACAATATAACCTAGATACAATACATGTGTGTAAATACCACTTTCTTGTTGCACAATAAACATTAGAATCCGAAGGTACATGTAACCTGGGCAGACAGACATTAGTGCTAACAATTTATATTCACTTCCCAGTGTTCCTTCTCTGGGTGTAGCTACCTCTGTCCATCATTGATCAGCTGGAAGTGAGTTGGCTCTTCTTTATGTTGAAGATTTCCACTTCCATCAGAATACATCCTCATACAGTATTGTTGTTGAAGTGTATAGTGATCTTCTGGTTCTGCTCATTTCACTCAGCATCAGTTGATGTAAGTCTCTCCAAGCCTCTCTGTATTCCTCCTGCTGGTCATTTCTTACAGAGCAATAATATTCCATAACCTTCATATACCATAATTTACCCAACCATTCTCCAATTGATGGACATGCATTCATCTTCCAGTTTCTAGCTACAACAAAAAGAGCTGCCACAAACATTTTGGCACATACAGGTCCCTTTCCACTCTTTAGTATTTCTTTGGGATATAAGCCCAATAACAGCAATGCTGGGTCAAAGGGTATGCACAGTTTGACAACTTTTTGGGCATAGTTCCAAATTGCTCTCCAGAATGGCTGGATTTTTTCACAACTCCACCAACAATGTATCAGTGTCCCAGTTTTCCCACATCCCCTCCAAAATCATCATTATTTGTTCCTGTCATCTTAGCCAATCTGACAGGTGTGTAGTGGTATCTCAGAGTTGTCTTAATTTGCATTTCTCTGATCAGTAGTGATTTGGAACACTCTTTCATGTGAGTAGAAATAGTTTCAATTTCATCATCTGAGAATCGTCTGTTCATATCCTTTGACCATTTATCAATTGGAGAATGGTTTGGTTTCCTATAAATCAGGGTCAGTTCTCTATATATTTTGGAAATGAGACCCTTGTCAGAACCTTTACTTTTAAAAATATTTTCCCAATTTGTTACTTCCCTTCTAATCTTGTTTGCATTAGTATTGTTTGTACAGAAACTTTTTAGTTTGATGTAATCAAAATCTTCTATTTTGTGATCAATAATGATCTCTAATTCTCCTCTGGTCATAAATTCCTTCCTCCTCCACAGGTCTGAGAGGTAGACTATCCTCTGTTTCTCTAATCTATTTATCATCTCATTCTTTATGCCTAAATCATGGACCCATTTTGATCTTATCTTGGTATATGGTGTTAAGTGTGGATCCATATCTAATTTCTGCCATATTAATTTCCAGTTTTCCCAACAGTTTTTTCCAAATAATGAATTTTTATCCCTAATGTTGGTATCTTTGGGTTTGTCAAAGATTAGATTGCTATAGATGTACCCTTTTTTGTTCTTTGTATCTAATCTGTTCCACTGATCGACCGGTCTATTTCTTAGCCAATACCAAATGGTTTTGGTGACTGCTGCTATATAATATAGCTTTAGATCAGGTACACTTAGACCACCTTGGAGGAAGGAATTTATGACCAGAGGAGAACTAGAGATCATTATTGATCACAAAATAGAAGATTTTGATTACATCAAACTAAAAAGTTTCTGTACAAACAATACTAATGCAAACAAGATTAGAAGGGAAGTAACAAATTGGGAAAATATTTTTAAAAGTAAAGGTTCTGACAAAGGTCTCATTTCCAAAATATATAGAGAACTGACCCTGATTTATAAGAAACCAAACCATTCTCCAATTGATAAATGGTCAAAGGATATGAATAGATGATTCTCAGATGATGAAATTGAAATTATATCCACTCACATGAAAGAGTGTTCCAAATCACTACTGATCAGAGAAATGCAAATTAAGACAACTCTGAGCTACCACTACACACCTGTCAGATTGGCTAAGATGACAGGAACAAATAATGATGAATGTTGGAGGGGATGTGGGAAAACTGGGACACTGACTACATTGTTGGTGGAGTTGTGAAAGAATCCAGCCATTCTGGAGAGCAATTTGGAACTATGCCCAAAAAGTTATCAAACTGTGCATACCCTTTGACCCAGCATTGCTGGGCTTATATCCCAAAGAAATACTAAAGAGTGGAAAGGGACCTGTATGTGCCAAAATGTTTGTGGCAGCTCTTTTTGTTGTAGCTAGAAACTGGAAGTTGAATGGATGCCCATCCATTGGAGAATGGTTGGGCAAATTATGGTATATGAAGGTTATGGAATATTATTGCTCTGTAAGAAATGACCAGCAGGAGGAATACAGAGAGGCTTGGAGAGACTTAAATCAACTGATGCTGAGTGAAATGAGCAGAACCAGAAGATCACTATACACTTCAACAACAATACTGTATGAGGATGTATTCTGATGGAAGTGGAAATCTTCAACATAAAGAAGATCCAACTCACTTCCAGTTGATCAATGATGGACAGAAACAACTACACCCAGAGAAGGAACACTGGGAATTGAATGTAAAATATTAGCACTACTGTCTATCTACCCAGGTTACTTATACCTTCGGAATCTAATGCTTATTGTGCAACAAGAAAATGGTATTTACACACATATATTGTATCTAGGTTATATTGTAACACATGTAAAATGTATGGGATTGCCTGTCATCAGGGGGAGGGAGTAGACGGAGGGGGGGGATAATTTGGAAAAATGAATACAAGGGATAATATTATTAAAAAATATATATAATAATACAAAAAATAGTTTTCCAGAGTAGTTGGATATAGTGTGTATTACCAACAGTGTATTGATGTGCATGTGTTCCCTCAATTTCTCCAAAAATTGTTATTATCCTTTTTTTGTTATCTTCTCCTCAATATGATAGATGTGAGGTGGAACCTTGGCAGTGTTTTAATGTGCATTTTTCTGATTGTTATTTGGAGCATTTTTAGATAGTTTTCAGTAACTTGATTTTCTTTCTTTGAAAATTATTTATATCTTTGACCATTTGTCAATTGGTATTGTTTTTTTAATTATAAATTTCAATCAATTTCTTATATATTTTGGATATGAGATTTTCAGAGAAAATTTCGGAAAATTTTTTTCTCACTCAACAGTTTATTTTTTGATTAAAACTCATAGGTCCTAGATGGATAGAAGTCCCTTTCTCCCATCCAGTGTGATCTTTTTGACTCTTACTTTTCATAGTGTGGTTCTCTGCTGGGCCTGAAGGGAGAGGTCCCTCATTGAATCCTTCCATTGGCCATACAAGCTACCTTTCCTTATCATTGTACCCAGTCTGTTGCATAACATGGTCAGTAGGAGTGGGTATAACTGATACTGTGTGACATTCCTCCTGGAATCCCTCCCTACCATCATTTTATTGTAATCTGGTACAGATTTAAGGGTTTGTCTTCCAAACTCTCAATACTTAATTTCCAAAGCAATTATTGCATTGCTTCTACTTAAAATTTTCTTCTCTGATAAAAATAGTCCTAGAGCCACATCCAATGCTTTTAACCAGTGGAAGTATTTTTAATCATTTGATTTTATTCAATGACTTCACTCCTTTCCAACTTGATTAACAAGACTGCACTTGCCTAGTTTGTGATTTTGATCATGTGAGATTCAGTATGTAGAAAGAATTTACACCTATTTTACATCTTTGATTCCAAATAGTTCAAAGAAGTTGTATCAGGGTGTAGAAAACATTTTAGTTGCATTAATTTGAAGTGACAGGCTCTAAAACACTATTTATACATTTGGGCATGCCATGTAGACCCACTTCAGATTTGTGTTTTCTAAGGTCATTTGAGTCCCATTGTTGAGCTAGCTTTTTTAGTCATCTCTTGTTGATTCTATTCCCCCTATAGTGACTGTTCTAAAACTTTTCTCAAATCTTCAATACTAGTCTTACCTCTTGTCTCTTCAGAGGACCTTGATTTCCACTTGATTTGTATTATAGAGACCAGCTGCTATGAACTCCTTCATTTTCTCATATCTCAAAACCCTTCTAACATCTTCATTTGTCTTCTCCCTTAATCCAGTCTCAGAGGAAGAGGTGACCCTTCCTATTGTCAAGGCCA
Source organism: Sminthopsis crassicaudata (assembly GCF_048593235.1). Taxonomy (NCBI): domain Eukaryota; kingdom Metazoa; phylum Chordata; class Mammalia; order Dasyuromorphia; family Dasyuridae; genus Sminthopsis; species Sminthopsis crassicaudata. The sequence goes on from NC_133620.1 coordinate 326,176,439, forward strand.
ATCCCTCTTTTACACTCTTCATATTGATCAAACTTCTCCCCACATATCTTCTTCAATCTTGTTTACTACCCCCTTCCCCATCATTAGTATACCTGTGCTTCCCTAATCCTTCCCTAATTCATTTGACTATGCTAAGCTCTCAAGCTACCATATTTCTTTTTCTTTGCAAATCCTCTAGAAAATTGATACTACTTTTACTTTCTCACTACTCATTCATTTCTCAATCCCTTTCTATCTAGTCTTTTTAAAAATTTTTCATTATTATATTGAAATTGTTCTCTTTAACATGACCAACTATTTCTCATTTACCTTGGGTAAATTACTTATTGTCTGAGAGTCAGTTACCTTGTCTATAAAATCAAAGGGATCAAAGCAAACATGACCTAGAGAGTTTCATTCACTTCTAAATATGTGGCCCTGTGATTGTCTCAACTATTAAATCTAATGATCTTTTTTCAGTGCTCATCCTTCTTGACCTTCCAGTAGCTTTTTATACTGTTGGCCACCTTTGCTTTCTGGAAACTCTTCTTTCTTGGCACACCTTCTTTCTGGTACTGTACCTCCTACCTGTCTAAATCTAATTTTCCCTCTAACTTTTAGTTTCTCTAGTTCTAAATTTCTTTTTTTAGTTCATCATACTTCTCTATTTTTAAAAAGGGTATGAGTATTCCCCAAGCACTGTCCTGTGTCTTTTCTCTCCTTTAGTGATCTCATAAATCTCATGTGTTCAATTATCTCTGCAAAGAGTACTCCGGGGCAGAAATGTTGTGTTAAAGGTTTAACAATAGCTCTCTGGGGGAAGGGGATAGCATATATTCACAATACACTTTAAAGTTTAATCTGCAACATTAATATTTTCTCCATCACTTTCTTAAGTTTAGACAATCAACAACATAATAAATCAAACTTTGATTATAGTGCAAATGTACACATGGAAAATTTAACAATCAGATCTTATAAGCCATTTGGATCTGAGCCAGGCTCTACATATTAGCTCTCATCTTTCTCCTGAACTCAAGTTCAACTTATCTAAACTTCTGTTGGACATCCATCACTATATAGATATTACAGCCATATCACAAAGTCAATATGTCCAGAAGACCAGGATAATAATTTTTTTGATGAGAATGTCTCATTGAAACTAATTTGGTTCTGGTGATTTAGCCCCTAATAATAATAATACCATTCTGTGTTTGCATTGCATTATTTTACCACTCAAAATACTCTTTCATCTGTAGATTTTTGTCTTTGGAAAAGCCAATAGATATAAAAATACAACTATCATTTTACCAGTGAAGTCATTGAGACTCATAGAGATAGGGGGATAATTTGTGAAGATAATACAAAGCTATTGTTCAGTCATTTCAATTGTGTCCAATTCTTTGTGATTCCATTTGGGATTTTCTTAGCAAAAATACTGGATTGGTTTGTCATTTTTTTCTCCAGCTTATTTTACAGATGAGGAAACTGAGGCAAGCAGGGTTAAGTAACTTGCTTAAGATCACCAGCTAGTAAGATTCTAAGGTCAGATTTGAACTTATAAAGATGAATCTTCTGATCTGCCTGCCCTCACCTATATAGCTAGTTAGTAGCTGAACCAGGATTTGAATCTACATCATCTACTTCCAACCCAGTGCTCTTTTAATCACAATAAACTTTATAATATGGTGTTAGATATTGAATGACATTTACCTCTGTAGCTGTTACCCAAAGCCACATTGGAAGATACCCCATCTATTTCATCACTAGTTTTCTCTGGCTTGTTTTTGATGAATTCATAGAAAATTCCTGCCACATGACTCTCCGCGGCGACAGGACTGACAGGCTGTTACAGCTTGAAAGGTGGCTGGCTGGCACATGTCACCACTAGATTTCCTGGTATTAAATAATTGCTAGATGAATATTGTCAGGAATACCTGGCTCGAGGTCTCTCACTCTTTAAAAAAAAAAGTCAAGGAATTTCAATTAGAAGCTACTTTGTCAAATATATAGTATTAGTGATATTGAGTTGCTTCCTACTGAAATGTCAAATCAAAATGTCCTATGGTAGAGAGGTGTGGTATAGATTAACTACAAGGGTAAAATATTACATACATTATCAGATAGGGTCATTGTTTTTAGTGTTTTCCCCTATCCCTTCTTTAACTATTTTTTGGGGGAGACTGAGGATGATGCTAAAAGGGAGAGTACAATTTGGGGAGTTGGGATGGGGATAGGCTGAATGATTGTTATATGGAGGAACAATGGATTTTAAAAATATCAATAACATTCATTTTTAGTGTTCCGGGGATCCTATGTTTTATCTAAAACTGAGAATTTAACAAGTCATTCTTATAAATAGTTGTTTATTCATTCAGTTCTGTTCAACTTCACATGATCCCATGGACTATTTGGTCAAGAAGTTTTTTTCTTTTTTGGCAAAGATTCTGGAATGGTTTGCCAATTCCTTTTGTAGTGCACCTCCACTTTATAGATGAGGAACTGAGAGAAATAAGGGTTAAATGACTTTTCCAGGATCATAAACTTGTATATGTATGAGGCCAGATTTCAACTCAGGTGTTTTTTACTTCAAGTCCAATGTTCTATCCATTTATCCAACCTTAATTAACACAAAAAGAAACATCCTTAGCATGTGTGCCTTGTGTTCCAAATGTTACCACTGCATGCTCTTGTTTTGATGTTTGTTTTCACTGGAGAAGTAAATCCTTTTAATGATGGAGAGAGAGAGAGAGAGAGAGAGAGAGAGAGAGAGAGAGAGAGAGAGAGAGAGAGAGAGAGAGAGAGAGAGAGAGAGAGAGAGAGAGAGAGAGAGAGAGAGATTGTATAAAATAGGGAATTTCTGATGAGATAAGAAAAGAGTACTGCTCTTACACTGAAAAAAACCTGGATTCTAGTCCTAGCTCAAATATTTACTAATACTGCAATACTTTACTGTCATAAGACCAGCAAACTCCTACTTGCTTTTTCCTTAATTCGGACCATTTAAAATCATAGATCTGCTCAGCTGAAACCTCTCTCCCCTCCCTACTTTTCCCTTGCTACCACTTCCTTGTTTTCTTATCTCTGTCCACTTCAACCCATAGCCTGGCTTTGTTGTGACTTCTTCTTCATTCTTTATAACAAAGGATGAACAAGAAAGAGAGGAAAAAAATCAAATAATTAAATTAAATAATTACATAAATAATACATATACTGAATTTGGCAGTAAGTGTAATTAAATCCCTGTTCTATCATTTCTAAACTTTTGTTCCTCTTAAATCTCTTCTTGTACTCATATTTTGCACTTATATAAATCTGACTTCCTGAAAAAGACACTATTTCTGGTCATCCTCCTTAGTAACTGATGCAGATTTTTCCATCTCCTTATATCCTTTTTCCTCTTTCAATATTCAATAACAATACATGAGACAATACAAAAGAAAAGAAAAATGTAAAATGAAACATTTATCATTTAGCTTTGTGCTCTTGATTTCCCAGAAAATTGGTGCTCTAGTTTCTAGGTAAATCCTTTCAAAGGTCCTATGAAATCAAAACTATTCTCATAATACTACTAAGATATTTTAATTTCTAATTCAGTAAATACCAATAGATTTAATTCATAAAAGCAAGAGCTTTATATTCTTGATTTAAGGAATCCTGAGAGTAAAAATAAAATTTAAGAACCACAAACCTAGACCCTTGTAAATTCCCTGAGAGTGCCATTGTTTTAGATCTAGTAATTTTAGGAAATACACATTTTAATCATATTTGAATAGACAAAGACAGTTATAAAGATGTCTGATTCAACTGTCCATTAAGGTCAGTTATCATATTAATACTCAAAAAATTCTATGGGAACTGTGGACTTAGAATAATTAATTTCTTCCTCTAGCATGTACAATTAGTTTTCTTGGTAACATATAGAAAGGTTGTTGATTTGTGTAGGTTTATTTTATAGCTTCTTTCTTTTTTTTTAAATTATACCTTTTTATTTACAAAACATATGCATGGGTAGCTTTTCAACAAAACCTTCTTTTCCCCTCCTTCTCCCTACTCCCTCCCCTAGATAGCAAGTAGGCCAATACATGTTAAATATGTTAAAGTATATGTTAAATACTATATATGTATACATATTTATACAGTTACCTTGCTGCTCAAGAAAGATCAGATCTAGAAAGAAGGTTAAAAAAAACCTGAGAAGGAAAACAAAAATGCAAACAAACAATAACAGAAAGAGTGGAAATACTATGGTTGTAGTCCACATGCATTTCCCATAGTTCTCTCTCTGGATGTTATAGCTTCCTTCTTTATTAAAGTTATTGTTTAATGATTTTTCAGTTGTGTTCGAGTCTTTGTGACCCCATTTGAAGTTTTTTCAACAAAAATACTAGAATAGCTTGCCATTTCCTTTTCCAGCTCATTTTACAAATGAAGGAAATGAGGCAAATTAGGGTTAAGTGACTTGTGCAGGTTCATATAGTAGTAAAAGTTTGAGACAGATATGAACTCAGGAAGATGAATCTTTCTGAGTCCAGGTCTACCACTTTATCCATTGTATCCATTGAAATTGTTAATTAAATTGTTTTTTTTTTTTTTTTTTTTCTGACTCTCTAAAGTTCTCCAACATCTTATTGGTAAAAGCAATTGGTTTTTCTTTGCTTGTACTTGTTCTCCTCCAGACTGTGCTTCTGACTTTGCAGACTTCAACGTCATGAGTTATTTGTAGTCTTACCCAAGAACATCCATCATTCCCTCAGCCTCCTGACTTTCTTCCTCTTCTGGTTTATTTCTGACTTTCCAGATAAACACTTATTTCAATACTTCAACACTTATTTTCCATCCCTTTTGTGTATTGTCTTCCCCCAATAGATTGTAAGTAACTTAAGAACAGGGATTATCTTTCTTTTTGCTTGTATTTATTTATTAGCATTTTTTGCTTAAGGCTTGGCACATAGTAAGTACTTAATAAATTTATATTGCCTGATTTATCCTCAGTTTCTTTTTCTTGTTATCATTAGCATTTCTAACACTATATTAAATAATAATTGTGTTAATAGACATCCTTGCTTTACCCTTAATGTTATTGGAAAAGCCTCTAATTTATCCCTATAACATATTATTCTGGAACTTGATTATAAGTAAATAGTGTTTATCATTTGAATGATTAGTGATTTAAACTGAAATGGATGTTGTATTTTCTCAGTATCTTTTCCTGTATCTTTTGATGTAAGCATTTGAGTCTGATATTTTTTTGTTATGAAAATGGGGTGTTATTTTTATAGTTTTCCTCCTATTGAGCCAATTTTGTATTTCTAGATGAATGCAATTCTGTAATTAATTATGATTTTTTATATGTCACAATAACCTATTTTATAATATTTTATTTTAAAAGTTGTGTCAATATTCCTTTGGGATTTTAATCTAATATTTTCTCTATTTTGTCTCCTTCTGGTTTAGATATTAAAAGATCATATTTGTGTCATAGAAGAAATTTGATGAAATTTTTTCTTATTCCATTTTTGCAAATAGTTTATGATGTTAGTGATATATCACTACTAAGTAATATGAAATGAAATACTTTAATGTTTTATAGAATTTACTTATAAATTCATCAGTCCTCAGCTTTGCTTTTTTTTCAAGTTCATTTATTCAATTTATTTTTCTGAGCCTGAATTATTTAAATTCTCTCTCTCTCTCTCTCTCTCTCTCTTTTTTTTTTTTTTTGAGGTTGGGGTTAAGTGACTTGCCCAGAGTCACACAGCTAGGAAGTGTTAAGTGTCTGAGACCAGATTTGAACTCAGGTCCTCCTGAATTCAAGACTGGTGTTCTATCCACTGTACCACCTAGCTGCCCCAAATTCTTTATTTCTTAATCTAGACATTTTATTTTCATTTTCCCCCAAATCCAGCCATTTTATTTACATTGCTATTATTTTATACTGGCATTACATTGTTTATGCAAAATATTACCTTGTTTTACTAGTGTATGATTGGACAAAATTAGGCAAGCTAATGGTTTTCTTTATTAGTTTTTGTTATTGGTGAGCTCTTTCTTCTTTTCTCCTCCTTCTCTTCCTCTTCCTCTTCTTTCTCTCTTCTTTTTCCTTTACCACCTTTTTCTTCTTCTTCTTCTTCTTCTCCTTCTCCTCCTCCTCCTCCTCTTCCTCCTCCTCCTTCTCCTCCTCCTTTTCTTTCACTTCTTCCTCCTTCTTCTCTTTCTCCTCCTCCTCCTCTTCCTCCTCCTCCTTCTCCTCCTCCTTTTCTTTCACTTCTTCCTCCTTCTTCTCTTTCTCCTCCTCCTCCTTCTCCTTCTCCTCCTCCTCCTTCTTCTTCCTTCTTCTTCCTTCCTTCTTCACTTCTTTTGCTTTCAATTTTGTTCATCTCTTTGATTTTTTTAGAATTTTTATTTTGGAGTTTAATTTAAAAAAACAATACTTTTCATATTTTTTAGTTTTATGCTCAACTAATTAACTAATTATTTCCCATTTTTGTTATGAAAATCTTTGGAAATACATATTTTTCCATAAGAACTGCTTTGACCATATCCCAAAAGTTTTGATAAATTGCATCATTTTTATTTTCTTTGACAAAGTTATTTATTGTTTCAACATTTGTCTTTGATCCAACTATTGTTTGGATTAAATTGTTTGTTCTTTAATTTTTAATGATTTCTTTAAAGGCAATTTATGAAATATAATGTTTATTATTTCACTTCTCTGCATTTCTTTGTGAGCTTTTTATGTTCTAATGCATAGTCAATTTTTATATTGTATCTTCGCTACTAAGTAATATGCATACATTTTTCATTTTCTTTTCCATTTCAGTATGTTCCAAAAATCTATAATAAGTAACTTTTCTAAAATTCTATTCAGGTTCTTAACTTATTTCTTGTTTACTTTTGTTATAATTTTCTAGGTATAAAATGGGTACATTAAGTTCTCAACTATGATCATTTTAGTATATATTTCTCCCTATAAATTATTTAACTTTTCCTTTATTTAGATGCTATGCCATTTGATGAGTATAAATTATGTTGATATTTATTCATTTTTTAAAAACTAGGCAATCAGAATTAAATGACTTGCTTAGGGTCTTACAGCTAGTGAGTGTCAAGTATCTGAGACCAGATTTAAACTCAGGTTCTCCTGATTCCAGGGTTTGAACTCTATCCACTGTGCCATCTACCTCCACCTATTTGTTCATTTTCTAAGGTACCTTTCAGGATAATTTAGTCTTACTGTTTATCTTTTATAATCAAATATACTTTTACGATTTCCTTATCTGAGAACATGATTGTTATACTTGTTTTTTGAGTTGGCCTGTGAATATGGTTCAAATGTGTTTCTTCTATACAGCATATTGTTAGCTTATGCCTTCTAATCCATTCTTTTTCCATTTTGTGGGTGAATTCTTCTCATTCACTTTCATGGTTATAATTGTTAGCTGTGCATTTTCATCTATCATGTCCTCATATTTTTTTCCCTCTTTTCCTTCATCTCCCTGTTTACTAAGAAGTGGATGGTGAATTTCCTCAGTACTAGTGATCTATAGTTGATACAATCTGCTTCTTCTCCTCTACTTTCTTTATTTCCCCCTTTACCCCAACTCTACAATTATTGACCTCTACCAAAAACATTGGTAGGCCTTCTGTGATCCTTGATAACATTAAGAATGTGAGAGGACATATATTTTTTTATTTATTTATCCCCTTTTAGAATGTATATACTTCATCCTTATATAATCCTTTTCAATTGCTCATATAGACCTAACTTTGTATTTCTTTTCATTTAAGTATTTGCATTTCAAATTTTCTATTCAACTCTGGTCTTTTCCTCAAGAATTCTTTCTAGTCCTCTTTTTAAAATTACAGATTCATTTCCTCCTCTGTTAGATCATATGGTTTCATCCAGTTAGTTACTCTTCTTGGTTGTAAGCCTTTATGTTTTACTTTTTGGAATGCAGTTTTCCAAACTCTTCTTTTCTTATGCTGCTAAGTCTTGTGTGTTCTTGACTATGACTCCCTATCTGTTTACAGTATTTTAAAAATTTGACCTAGAAGCTCTGGAATTTAGCTATGAGGATTCTGGCATTTGGGGGCTTTTTTTTCAGGAGGGCGTTAGTAGTTTCTCTATTTTCACTTTGCTAATTCAATTTCTAATAGTTTTGAGTAGTGTTCATTTTCCAAGTCTCTACTAGTTCTAGGCTATTCTCCAATCATCTGTCAAAATTATTCTCTTTCAGGGCATCACACTTTTATCCAATAAATTCTTATTGTTCCTGATTACTTCTAGTCTTAAATATAGAATCCTGTTTGCCTTTTAAAGTCTTTCATATATTGGCCTCTTTCAATCTTTCCAGTCTTCTTATACTTTACTCTTCTTCATGTATTCTATACTTATTCAGCAATAATGACTTGCTATTTCTCATACATGCTCCTCTCTCTTTATTCAGTGACCTATTATTGATTAACCCTTACAGTTAGAATGCTCTTTTTCCTTATCTCCACTTATTATTAGTTTCCCAGAATTCCTTCAAGACTCAGCTCAGATTTCACTTTCTGTAGGAAACTTTTCCTGACCCTCCCTACCCCCCCCCCCTCCCCACCAACTACAAGAATCTTTCTTCAGGAAAGAAACTTTCTATGTACATTGTACAGATTTTGTATTTTTTTTCTTGTTGTCTTTACCATTAGAACATGAGATAGTTTTGGGAAAAGACTGAATTTTTGCCTTTTTCTGTATCCCCACTGCTTAAATACATAGGAGATACAGATTAAGTTCTTGATTTATTAATAATTTCTTGAAATAGAATATCCATAGGCCTGTTTGTTTTTGAAAGGTTATAGTTTTTAGCTAGTCTGATGATTCTTATGTTTTCTTTCCTTGAAAAGTATTCTAGATTAGTTATTATTGAAAGGCTGTAACATTTTATTTTATCAGTTTTCATTCTTTTGATTTTATTTTGTTATTTATCGTTGTCTCAAGGAGATCTTAACTTGTCTGGACCATTCTCATTTCCTTCCTTCCTCCCTCCTTCCCATCCTTCCTCTCTCCCTTCCTCCCTTCCTTCTTCTTTTCCTCCCTCCCTTCCTTCCTTCCTTCCTTTCTTCCTTCCTTCCTCCCTTCCTTCTTCCTTCCCCTTCCTCTCCCTCCCTTCCCTTCCTTCCTCCCTCCCTCCCTCTTTCCCTTCCTTTTTCCTTCCTTTCTTTCCTCTCTCCCTTCCTTCCTCCCTCCCTTCCTCCTTCCCTTCCTCCTTCCTTCCCTCCTTTCTTCCTTTCTCCCTCCCTCCCTTCCTTCATCCTTCCCTCCCTTATTTCTTCCCTCCCTCCCTCCCTCCCTTTCTCCCTCTTTTCCTTCCTTCCTTCCTTCTTTCCTTCCTTCCTTCCTTCCTTCTTTCCTTCCTTCCTTCCTTCTTTCCTTCCTTCCTTCCTTCCTTCTTTCCTTCCTTCCTTCCTTCCTTCTTTCCTTCCTTCCTTCCTTCCTTCCTTCCTTCCTTCCTTCCTTCCTTCCTTCCTTCCTTCCTTCCTTCCTTCCTTCCTTCCTTCCTTCCTTCCTTCCTTCCTTCCTCCCTTCCTCCCTTCCTCTCTCTTTCTCTTCCTCCCTTCCTCCCTTCCTCCCTTCTTTCCTCCCTCTCTCCCTCCCTCCCTCCCTCCCTTTTCCCTTCTTTCCTCCCCCTCTCCTTCCCTTCTTTCTTCTTTCCTTCCTCCCTTCCTTCCTTCCTTCCTGGAAGATGGCTCTTTCCATTACAAGATCATTGGAACTGGCTTGAATCTTCTCACTATTAAAAAGAGCCATGTCCATCAGAATTGATCATTGTATAATCTTGTTCCTATGTACAATGTTCTTTTGGTTCTACTAACTTCACTTAGTATCAGTTCATGTGAGTCTCTCCAGGCCTTTCTGAAATCATCTTGCTGATTGTTTCTTACAGAACAATAATATTCCATAACATTAATATACCATAACTCATTCAGCCATTCTCCAACTGATGGGCATCCATTCAGTTTCTAGTCCCTTGCCACTACAGAAAAGGCAGCTACAAACATTTTTGCACATATGGGTCCTTTCCCCTTTTTAATGATCTCTTTGGGATATAGGCTCAGTAGAGACACTGCTGGATCAAAGGGTATTCAGAGTTTTATAGCTTTTTGAATTGGAAGGTGAGTCTTGATTGGGTATTTCTGGTAATGCTTTTGTGAAGCTGTTAGAAATGATGCTTGTTACTTCTATGATGCTAAGTGAAGTAAGCAGAACTAGGAGAATATTATACACAGTAACAGCAATATTGTGAAATAATCATCTCAGCAATACAATAATCTAAAACAATTCCAAAAGACTCATGATGGAAAATGCTATCCATATCCAGAGAAAGAACTATGGAATCTGAATGCAGATCATACTATTTTCACTTTTTTTCACTCTTATGATTTTTTTTCCTTTTTGTTCTGATTCTTCCTTCACAACATGACCAATTTGAAAATATGGATTATATGAATTGCACGTTATAACCTGTATCAGGTTGCTTGCTTTCTTGGGGAGGAAGGGTGGGAAGGAAAAAAAAAATTTGAAACTGAAAATTGTTATGGGCCAGAACTTGAAACAAGGTGCTAATGTACTTAGCTCACACCTTTAAAGGAGTTCACACTTTTAGAGAGCATATATAATGAGGAGATTCATAAGTAGAGGAGATTCACAAGTCAAGCAGTAATATAAGCAAGAAGTTTTCAGGCCACAAGCCCACTCTCTGGGAGGAGAAGTCAAGATTCATTCCCACTTCCACCTTTGTGCTGGATGGAGACATTCGAAGAAAGCTCTTGGAATCAAGGAGAGAGATAGGCCTCTAAGAAAGCTAACCACGGGGGCAGCTAGGTGGTGCAGTGAATAGAGCACCAGCCCTGAATTCAGGAGTTCAAATATGATCTCAGACACTTAATACTTCCTAGCTGTGTGACCCTGGGCAAGTCACTTAACCCCAGCCTCAGGAAAAAAAAAAAAAAAGAAAGAAAAGAAAGGTAACCAGGTCACAGGAAAAGATTCAAGACTTTGAAGGAGAAAATAAAGGATCTGAACTTTTACTCCTGGCTGCATTTGGGATTATTGAACTGAACTGAAACGAAGGCTGCCTCCAGAAGCTCCCCAAGAAATCTGCTCCCAGAGAATAATTATATTTTAGAGAAGAGAACATTACATTTTTGCACCCAACATGGGGCCAAGAACCTTTATCTGTGACCCAGAAATTAGGGTGAGTACAACAAGGAAACTTTATTAAAGAGCTAAAGTAGAATTTCAGCTGAAATGGGATGGATGTTTAGAAAATAGCCTTCTGTTTCTCTTCAAGGAAAATGTGTAGAGAGTATTGCCAGGGTTATGAAAAGCCAAGGTTATAATTTGGGAGCAGATCACTGAACTTTTAGAAACTGTACAGTACATATCTCCTTGGTTTTCTATGGAAAAAGAATTAGATCTAGAGCAACTTTGTCAATACCACAATAAAAATGGACCTGACTCATTTTCCAAAGATATACTTAATACAATTTAATACAACTGGCTTTAGGAAATTATATAAGTTATGGAATAAAGAAAAAGAAGAAAGAGCAGGAGGGAGAGGTGCCAACTAACCTAGGTGAAAAGGATGAAGAATCAGATAAGAATTCACAGCAGGAGAAATTAGATCATTTCCAGTCCTCTGATCTACCTCCCTCAATTAACCCTTCATGGGTGGAGGGAGAAGGAGGAGGGGGAGAGGCAGAAACACAATCAGCATCACGTATTAAGCAGCCTATGACAAGATTACAAAAAGCACTGGTCTAGGCAAAAAATGAAGGACAGGATATATCTGATTTTATAAATGCATACCCTGTAATTGAAGAGCTTGACTCTTCAGGTCAAAAAAGGAGAAAATACACTCCTTTTGATTTGGAATAATTAAGGATTTGAAAAAGGGTTGCACTCTTTATGGGACTACATCATCTTATATTAAGATGTTACTAGATAATTTGTCTTATGAAATCCTAACCCCTAGTGATTGGAAATCCATAGCAAGGACATGTTTAGAACCTGGACAAAACTTTCTGTGGCTTTCAGAGTATCATGAATTATGTAGGATTCAAGTCCAATGCAATAGGCAAACAGGAGTTAATGTACAAGTCACTTTTGACCAACTAGCAGGTGAAGATCAGTATGGAGAGAATTCAGCACAGATTTATTATCCCATAACAGTGTATGAACAAATTTCTAAGGCTGCAATAAAAGCCTGGGGTTCCCTCCCTAGACAAAAAATGAAGATAAAGCCTTCACAAAAATAGAGCAAGGTCCCAATGAACCTTTTGCAGATTTTGTGGGATGCTTGCAAACAACTATAACAACAACCATTGGAGAAAATGCAGCTACAGAAATAATGATCAGACATCTGGCTAAGGAAAATGCCAATGAGATCTGTAAAAGAATTATATGGGGACTACACAAAGATGCTCCTTTAGAGAAGATCATAAGATGTTGCCACAGTGGGCACAAATACTTTTCATACCCAGACTATGATGAACATGGTAAGACAGGGTCTCTCTTGGAAAGGGACTTCTAGAGAAAATCATCAACATTTTCAATGTGGAAAAGTTGGACATCTAAGAGCTCAGTGTAGATATGGAGATACAGTGAGAAGACAGGGTGAGAGAAGATCTAAAACCCTATGTCCAGAATGCCACAAGGACTTCCACTGGGCCTCAGAATGTAGATTGACCCAAGGAAATCAAAGGCAGGGCCCAGCTCCAAAATATCATACAAAAGACAGATGGGATATGATGGCAGCTGAGTTTACACCTAGAGAGTCTTTAGAAAGTCAGGACTTTGATATGATCTATCAGCCAAAAAGCAATTACATAGCAGAAAGGGATTGCATGATCAACCAACAGAAAAGCAATCAGATAGCAGAAAGGGATTATGATTGGGGAGAATACAGGTTTTTCAAAATAACAGGGCAATGTCCAGTGCAAACAGCTCCAATGTAATTGCCAGACGGTGAGAAGAGATTTAGAAAATGGTAAATAGAAGGGACTAGCTAGGTTAACTGCTTGGGAGAGAGGGTTTACTTGTATTTCTTCAGATGGAGAAGGGATCAGATGGGTGCCAACGAGTCATATTTCCTTGTCCATCAGAGAGAGACAAAAAAAGAGAAAAATCTGGAAACAAAGGAGAAGACCTAAGAACAAAATCTGCAGAAATCATTGGATTCCCTAACACAAGATAAAACTGTTGCAGGACTTGAAAACCAGTAGGAATCATTGGATTCCTTGAGATGAAAAATTGTTGATAAAGACTGTTGCAGGACTTGAAAACCAGCAGGAATCATTGGATTCCCTAACACAAGGTGAGACTATTGCAGGGCTTCAAAACTTGCAGGAATTATTGGATTCCTGGCACATGAACGAATGGACAATGGATTCCTTTTGGACTATTTCTAGGACTTAAGAACATGTATAATTCCTCATGTTGATTCATGTTATTTGTTACATCACTTCCAGCCTGTGTTATATTGCTATGTGCTTATGTAATTTATGTAATTATGTGTAATACCTCCATATTAATGCATTTATATATACCTGTTTTGCTTTCTACAAACTTCAAATCTTATCATTTTAAAAATATTTTCACTTATGCCAATTTGCTTTTGTTCTTTTCCTATATCTTTCTTTCCTTGCAGTTAGTCTCCTAGAAAATATCATCTGAACTTATTACCCTCACTTCCCTTCTTCCCCTTCATTCATTAATTTCTTTCCATTCTGGCTTTCTGTCCAAACACTTCATTGAAACTGCTGTCTTCAAAGTTGTTATTGATTTCTTAATTGCCAAATCTTTGCCTTTTCTCAATTCTTTGATCTTAATAAAGCTTTATACATTAATTCTTGAATATTATCATCTTTGGCTCTTCTGGTTCTCTCAATTTGTCAGACTACTTTAAAAGCTTTGCTGGATTATTAGAGCTTGCTCCCTAATCCTGAGTATCTTCCCAAAGGACTGCTCTGGACCCTCTTTTCTTTTCATTAACATGGAAGATAGAACATCAGGTTTAAAATCAGGAAGACAAATTCAAATCCAGCCACAGGTGCTTAATAACTATTTGACATTGGATAAATCACTTAAATGATCTCAGTATCAATTTCCTATTAAAAAGCGGAGATAATAACAACTTACCTCACAAGATTTTTGTTAGGTTCAAATGATATATAAAACATTTTGTAAATGTTAAAATTCTATATAAATATTACATCATTTGTCTCTTTCTATGCCCCTTCTCTCTTGGTGATCTCATTAAATCTTATTAATTCAATTATTATCTCTTTGCAGATAGCTTCAAAATTTGTATTTTTATATAAATATAGAAATTTTTATAAAAATATATAAATTTTTATATAAATATTTTTAAGAAAATGTTTTTCTTATCCACAGTTCATCAGGTGCAATAGAAAACCAACAAGATAGTTTGCCAAAAAAGTTCTGCTCAACTTATTTTTGTTATTGCAGCTGTTTTTAAAACTCTCTAGGAGAGACCTAGATAGAGAGATGTCCCATCCAGGAGGCAGTATGTTTGTCCAGGGCTAAGAGACCAAAGCTTGGAATCTTTAGAAGCTGACAGATATTTAGCTCTCAGTTATTCAACCTGGCTATCTCATCCTTGGATTATTTTTCCTAGAATCCTAGAATTTTAGTTAATAGAAATATCTGGTGTCTATATCTAAACTTTGACATTAGAAAAGGTTCTCATTGTAATAGCTTTAAAAATGGTCATCTGCCTCCCGAGACAGCCTGTTATACTTCTGGACGCTTCTAATGGCCAGGAAATTTTTCCTGATATCAAGCCTGAATATGCTTCTCTCAAACATCTACTCATTATTCTTATTTCTATGACCACTGAGAAAACAAAACAATCCAAGCAAAACAAACCTAATTCTTCTTTCACATGACAGCTCAACTATTTGAAGACATCTTACATATTTCCTTCAAGACCTGTCTTCTTTAGACTTTCAAGCTTAAAGAATTTTCAAGTGAAGCATGATTTCCTTTGCATCAACTTGTTTCCTTTTCTTTTTCTTCTCTTCACAACCAAATCATATTCACTGGCTTTTCTAGCCCAAAAATAAGCAATGAAGCAGAAAAAAAAAATTCAAATATACCTATCTCCTCTGTTAAGAATGTGTGACGAGGGAACATGCTGAGATTATTGCTAAAAACAGATAAATCTCCTGGGGTAGAAGCTACTTGCCAGGAGGAACTGAAGCACTGGAAAGGAGTTTATGTACATACTGGGAGAATCTGGTTCAACAACTCAAACTTGTGGTCTTTTTGAGGGGTAACATGTGACTGAAGAAAAAAGATCCTTTTTGTGCAATTTATTGTGTGAGATAGTCACGTCATTGTGAAATCTTTCAAAATACCTCCATATCCATTTCAGTCTTACCTTAAGATCTTTCTTGATTCTTCTAATTCTTGTTCTAAAAATTTTCATAGTTCTTCATTTGTACTCATGACCTGTATATGCGACCTGTATACATACATTAGGCCAATGTCAATTCAACTCATGTTCTTATGCATGCATTATGGGCAGTTGGGACCCTGTCTCATCTATTATTACTATTGCTATTCCTATAGCCTTTTAGAGTTTCCAGAGTACTTTCCTTACAATAACTCCAGAAACTAGATAGGTATGCCAGTATTCTAAATCAATACATCTGTGATCTAACTAACGCAGACATTCCCTCGAATGATGATCACAATCCATAATGCTTATTTTTCTCACGTGATTCTTGTCCATGTCCTCTCAGAAATCTGTCATTGGAGAGTTCTACCTAACACGAGGAGGATCTATAGCATTCTCAATCTTGTATGAATACTAATGTATCAGCTAGGCAGATGAAGCACTGGGACTGGATTCAGAGTTCAAATCTGGACTCAGGCATTCACTAGTTATGACACTTTGGCAAACCAAGTCTGCTGAGGACAGCTATAAAATGAGGATAATAATAGTACCTATAGATATTTATAAAGTATAACATTTATATTTAATATATATATTATATTTATAAATATTTATTATTTATAATATTATGTATATATAATATTTATAAAGTACTTAGCATAGTGTCTGGCACAGAGGAGTTGCTTGATAAATATTCCTTATTATCCTCATTTTGCATATGAAGAAAGTGATTATCTTGAAGATTAATTGATTTTCTCAGAATATCAGAGATAGGGTTCAAAGTAGGGCTGTCTGTCCAGCAGTCTTCTCAATATGTCTTGCTATATTGTAAACTCTTTAAGGATAAGAACTATATTATTTATTTGTGTATGATATATTCAGAGCCTCCAGGCAAACAGTATGATATAGTGCAAAGAGCATTGTTTCTTGGGTCAGAGAAACTGAATCTAATGATTGATGCTCATGGCTATATGAATTTTGGCAAGTCACAACCTCCCTAGGCCTCAGTTTCTTTATCTGTAAAATGAAAGAATTGGATTAAATGGCTCCTAAAATCCTTTTCATCTTAATGTAATCCTATATTCCAGGGAAATCGGGTGGGTTGAGCAAATTGAGCACATAGTGGGTATATAAGATTATATCCACTATGTGACTATCTAGTAAGTGAATGGCTAAGTCAAGTCAATGAATGACAAGGTTGGCAGCATGAAGCATTTTTTCTATGCCTACTATCTCTATAATATTTTTTTAATGATTTGTGTGGGAAGAATAGAGGAGTGTTGAAAAGAGATAAAAAATGTAGAGATAATGATTTCTGAAAGCAAGAATTAGGAGCAGACTCATCGGGGCACCTGAGCTGTAAGTCTCAGACTTGACTTTGACTTCCATCTGTGGCTCTAAGCAAGTATCTTAATCTTAGCTTGATTTTTCACCTTTAATAAAAAAAAAATTGAGGACAGAATAGGGAAATCTTTCCCTGGGGAGAATAGGAGAGGGGGAGGTTGTGAAAGAGAGAGAGAAGCTAGATTCCTTAGCTGATGTCCATGCTTTTCTAGTGGAAAGTATTAATAATTAGCTTTTAAAATCCCTAAGAAACTTTATATTAGAAACAGTTAAAGAAAATAATTTCTATTTGTTCCTTTTGGAGGAGGCATATTTCTTCTTAAATTCTTCTTAAATTTGTACCTTTAAATTTCTTTTTGTATCTGAACCAATCTGAATACGTTACTTTTAAAGAAATGAAAGTCCCAAGAGAGAGAATCCAGTTTAATAATAATAATAGCAGCTAACTTTTTTTTAGTCCTTATTATGTAACAGGGATTTACATCATTTGATCCTTAAAACAACCCTGCGAGGTAGATAAGGTTATTATACTCATTTTACAAAAGAAGAAACTGAGGCAGAAAGAGATTAAGTGACTCGCTGTGCTTTATGAGCAAAGCAGAATTGACTTACCTTAGAAGAAATGCAAGATGGACAAAGCTAGAAAAGTCATGCCAAATGTTCACAGGGACTATTTGTGTCTGACCTGTGGCAGAGTATTCCAAACTTGTATTGATCTGATTAGCTGTGGTCAGACACGTTGTAACTTGACTCTTAGCAGAGTGATATACAACTTGCTACGCTAATAATTCTTATTGTTCTTGATGCTGATATCTTTATTTGATCTGACCTTCTGTTTTACATCTCCAACTGCCTGTCAGATACCTTGAACTGAATGTCTTGTAGACATTTTAAACTTAACATGCTCAAAACTGAACACTTTCTGCCCCCCACAAGTCTTTCTCTCTTTCCCACTTTTCCTATTTCTGCCAAAAGTATCACTATCTCCTGGCCACCCAGACTCAGTATCCTCACTGTCACGTGTGCCTTCCACTCCACACCCAATCTTTTGCCAAGTCCTTCAATTCTAAACATTTTGAACATATGCCTCCTTATTTTCTCTAACTCTTCATGCAGACCTTCATCATCTCTTGCCAGACCATGGCAACAGCCTTCTGATTGGGCTCTCTGCCTCAAGTCTCTCCCTAATTCAGTCCACCCTCAGTCCCTCTCATCCCCCTCAATACAATCCAGGGGTTTCTTAACTCCTCTTTGAGCCATTTCAGTTGTGTCTGGTTCTTCATGATCCCATTTGGGATTTTCTTGGCAAAGATAATGGAGTGTTCTTCCATTTCCTTCTCCAGATCACTTTACAGATAAGGAAATATAGTTAAGAGGCTACCCAAAGATACATAGCTGTTGTCTGAGTCCAGATTTGAACTCAGGAAGATGAGTGCTCCTGACTCATGCTTGGCATTCTATCTCTGTGCTACCTAGCCATCCAAAATCCTCTGTTTGGCATTTAAAGCTCTTCATTAACTGCCCCCCCCCCTCATTTGTATCCAGTCTTCTTACCCCTTACTCCTTTTGTCATCACCTATTCTCTGATCTAGTGACACCGGTCTCCTTGTTCTTCCTTACAAGAGACACTCCAGCTTCCAGCTAATTTTGATTAGCTGAGCCCTATTTCTGGACTTTTTTTTCTCCTTCTACTGTTCTGTCTGCTTTCAAGTCCCAATCAAAATCACCTTCTGTAAGAAGTCTGTCTTGATCCTCCTTATTACGAATTCTTTTCCTATGAATTATGTCCAGTTTAATGCATACTTCTCTTCCCATTAGACTCAGAGTTCCTTGAGAGTAGATAGTGTTTTGGGGGAATTTAAATTTTTTTATTTATTCATTTTTTTGATATTCTCAGCTTTTAGCCTCTGGTACATTGTAAGTACTTAATGTTTGTTGACTGACCGTGAATGTTTAAGTTAATTTGTTTTGTAGCATCAAACACTAATTAAAATAGCATCTGTCATAATGCTACTTCTAATTGAATGGAATTATCTATACTGTTATACTCTGAACTGCTCTGTCTTCTTCTCAGTCCTTCCCTGAATGTCTGATTTTAAATTAATGTCTTTTATATTTCTCAATGCCTCTGCCCACTGATCTCCTTACTGACCTTGTGAATGAAGGATATATTGGCCTCATGCTGATTTCATTTCCCACTCTGATTTCTTAATTTTTGTTCTCAAGGAGACTAAATTATAATTAGTTAAAAAGGACCACTTTTTTTCTAGCAATTTCTATGCTTGCCTAAGCCCAGATTCATGATAATCTCGTTTTTTTTTTTTTTTTTTTATCATCTCTTTAGATACTTTCTTAAAGGAACCTTGTCAGATTTAAAAGAGACCACAATTCCTTTTTTCAAATGCTACAGTATATGTAAGGTGTATGATCCTGGATAAGTGATTTTATGTCCTATGGCCTTTTGGTTCATCTGTAAAATGAGAAGTTAAGACTAGATTGTTACCAAGGATCCTTCTAGTTCTAGGCTTATGATTCTTAAAAATGTTGTATAAATGTTAGTTGTTTATTATTATTATTATTCCATATTAATAAGAACATTTGCATGACAAATATGATAGCATCATTATTTCAAAGAATAATATCATAGTGAAATCATTTCCCTTTCTTTCTACTCCTTTCCTTCAGGACTGGCAATGTGTTTTTGAAAGATTATTGCTTTTTCCAGTCCTTATTAATCAGGTCATTTGGAATTGGTATCATTACTATTTTGGAGGCAGAGAAACTGATGTACAGGTTAAATATTTGAATAGGGAAGAAAACATCTGTTGTCATGGAAAAGTCATTCTTTCCCAACTTACTGAATAAAACACAGCTGTGCTGGCAATTTTGACTCTTACTTTTCTTCTTTAATGTGTGTGTGATGGGTGTATCTTTGTATGTTTTCAGAAAAACGTGCAAAAGAAATGAAGCCCTCTACCATCTGGAATTTGAACCTTCCCTCAATGTCCACTGCATCCACCAGAACATCCAGGTGCTCTGCAGCTGCCTGAACTTATCTCATAGGGAGCGGCACCCCAAGCAGATGTGAGACCAGCCTCGAGTTAAAATAACATGTTTGTTATTTTCATAACTGTATAGCTGAGTCATTTTCCAAGTGACCGTGATACGGAAACTTCAGAAGAATGTGGGGTTAACAACACTTGGAACTATATGCCCTGTTTAAAAAAAAAAAAAAAAAGAAGAAGAAGAAGAAAAACTGGATTCCAGATGTAAATACCCAAAGTCAATGTAATATGTGCATCCAGATGTTTGGTGAATGATAAAATTCACTGACAGGAAAAGTAAGGCCATCATCTTATGAGCTCCCAACTTTCCTAACTTCTCACCTCCCAGAATCACAATCTGTTAACTTCATTCTTGGTGTTGTCACAACCCAAAGGGAAATTGGTTTTTAGGTGCTCCTGATTTTCCCCTGCCTCCTGAGGGACTTTCTTGTAATTAAGGCAAGTAGCAGATACCTAAAGGAAAGACTTGGAATAGTACCACCTATTTTTCTGCCCCTGATTACATGAATCTAGCTTCTTAAAACTATGGAGATACTTTTCCTGAAAGTTTTGCTGCTGGGTGCAAGTTTAACAGGATTGTTTTATTGTTTTGTGGATTTTCGTTTCTATGGGTATACAGGTCTTGAGAAGCCTAGTTTTGTAATCATTTTGGCTGATGATATGGGATGGGGTGACTTGGGAGCAAACTGGGCAGAGACGAAGGACACTCCACAATTGGATAAGATGGCTTCAGAAGGGATGAGGTGAGTCTTAACAAAGATAACCATCCTTCTTTCTTGACACCTTTTCGGTTGTCTCACACCGGGTCTAGGTTTAATCAAGAATTTCTGGAGGTATAAGGATCAAGTCTATTTGTAATAATTACATGGTACCTATTCTATCATCACTGACCATCTCATATTTAATATATACCATCTCATGATGAAAATTATCTCCTCTTTAACATAAACAATTCAATAGCATACCCTCAAACACACATTTGGCCCATACGTTGTTGAGTGATTTCAATCATGTCTGAATCTTCACAATCTCATTTGGGATTTTCTTAGCAAAGACACTGGAGTGATTTGCCATTTCCTTCTCCAGCTCATTTTACAGATGAGGAAACTGAGGCAGACAGGGTTAAGTGACTTTCTCAGAGTCACAGAGTTAGGAAGTGTCTAATGTCATATGTAAATGTCTAAATGTCATAAACATTATTGGAAAGTTGCCCTGAAATGAGCCAGTCCATCCATTAAATGCTGGCTCTAAATAACTATTATCACTTTATCTTAGGAACAAATGCTGATAACCTCTATCTGAACATCAGTCACTCCTGGATTTCACTTTTATCTATGTAGCTGATAAGCTAACTAGGCCTGAGAAAGTCGGTCCATCTCTATTTCATTTTTTTTCTAATCTGCAAAAATAGGGTGGTAAAAGTTACCAGCTTACATATTATCATATAAATACTGATAAGAATACTTACAGTCATAGTTACTTGGGGCTATTCATTCTGTTCAAGTGTTTCCTTCTGAGATATTCTCAACCAAGACCAAAATGAGGCCACAGGAGGGCCCTTATGCAATACTTTTGTTGACCTCTTTATTTTTTTCTCTAACAAAATGCTCATGCCGCAGTGATCACATGATGGAATTGAGAGAGGTGGCTGACTGGTGTTAGATTATCTCAAACTGACAATTTTTGAGTTGTTTTGTTTTGTTTTTATTAAATGATTGATATCCCATCAAATTTAACAAGCATTTTTAAAAGTACCTATTATGTTGTGCTATGTTATTATGTTCCTATGCCCCAGCCACTGTGCTAAAGGAAATACTTCTTTCACGTAAGGAATTTATGTTCTAATGGGGAGATAAAATATACAAACAGATAATTAAAACCAAGTAATTTCAAGAGGTGAAAATGTTAAAAGCCCGGGGAGACTGGGTTCAGGAAAGTGCTCATTTATAAAGTGGCATCTAAATTTTACTTCTATGAGGTGTGGCAAGGAGAAGGAAGGACATAGGTTTGTTTTTTTTTTTTTTTTTTTTTAATCTTAGAAGCCATTGAATACATTTGAATAGGGAATGGTAATCTAATGTAATCTGTGTTTTTGGAACCTAATTTTGTTATCTGTATGGAGGATAGATTGGATTGGGGAGAATTTGGGAACAGATTAATTTGGTGGTGATTGCAGTAGTTTAGGATAGGAAATAAAAATCTGAACTAAGATAAACAGCTGGGAGAACAGAAAAGTCATAAAAAGTATATGAAACATACTTTTAGGACTGCTGTCATTACTTATTTTTGCTAGTCTTTCTCAATTCTCAAATATTTATAGTTTTTGGGAAATAGCAGACTTTATTCCATTTTGCTTGCTTATGAAATTCCAAAAACTGATTTGGGAGTATTTAATAATTTTCTTCCTGTCAGCAAATGCACAGAATGGCAAATACAACACCAATTGTACTACATATTCTTGCATTTTAAAAACATATTGACATTTTTGCTTAAGAAAAGATAAATACACAAGGAGAAGTCATATGTACTAGGGCAGAGGATGTTGCTTCTTCCTCTAAAGGTGACTCAGGATTTAGTGACCCTAACTGCTTCTTATCTTCTAGCACAAGGATGATTTTCTACCTCTTTCTATTCTTGTCTTCTTTAGAGATGGGGAAGGAATAAAGAAGTGGAAGCATAGAGAAACAATGACTTCCTCCTTTGAAGTGGGGGGAGAAAATTCAGGTTTCTTTTCCTACCTTAGGTTGCTCCATCTTCATATTCCATGGAGCCTTCCTGTTTCTCTGCCTTCCTGGACTCCTTTCTACATACCAAACTTTCCATCTTCACGGGTATTCTATTATGAGTAGCTCTGGCTACATCTTAGTAAGTCTTAGTAAGACATGACTTGAGGGAGGTCAGAGGCTAAAATCAGTAGTCATGGCTCACCTTTATGTTACACATTAATAAACATATTCAATGGAATGTTTAAAGAGAAAGATATGGAGTTTAGTTTTGGATATATTGATTGAATTTAAGACGTCCATTGGATGCCATTTCAAGAAGTCTGAAAAGCATTTGGAGGTGCAAGATTAGAGATCAGTTTGAGATTGAGGGCAGGATAAGTAGTCTAGAAGAAACATTAGTATAGATATGGTAATTAAGTCCGTGGAACTGATGAGATCACCTGGTGGAGGAGAAGAGAGGAGGGCCTAGGAGGGAATTCTGAGGAACACCTACAATTAGAATGGATGACCCAGGGGAAGATCTGATACTGAGAAGCAGTCTGATAATGAGGGGAGAGAGAATGGTATCTTACTGGAAAGAAGGGAATATCAAGATAATGAACTGCAAAGAGGTCTAGGAGAAAGACTATTGAGAGAAAACCCTCGGATTTGACAATTAGAGGTCCTTGGCAAATTGTGGAGAGATATGAAATGTGAAGTGTACAATGAAAAGAACATTGGATTGGCAGTCAGAAGACCTGAGTTCAAATTTCAGTTTCACTGTTTGCTCTCTATAGACCTAGAACAAGATAACTGCCTTTATGAGCCTTGGATTTATCTTCTGTTAAATGTGATAATTGGACTTGGTGATTTTAAAGGTCCGTTCTAGTCCTAATTATCATGATCTACTCTTAATTACATGTCTGATCAATCACTTGGAAGTTGAGACTAGAGCCGAGTTCCAACATCCTTTACCCTATATAATTTAACTTAGCCTCCCTGTGCATGTAGCTGGTAGTGGAGAGAACGAGAGGAGGACATTTCTATTATGTCTTGTGTCAAGGATGGTTGGGTTATCATTGGTTATATACTATAAATGCTAACTGGAAAATCTTAATTGGAAAGCATAATTTTGGACCCATTTGTGGGAAGGTTTTATTCATAGCATATTGTGTTCACTGAATCATATCAATTTTGCCTTCAGTGCTTAAAGCAATATTACTTTCTTTGGATCAAGCCATCAGGATGGCTTTTCCCCTTTACCTTTCAACAAAAACTTTTGCCTTTATCTTCAAGGATGGTCCAAAAGCATTGCTAAATGTTAAAAATAGGTTCATTTGAAATATAAAACAACCAGTATTTTACTTGGTAGGCAGTTGTTTTTTTTTTCTTTTTTTGAAGCAATCAGGGTTAAATGAGTTGCCCACAGTCATGCAGCTAGTAAGTATCTGAAGCCAGATTTAAACTCATGTTATTCTTTCTCCAGGACTGGTGCCACCTAGATGCCCTAGTAAATAGTTTTTAAGAATTATTATATCCTCAGAATTCATCATACTGTACATACAAGATGATATAATCTGAATTTTTTTTTTTTTTAGACTGTTCCTTGAATGTTGCTGGATCATACTCAAGCCTTTCCAGTGTGGAAAGTATTCTTTGTTAAAGATCATGCTCTATTGATAAGCATCTTCAAGAAACAACCCAGCCCCACCTCCATACCAGTATAAAACATTAGAGAAAAACTTTCATGGATGTTATTTAGACTTACGCTCACAAAATTAAAGTCTGTTATTTTCATATTGTTTTAGTTTATCTTACCTGCCAAGGTGTGATTTCAATTTTTAAGTTTCATGGATAGAACTGAGAATATTCATACTACACTGTGATATCATCAATTGTTGCAGAGGAAGTAGAATTCTCCATTTGGATAAGTGAAAGAAGGATAGAAATCCTATTATACCTCAAAGTTTTTGTCATTTTCTGTTCTCTTTGAGACCTTCTTTGCCTAAAGACTAAAAAAAAGTCATATCCCGTTAAATATAAACTCCTTGGGGGCAGGAACTACTTTCATTTTTATCTTTTTAGCACAGTGTCTTAAACCCTTCATAGATTTTTGTTGAATTAAAATATAAAGCATAGCATCTTCCCTTCCAAGAACTCTCATGTGTCTTAATTTCATTTATCTTTACAGTGTCAAAACTTAAAAGCGTATCCATAATGGAAAGAGCACTAAGATGTGGAATCCAAAGATCTAGAATTTGAGGGGATTATAAAGGTCATTTAGTCCAATCCATTCATTTTATGGAAGAAACTGAGATTCAGAGTTTGAACAAAATACTAAAAGTCTGTCTCCCTGTCTTACACACATGCATGCATGTGTGTGCCCCCCCCCACTCCTCCCACACACATAGAGTTACTAGTAGAGCTAATGTAGGACCTAGGTTCTCTCACTCTAGAGCCAGTATTTGCTCTTCTTTTCTGCTCTATTCCCTTGTTCAGTTGTGTCCAAGTTTTTGTGACCCCATTTGGGATTTTTTTGGCAAAGATATTAAAGATGTTTGCCATTTCTTTTATCACTCATTTTACAGATGAGGAAATTGAGGCAAACAGAATTGGGTGACTTTCTCAGAATCACACAGCCAATAAGTGTCTAAAGCTAGATTCGAACTTAGGAAGATGAGACTCCAGGTCTGCACTCTATCCACTGTGCAACCTACTTACCCTTTCATCTTAGAACTGTTGGAAGATCTCACTAAGGCCATCTTAAAAAAAAAAAAAAGACCTCGTAATTGTAATATGAGCTGCTATTTTAACTATTTTGTAGAGAGAAAAACAGGCTGAGAGAGAGACATTGTCTTTCATTCTTTGTTATATGCAGATGTAGACTAAGGACTAGAATTTAACTGGTCATGAATGTATGGGAGAAGTACTATTTGAGATTGGGTCTATGGACATGATTCTACTGGATAATATTAATAACTGATATTTAAATTCTGGAAATATACAAACCTTTTCTTACTCTAATTACCTCTTTTAGAAATATTTTTAAATTATATTTTAAAAAATAGTTTTGTCTCGTCTTTCATCTCACCTAAATAGAGAATCTTGTTGGTACTTGATCATTGGCCTAGCCTGAAATCTTTTTAGCATCTGTTTCAAAGACCTAACCGATTTTAAAAAAGAAACAAAATCAGAATTCAAGGAAGAATCCTGTTCTCTTTAAAAATTAAAAAATATAGGGAGATATGAGAGCAACATTCTGTTTCCCCAGAGGATCTCCTCTTTTAGGGTCCCCTGACAGTAAAGTGACTATTATTTTGTTTATTAAATCAAAATTATTGCCTAGTCTTCATCCTCCTATTAAATCTTGATTATAAAATATTGATTTTATTCACAAATTGTATGTGGAAAAGGGATAGAGAGATTTTTAAAGAGAGGATAAATTTGCATCCTTTTAAATATTTTTTTCCTAAATGCTAATTTTTCCTAAAAATTTAATTAATTTGTCCTGGTAGATTTGTGTCCAAAATGCAGAGCATGGAATATTTCTTCCATAATATAATATTTTAAAATTTGCAGATAGCTTAATATGAAGCATCTCACTTCATATTTGTGAATTTTATGAAAATTTGTAAGTGGCTTTTTACAAAACATCTCACATCAAGCTTGTGAGGTAGGTATTGAAAGTTTTATCATGGCTATATTTACAAATGGAGAAATCAAGGTTCAGAAAGTTAAGTGACTTGCAAAATTATAATTTGTAAGTGTCAGAACATTTCATCATGACTATAAGTCTAGTTCTCCATTGCCTATGCTCTGTAGCCTCTCAGATTATTTTCTGAATTGAAAATATCAACCCATTCTAAGCATTACTTTTTGCTTTTTCTTTATTGACAGGGATTTTGTCTGAAACAAACCATTAGTTGTAGAAATCACCCAAGTTAGACTTATCACTTTCAAAGGCATTTGTTGGTTTGCACCAGTATATTCTCAAAGTGAGAAAATTTAATACTTGATGAAGGAATCTCCATTTGACAAGAATAATTGGCAATACTAGGAAGCAGTCTAATATGAATAAGTTTAGGCCAATGCCCATAAATCATACTGCAAAATTAATTTTAAAATATTATGTATTTATGGTTTCACCATAAAGAATGAGAAGACAATTAAATCAGGTACATTTTATAGAAATGGATGAGGGAGAGCTGTTATTCAATCAAGGAATGGAGGTGATCACTCAACATAAAACAGATAATCTTTACATCCTTAACCTTCTTTAATGAAATCCCCACTCCCTTATATTCCTGTAAGATTTATTAAAAGATGTGACTCATTAATTAAGAGATTAATTCCTATTAGGGAGCTTGGAGGCCAAATACCACTCTTAATCAAAATGGGTACTTCCAGAAGAAGAAAATCCTTTGGGCCTGTAAAGTTTCTTTTGGCCCTACACTTGCCTTTTCCACACTAATATAAGTAGAAATGTAAGTATTCGTTTGAGGACTGCAGGATTTCTTTGACTGCAATTTGATATTCTATAACATGCATATGCATATACATATATGAAATATACATATACATTCTTATATAAATTGAAAATGCCCCATTTCTAAATCAGTTTCTATCAATGAGCCTCTGTGTTCTTCAAACACTCTTATAGATTTGTAAGTACAAGTTGGCCAGGTGATACATGCCTGAGCTTATGAACAATCTTTTTTGAATGTTAATTGTCTAAAGACAGGAACTTAACCCATGGACAATTTTTATCTTCCCCATATTGATCTCTGATCCACCACAGTTTCAGATATAGTTGCCTGTTGTTTGGAGGAAAACCTATGATTTCCACAATGAACCTAAGAATGATATTGTCAGTGACTTTGGGAAGTGGTGGTTCTCTCAGGATGGACTGTCTGCTCAAGCTGGATACTAATAAATATTGATTGACTTCATCAAAGACTTTAATTATTCAAGTTAGTTGGGGTAAAGCAAAATATTTACAAAAGTTACAATGAAAAAAAAATCTTGTGGCATTTTTGTTAAGTACATTTGCAAGACTACAGTACTTCAGAGAAAACTGCTAATAATAAGAAAAAGATAGGGGCAGGTAGGTGGCGCAGTGGATAGAGCACCAGCCTTGAATTCAGGAGGACTCGAGTTCAAATTTGGTCTCAGACACTTAATACTTCCTAGCTGTGTGACCCTGGGCAAGTCACTTAACCCCAGCCTCAGGAAAAGAAAAAATAAGAAAAAGGTATTATAGTAAGTTGTACTTAGTATAAAAGTTTACTCTATTCAAAATGGGGTTTTACTTCTAGCTAAAATACAGAAGAAGTAAGAGTACAATAATAGTACAGACTTTTTGTATCACTTAGCTTCTATAGCTCCTTAAACCATGAGATAAATGATGGTAGTCAAAATAAGGCAACTCTGAGATACCACTACACACCTGTTAGATTAGCTGAGATGACAGGAACAAATAATGATGAATGTTGGAGGGGATGTGGGAAAACTGGGACACTAATACATTGTTGGTGGAGTTGTGAAAGAATCCAGCCATTCTGGAGAGTAATTTGGAACTATGCCCAAAAAGTTGTCAAACTGTGCATACCCTTTGATCCAGCAGTGCTACTACTGGGCTTATATCCCAAAGAAATACTAAAGTGGGGAAAGGGACCCACATGTGCCAAAATGTTTGTGGCAGCTCTTTTTGTAGTGGCTAGAAACTGGAAAATTTATGGATGTCCATCAATTGGAGAATGGTTGGGTAAATTGTGGTATATGAATGTTATGGAATATTATTGCTCTGTAAGAAATGACCAACAGGAGAAATACAGAGAGGCTTGGAGAGAATTACATCAACTGATGCTGAGTGAAATGAGCAGAACTAGGAGATCACTATACACTTCAACAACGATACTGTATGAGGTTGTATTCTGATGGAAGTGGATATCTTGGACAAAGAGAAGATCTAATTCAGTTCTAATTGATCAATGATGATCAGAATGAGCTACACCCAGAGAAGGAACACGGGGAAATGAATGTGGATTACTTGCATTTTTGTTTTTCTTCCCAGGTTATTTTTACCTTCTGAATCCAATTCTTCTTGTGCAACAAGAGAACTGTACAGTTCTGCACACATATATATAGGATATACCATAACATATTTAACATGTATAAGACTTCCTGACATCTAGGGGAGGGAAGGGAAAAGTCAGAACAGAAGTGTGTGCAAGGATAATGTTGTAAAAAATTACCCGTGCATATGTTCTGTCAATAAAAAGTTATAATAATAAAAACAAACTACATTTAAAAAAAGAAAAAAAATTTAAAAGAGAACTTGAAAATTCTCTTCTTTTTAAAAATCTTTTGTAAACAGACAGGGTCTATTTAACTGAGCAATGCATTGGATGGACCTCACTTACCTTGTTGATCCCAACACTTCCAACACTAAACTGCTATAAATTTAATATGTTTAATTTATTTGATCTCAGATTACTTTGGTTGGTGTCTGTGTTTTAAAGTGCATTGGTTTTTCTATTAGCTGTTCCACTGTAATAATTGGCTTCATATATTTGTCTTGTTTTACATTCTATTTCTAGCCTTTAATTAAAAGCCTTTGTTCGTTCTTTCAGTTGGTCACAGCCTGCCCATGTTGACTTGGAAAAGAACATTTTCCAAATAATAAAGCCTCTTTGTTGCTTTATTACTTACCTCCCCCATCTACTGTGGGATGGTAAGAAGAGGTGAAATGAGATTGGTTCATTTAGCAATTTAACCACAGCTTCTGAAAGGGAAGGATATAAAACTGATTGATTAAAAGTTTTCTGTCTTATAAAATGTCAAAACTGGAAGGGATGATAAAAAGCATATAGGAAAACAGCTTTATTTTTTTCACATGAAGAAATTAGATCTAGACAAGTTAAGTGATTTATCCAAGGTCATTTGGAGAGTCCAGCCATATTGGTACTGAACTCTTCCAACTCCAATTCCGGTATTCTTTCCACTACATCATATCCTTATTTACAAGCTTAATTGAGGACTGTTTGTAGATCAGTTATTCCATTCAACACATATCTATTAAGCATTATGCACAAAGTATTGTGTATTGGGTATGGGGAACTCCAAGATGTGACACAGTCCCTGCCCTCAGAAGCTTCAGTTCAATTGCAGGATGGAGGAGAGAAGACAGCATGGGATGCAAGGAGCTAAGACCCCAGAATGTTGCCGATAAGAAGGGAAATAAAAATCTGTGGACACCTTAAGATCTATTTATAGGAATACTACTGTTGGGGAGAAGAGTGGCTTTCTATTTTTACAAATTGTTATTGTTAACCAGGTGCTGAGCCCAGTTGCTTGTACTTCTGTTAAAATGTAGGAGCTATCAGTACCTTCTAAATTTCACTGGAGCCATGACCCAAGGGCCCTGACCTTTGCCTCTGGGTTCTTGTTAAGTGAGGCAGTTGGACTAAATGATTTGTAAGGTTCTTTCCAGACCTATAATTCTTTGAAATGAATTTCCTTTTTTTGGGCATTAATTCCATGTTTTTTAGTTTTCTCCCACGGTTTCTTTCCTTCTTAGGTTTGTGGATTTTCATGCACCGGCCTCTACCTGCTCCCCATCCAGGGCCAGCCTGCTTACTGGAAGGCTTGGGGTCCGAAATGGAGTTACACACAACTTTGCCATCAGCTCAGTAGGAGGCCTTCCACTCAATGAGACCACCTTAGCCCAGGTGCTCCAAGAAGCTGGTTACATCACAGGAATGATAGGTAATACTACAAATTTCACTTATAGAATGAACTTTTTCTGTCCTTAACTCTCCCTCATAGAATCCCTACTGGGGAATCCATAGAATCTCTCACACTGGGTAACTCAACTACCATCTCCTAAACAAATCCTTTCCTGATTCTGAGTTCTTAAAATTAGGCTGCACTTGTTGTTCAGTTGTATCCAACTCCTCCTGACCCCATTGGGGTTTTCTTGGCAAAGACACTAAAGCTGTTTGCCATTTCTTCTCCAGCTCATTTAAATTAAATATATTAGGCTTACAACACTTTAGTGCTGGAAGTGAACAGATCAAGGTAAGCAAGGCTCTTCCAGTGCAGATCATTGCTAAGTTAAACAGGTCCAGTCTCTGCTTCCAAGATATTTAAAACAGAAGGGGGGAATTTTAAAGTTGTCTTCTAAATTATTAAAGGTCACTGGAATGAAAACCTTTTTTGTGCTATCACATACTTTGAGTCCTCAAAGGGAAGATTTAAAAGAAAATTGTTTCCTTTCCCCATCTACTTTGTTATTAGGCAGTTCTACTAGTATATTTCAAAGGGATGAGAACTAAGGCAAATAGAATGAAATGACTTGCCCAGGATTACACAATTACCTGAAGCTGGATTTCAACTCAGGAATTTTATGAGTCGTCCAAATTCCAGGTCAAGAACTCTGTCCACTGTGACATTAGGTGCTCTGAGCTGTGTTACTTTTCATATATTTTGTATTTTCCCAAGAGACTCTTGAGGGCCAGGACTGTTTGGTTTTCTCCTTTGTATTTCTAGTGCTCACTTAATAAATGCCTGTTGAATTGAATTGAATTAAAGCTGGCATGCTAACATCCCTCTGCATTTTCCATATGAGGTTACTCCTTGTCATCTTGGCAGCTAGGTAGGATAGCAGGTAGAGCACCAGATTTAGAGTCAGGAAAACTTGAGTTTAAAATAACAGCCCAGACACTTCCTGGCTTTGTGGTCCTAGTCAAGTCACTTAATCTCTGACTGCCTCAGTTTCCTCCACTGTAAATTGGTGATAATAATAGCATCACTTCACAAAGTTATTGTGAGGATCAAATGAGATAATGTCTTAAAGAGTTTAACACAGCATTTAGCACATAGTAGTTGTGAAATGAATGCTTGTTCCCTTCCTCCCTTCCTGTCTCTTCACCTAGCTCAAGCCAGTTTTATTTTGCCTTTTACTTGTATAAGTAAAATGGATTTAATGGGGCTTTGAGTCTAATAAATTTTTTCCTTTCTTTCCTTTTTCATCTTCTTAAAATATGAAAATCTCCACAGCATCATCAGGGTGTTAGTGCTGCTAGGGAAACTGTTGTTTTCAATTTCAGAGAGCCAGATCCAGTGGGTTTCCTGCTATTCCCCCTAAACAGACTTCATGGGTAGAGAGATTATGCCAACAAAACCAAATGCTTTGAGTCTTCATGCTGGGTGTGCTATTTGCTATCTTAAGTTTCTTCTGGTAAACTAGAGATCTGTTTTGATTAGAAAAGGAGCAGAATGCACTACTCAAAATAACCCTACCTACCTTCAATAAAAAAATCCTTCCAGTTTACCATGAAATGATTTTAAGGGAAATCAAGTTGAAGTGTACTATTTATTTCATTGTGTCAGACAAGAAAAATCCTTCTACTTTAGTGCCCCTCCAGGGCCTGGTCTGCCCCCACCTTCATGTTCTGGATTTCTGTGTAGTCCTTGAGAATTCCAAACCACTTTGCAGTATGGGAATATAGCAGGTGTGAAGGAAATAAAATACCTTTGTGGATTTTTTCTTTTGCTCTCTCTTTTCCTTCTCATTTTAGCCATATTTAATGTGTGGCAAAAGGGGAGGTTCATGAGGCAGGCAGGAATGCAGGTGTCCTTGATAACAAAGTGTGTGGGAATATATTCCTTCTTCAATAATTCATATAAATTTAGTTTTATAAAGAAGATGGACTGGGGATAGGGAGGAAGAAGGAATAGACAACTTGTTCCTCTGTCCCTCTCAATCCTCTCTAAAGGGAGGGCAGAGGCAGCCTTTTCAGTCCCCTGAATTCTTTAGATTTCCCAGTAGCTGACCTTCCTTTCTCCATTCTCTTTCCTGTTTGTTTGTTTAGTTGTGCCGTTTGTTCTTGTTTCCCAGTGATACTGGCTTATGTTTATTAGAGGGAAGGACTTGCTTAGCACAGCTCCTTTTAGTACCTTTTGGTTCCCCTTTTTAAAATAAAAAGTTAATGAAGGACAGTGTGTTTTCTCAGCTTTCCAAAAGAAGTGAGATTGTGAACAGGAAATCATGCTGATCACCTTTCTTGTTTTCCAACAGGCAAATGGCATCTCGGTCACCACGGCCCCTACCAACCCAATTTCCGTGGTAAGGATTCTTGGAAGGGGGTAGGGAGGGCATTTATTATTTGAAGGGGGTGAAAAACCTTTATGAACATGAGATACAATGTCCTTTCAAATTACTTTCCTGCTTTCCATTAGAGCATTCACTGGTTTTTGTTTTTTTCTTTCCCAGAGTTAATCTCACAGTTCATTAATAGCCTCATTTCACTCTATAGGAGCCCTTCTACTGCTATACAGCTTCAGGTCACTCTCACTTAGCCTTTATTCTCAAATAACAACTTCTTTTATCTCTCTTATGTCCTCATGACTTTTCTGTTATGAATATTAGAATAGTGGTTATTGCCCTCCCATAGTTCTAACTCTGGGTGAGTAAAGAATCATAGATTTTAGAATTGGTAATATTAGAAATGTAGTTCAATTCTTTTTATTTCATAGCTATTTTGTTGAACATTTTCAAGACAACTAAATAAAATTTACTATCTAGTGTTATTTTAAGTTTCTTGCAGGTATTCTTTGATCTCTTTCTCTCCAGTGATTATATCATTTGGCCTCATAGCACAATGAATAGAATGTTGGATTTGGTCACTTGTTCAAATTCTGCCTCTCAGAATGACTTAGCCTATAGTAAGTCAAATCTCTCTGAGGCTTCATTTCTTTGTTTGTAAAATGGAGTTAATATTTCCTCTAGTACACACCTCATCGGGTTATTATGAGTATAATAAAATGGTATTTCAGTACATTTGCTAAGAAAACTCTAAAGGGAATCATGAAGAGTTGGACATCACTAAAAATGATTAAATAAAACCTACCTCATAGAGTTGTTGTGATAATTCAAATAAGATGATGTAAATACAGTGCTTTGCAAGCCTTAGAGTATACATAAATATTAACTACTATGATTGACTCCTCAGAATCCCTTTTTACCATATTGAAAGTTTTCATTAGAAATCACTAGTATCATAGAATTGAGTCTAGAATTTGGAAGAGATCTTGTAAATTATCTAATTTAATACTATTTTATTTTATTTTTGTAAATAATAGCTTTTTATCTTCAAAATATATGCAAAGATAGTTTTTAACATTCACCCTTGAAAAACTTCATATTTCAGTTTTTCTCCCTTCTTTTCATCTCCTTCCCTAGATAGCAAGTCATATGTTAAACATGTACAATTCTCCTATACAAATTTCCACAATTATCATGCTGCCCAGGAAAAATCAGATCAAAAGGGGGAAAAAAAGGAGAAGAAAAACAAAAAAATAAGCAAACAACAACAAAAAAAGGTGAAAATACTATGTCATGATCCACATTCAGTCCCCATAGTTCTCTCTTTGGATGCAGATGGTTCTCTCCATCACAAGTCTATTGGGATTGGCCTAAATCAATTCACTGTTGAAAAGAGTCACATCTATCAGAATTGATCTCAATACTATTTTATAATGTAAGAGGGGATAAAGATTGGATCTCCCACATCCCATCTAATTCAGCCATATCAGTCAGAGAATTTAATCATATATAAGGATGTGTTGCTTTATAAGTAGGTGTTAATACCTTATTAAACTTTTTCTTTCTTTTTTTTTCCCATTTTATTTATTTATTTATTTATTTATTTATTTATTTATTTATTTATTTATTCGTTCATTTATTCATTTTTCCAAATTATCCCCTCCCTCCCTTCACTCCCTCCCCCCCCCCCCATGGCAGGTAATCCCATACATTTTACATGTGTTACAATATAACCTAGATACAATATATGTGTGTAAATACCATTTTCTTGTTGCACAATAAGTATTAGCTTCCGAAGGTATAAGTAACCTGGGTAGATAGACAATAGTGCTAACAATTTACATTCGCTTCCCAGTGTTCCTTCTCTGGGTATAGTTATTTCTGTCTTCTTTCTTTTTTTTTAATGAACAGTGATTTGATTTTTAAATTTTTTAAAATAGTATTTTATTTTTTCAAATACATATGAAGTTAATTTTCAACACTCACCTTTTCAAACCTTGTATTCAATTTTTTTCTCCTCTCCCCTAGACAGCAAGCAATCCTATATAAGTTAAACTTGTGCGATTCTTCTAAACATATTTCCACATTTGTCATGCTGAGCAAGAAAAATCAGATCAAAAGGGGGAAAGAAAGAAAAAAACAAGCAAACAAATAACACTTGTTCTCTGAGTCAGAAGGAAACAAATAATCATTGGCCATCTTCCTTCCCTCTCCACCTCCCCAGTGACCCTTAGAAAATACAATCCAATGGTTTTGAGTCATTTGAAGAGAACCCGCAGTTATAAGGGAACACAGCTCTTCATCTCTTGGAAGAGAAGGAAAGCTCTTTCCACCTACACCAATCACCCATGGTGGCTAGCAATGTAGTTACTTAATCAGAAAAAGACACTGTATCTAGCAAGCAGTTTGAGAGAATCCAGGCAAAAGGCAGCACTTACTTCCCAGTCTCCACACACACACACACACATACACTCTCTCTCTCTCTCTCTCTCTCTCTCTCTCTCTCTCTCTCTCTCTCTCTCTCTCTCTCTCTCTCTCTCTCTCTCTCTCTCTCTCTCTCTCTCTCTCTCTCTCTCTCTCTCTCTCTCTCTCTCTCTCTCTCTCTCTCTCTCTCTCTCTCTCTCTCTCTCTCTCTCTCTCTCTCTCTCTCTCTCTCCCCAGATAGAACCAAATTAAAAAAAGATAACTATTTAAGATCAGGAACATCTTCGAGGAGTGACCCCTGGTAGCAGAGAACAAAGTAGGATTTGGAATTTAGAGAGCCAGCTCAGGACATTGAAAGTTCCACTATACAGAAGGTTGCACAAGGAAAGAAAGGACTTTGAGATCCAGCAATAAATAGTACTAGAGGAGTGAGTGTTTTCCCCAGCTATATACCTTACTGTTCTCATACTCTTAAGTTTTTGGCTACTCTTTCCACAAATGCTACATGTGTTTGTAACAAGGTCACCCCAAGTATATAGCAGGGATGTTTAATTTTCTACTGTTCTTCCTATGCCATATTAGTAAATTCCTTTGTTTTGAGCTAATTGTGCTTATTGCCTTCCTGTAAGGGAAAGTTCACAAGTGAGTGTGGTAGTCATGACCTAGTTTTAGAGATAGATACTGACAGGTTCTATAACCTGAGATAGCATCTGCCCTCTAAGAACGCCACCTGCAAGTGTGAGAGTATGAGTTAGAGGGAATACTGAAACAGTATTACAATAACAAATGTTTAGTTGAATTGAGAAAACTGAGGCTGAGGGAACTGGTAATAGAGTTAGAACTAGACTGTAAGTTTCCTAATTAAAGTTCAATGTTCTTTCTACATGGCTTTTAAAAAATATTATTTTTCCCCAATTATATTTAAAAGCAATTTTTAACATTCATTTAAAAAAATTTTTGAATTCCAAAATTCTCCCCCTTCCTTCTCCTCCCCCTCCCCAAGCAATTTGATATATTATTTATGTGCAATCATGTAAAACATTTCCATATTAGTTATGTTGGGAAAGAAGAAACAGACCAAAAAAGAAAAACAAATCAATACACAGATAGTATGTTTAGATCAGCAGTTTGACTCCATTAGTTCTTTCTTGGAATGTGTATAATGTTTTCCATCATGAGTCCTTTGGAATTGTCTTGGATCAATAAATTCATACCCAACGTTATTCATTCAAAAACTATTTTTTTTACTCTCTAAGTTAATCTACTTATTCAGCACCATACCAATTGAAGTACCAAGAAATTCTTTTACAGAGCTAGAAAAAATAATAACAAAGTTCATCTGGAAGACAAAAGGTTAAGAATTTCAAGGGAATTAATGAAAACAATGCAAATGAAGGTGACCTAGCTGTACCAGACCTAAAACTATATTATAAAGCAGTGGTCATCAAAACCATTTGGTATTGGCTAAGAACTAGAGTAGTCAATCAGTGGAATAAGTTAGATTCACAAGATACAATAGTTAATGATTATAGTTATGTAGTGTTTGATAAAACCAAAGACTCTAGCTTCTGGGATAAGAACTCATTATTTGACAAAAATTGTCGGGAAAATTGGAAAATAGTATGGCAGAAACTAGGTATTGACTCATACCTAACACCTTAGATCAAGGTAAGGTCAAAATCGGCTCTTGATTTAGACATAAAGAGTGATATTATAAGCAAATTAGAAGTTGTGAAGTGATCCAGTCATTCTAGAGAACAATTGGAACTATGCCCAAAGGGCTATCAAAATGTGCATACCTTTGATCCAACAGTCTCACTATTGGGCTTGTATCCCAAAGAGATCATAAAAAAAGGGGAAAGGACCCACAAGTACAAAAATGTTTGTAACAGCTCTTTTTGTCATGGCAAGAAATTGGAAACTGAGTGGATTCCACCCATCAGTTGGAGAATGGCTGAATAAGTTATAGTATATGAATGTTATGGAATATTATTGTTCTGAAGAAATGATCAGGAGGATGATTTCAGATGGTATAATCTTATTGTAGCTATGTACAATGTTCTCCTGGTTCTATTCATTTCAGTTAGCATCAGTTCATATAAGTCTCTCCAGACCTCTCTGAAATCATCCTCTTGATCATTCTTAAAGAACAATAATTGTCATCGTACATCAATGATTTTCATATCAACTGTGATGGATTTGACTTTTTTCAATAATGAGGTGAGTTTGGCCAGTTCCAATGGTCTTGTGATGGAGAGAGCCATATGCACTCAGAGAAAGGACTGTGGGGACTGAGTATGGATCACAACATAGTATTTTCACTTTTGTTGTTGTTTGCTTTCATTTTGTTTTCTTTCTCATTTTTCTCTCTTTTTAATCTGATTTTCCTTGCACAGAATGATAATTATAGAAGAATATATAGAAGAATTGTCCTTATTTAAATATATTGGATTACTTGCCATCTAGGAGAGGGTGTGGGGGGAAGAGAAGGAAAAAAAATTGGAATATGAGGTTTTGCAAAGATGAATGTTGAAAATTAGCTATGTATATATTTTGAAAATAAAAGCTTTAATTTAAAAATTAAAAAAAATCAAAAGAACCTCAAACTATGTTCTTTAAGAGTTTTTAATACCATGTGAAGAGCTCTGTTCTAGAGGAAATACAAAATTTAAAGAAGAAATAGTCCTGCGAAACTTAATGTCCAATAAAGGAACAGTATAGACAAGTATAATATATGATACTCCATGCTAAATCTGTTAAAGAAGTGCAATGTATTGTTATGGGATGTCTTTGGGAGAAGATCATTATCAAAAATTAGGCATTAGGGAGATGTTCATGAAGACGGTAATACTCAAAAGATGGGTAGGAATTCAACAAACAAAAAGGAGGAGGGAGATGTTCTAGGTTTAGAGAACATTATGCTTAGAGTTATAAAGGAAGCTCATAGCATGTTTAGGAACAAAGAAAACCAGTTTGACTAGAGTATAATATGCATGCAAGAGAGTAATATGATAAGATTGGAAAGGAGGATGATTAGTACTAGAAGTGGTGCTAAAGTAGAAAGAGCACAGGATGATCTGAGTTCACACCTGTGATCTAAATCTATGATCCTATCATCTTGGATCTATTCTTTACTAGTTGAGTAAGTTATTTCTACCCCATCATCCCCATCCCCACTTTCCCTATATGCAAGTGAATTGGAGTGTTGAGTTGTTGAGCTACTTCCATGATCGAATCCTATGAGTTTTTACAGATCCTTGAATATAGGTCAAATGTAGTGGGGTCAGGGCTGACCACGTCTGTCTAATTTCTTCAGTTCAAGACTAGAATAAGATTATATATTCAGAGTCCATCTAAAAACTGACAAAAGGACATTTATTTAGCTAGAGAAAGGATGTTTACCAAGGATTTGACACTGATTCAGTAGAATACAGCTTTCTAATGCCAGTATTGGTAATATTGTCAGAAGCACTGGTTTGCTGCTCAGAAGCCTCAGAGACTAGTCAGAACTCATGGTTTAGGTTTTCTTTCTTTTTTTATCTCTCTCTCTTTTTTTTTTTTTTTTTTTTTACTTTTAGAATCAGGCAAACAGGAAGCTGTATCAGTATCAGGAAGCCTTAGTCTCTTGGGCCAATTAAGTTTCAAGGACTGTTTTAAAATGCCTTTCAAGGAAAAAAAAAATAATCAGGTAGACAGGTAGATGATGTAGTATATTTAATGCTGGACTTAGAGTCAAATCTGTCCTTAAATACTGACTAATTGTATGACTCTGGGCAAATCAATTAACCTCTGCCTGCCTCAGTATCCTCATTTATAAAATGAGGATATTCATAATATCTACCTCCCAAGGTTGTTGTGAGGATTAAATGAAATAATATTTGTAAAGCACTTTATTTTGTGCCTGATATCTAGCAGGTACTTAATAAATGCTTGTTCCCTTCCCACTTTCATCATCCCATATGGCAAGGATAGAGATACAGATGGAGGCTCTATGACCATACCAAACATTATAAGTTTATTTAGAAGACAGTAGGAAGTCACTGAATATTTTTCCATAGAGGAATGACAAGGCCAGATAGGTGAGTAGGGAAGACTCTTATCTCACTAAATAGAAACGTAAAATATGGATTAGAGGAAAGAGACTAGATGAAGGAAGATCTGCTAAGAGGCCATTGCAATATATGACTGAGTAGGAAGGAGAGCTTGTGCTGGGGTGATTGTAGTGGAAATGGAGAAGAGGCTATAGGTACCAGAGATAAATGTCTTCTCCAATATATGAAGCATGACAGGCTTCACACAGCATCTATACCCAAGTAATTAAATATCTACTACTGTTAGACCTCTGTGAGCCCACTTTTGTCTATGATTTAGAGTTCCAGTAAATTCAAACAAATTCAGCCATATTTATTAAGTGTCTACAATATATAAAGCATTGTGGTAGGTACTTTTCAGGGATACAAATACTGATATGATGCTAGCCCTTTCTCTCAAGGAATTAATCATTTAATGAAGATTAGAATAAGAAATGACCTATGGAAAATTATGACCCAATTTAGTATGATAAATGCAAAAGAGAGGCCTAAACAATGTGTCATGAGAAATTTGAGGGGAGATTTCATTTTTAGGTGAAGTTGGAACAGATGTTGTTTGTCCTTTGGTTCTCTAAGGGGACCAATGACATCAGTGAGAAGATGCTGTGACATGCAAGTGGAGGATTTAAATGAAGGAGGGTTGTGCAAAATCAGTAATCTCACTTGAGCCATCTGGATCCAGTGGCAAGATATAGATCAGTACAACTGGAGATGGCCCTTCATTCAGTGGACCCTTTTTAAGCTAAGGTCTTTAATAATTCTCAATGTGATTAAGGCACTGTCCATTCATTGACTGAATCTAGTGACTGAGGCTAAGAATAACCTCTTTTACTTAGTCAAAACAATAACAACAATAAAATAAAATCTCCCAGTCTGGGAGGGGAAGACCTTAAGAGATTGGTCAAAGAGAAACAATTCCTATTTACATTCACTCTGAGCCAATCAGGGCCCAAACAATGACCAATTGGGGCTTAATCCAGGACCTATTTTAGATGACCAATCATTAAGAATCAGAGTTATTTAATTTTAAGGCAATAAAGAAATCTGGCCCAATGGAACTTCCTGGAAGAGATGGTAAATTTGACTTTGAAAAGTACAGAATTAATATCAAATTGAAAAGTTTTTGTACAAACAAAATTAATGCAGATAAGATTAGAAGGGAAGCAATAAACTGGGAAAACATTTTTACAGTCAAAGGTTGTAATAAAGGCCTCATTTCCAAAATATATAGAGAGAACTGACTCTAATTTATAAGTCATCAAGCCATTCTCCAATTGATAAATGGTCAAAGAATATGAACAGAAAAGCCTCAGACGAAGAAATTGAAACTATTTCTAGCCGTATGGAAAGATGCTCCAAGTCATTATTAATCAGAGAAATGCAAATTAAGACAACTCTGAGATACACTACACACCTGTCAGATTGGCTAAAATGACAGGGAAAGAAAATGCACAATGTTGGAGAGATATGGGAAAACAGGGACACTGATACATTGTTGGTGGAATTGTGAATACATCCAGCCATTCTGGAGAGCAATTTGGAACTATGTTCAAAAAGTTATCAAACTGTGCATACCTTTTGACCCAGCAGTGCTACTACTGGGCTTATATCCCAAAGAAATACTAAAGAAGGGAAAGGGACCTGTCTGTGTAAGAATGTTTGTGGCAGCCCTCTTTGTAGTGGCCAGAAACTGGAAACTAAGTAGATGCCCATCAATTGGAGAATGGCTGAATAAATTATGGTATATGAATATTATGGAATAGTATTGTTCTGTACGAAATGACCAACAGGATGATTTCAGAAAGGCCTGGAGAGACTTGCATGAACTGATGGTGAGTGAAATGAGCAGGACCAGGAGATCGTTGTATATTTCAACAACAATACTATATGATGATCAATTCTGATGGACGTGGCCCTCTCCAACAATGAGATGGACCAAATCAGTTCCCATAGAGCAGTAATGAACTGAACCAGCTATACCCAGCGAAAGAACTCTGGGAGATGACTATGAACCACTACATAGAATTCCCAATCCCCCTATTTTTGTCCACCTGCATTTTTTATTTCCTTCATAGGCTAATTGTACACTATTTCAAAGTCCAATTCTTTTTATACAGCAAAATAACTGTTTGGGCATGCATACATATATTGTATTTAATTTATATTTTAACATATTTAACATGTATTGGTCAACCTGCCATCTGGGGAAGGGGGTGGAGGGAAGGAGAGGAAAAATTGGAACAAAAGATTTTGCAATTATCAATGCTGTAAAATTACCCATGCATATATCTTATAAATAAAAAGATGTAATTAAAAAAAAAAGTACAGAATTACAGGGTCCTAGAGTTGTCTCAGAACCTAAATAGTCCAACCTATGCCTGAATTCCTAAGAAACTCTTCAACAACATACTCAACTAGCGGTCAGCTAGCCTTTTATTGAAGATCTTCTTTAAAGAGGAGCCCAACACTTTGTAGAATCAAGAGATTTCCAGAAATAGAGATGGAAAGAGGAACTTTGTTCTAAGCATAAGCAAATGTATGAATAAAGAGACAAGGGTGGGAGAGGGCAAGACAAAAATATAGAAAGAATATAGTGTCATTTACTCCAAGAGAAGAGAATTTCACCATATAAAGTATGGCCAGCAGTGTCAAAGTAACAAAAAAAAAAAAAAAAAACTAAAGATGGAAAAAAATAATTTGATTTAGTAATAAGGAGATTATTAATATTCTTGTAACTATTATAGAGAAGTAATGGGGATTGAAGTTAGATTGCAAAAGTTGAGGAGTAAATGAGTAATGAAGCAATAGAGTAGAGTACTTCCTTGAAATTTACCAGTGAAGAGGAAGGATAAGATTCTCAAGGATAGTAGAGAGGCAAGAACACTTTTTATGTAGGGGAAAGAGCTAAGGGACACATCTTCCTGGTTCTAAATCCAGTTCCCTATTTAATATGCCAAAAGAAAAAGTATTTACAAGTAGGAATGTCTTTAAAATTCTGGCTTTAAAAACCTGAGAAAGCTTGATTGAGTACTTCCCTGTTACAAACACAGTTTGTTTTTACAGAATTTAAATATCCTTTAGTCCAGGATACATTCTCAAAATAAAAACACTCAGTATATATTGATTGTAACATGATGTGCTTACCTTGATGAGTATCTCACCTAACACTAACTTTTAACAGTGGCCCATCTTACTGAGTCTGTGATCTTCCCACAATAACACTCTGTTTCTATCTCTAAAGCTAGGGCAATCAGAAACCAAGTTGCTTATGAATAGTGATATGCCTTTTCTGAATAAGCCTTGTCTTTTTTAAAAGCTTTTTATTTTCAAAACATATACATAGATAGTTTTAAATATTCACTCTTGCAAATCCTTTGTTTCATTTTTTCTCATTCCCTTTCCCTGTCCCTAG
The DNA here is from genome assembly GCF_048593235.1 of Sminthopsis crassicaudata. NCBI lineage: Eukaryota > Metazoa > Chordata > Mammalia > Dasyuromorphia > Dasyuridae > Sminthopsis > Sminthopsis crassicaudata. The sequence continues at coordinate 326,219,034 of NC_133620.1, forward strand.
ATGACAAGTAATCCAATATATGTTAAACATGTGCAATTCTTTTATACATATTTCTACAATTATCATGCTCTGCAAGGAAAATCAGATCAAAAAGGAAAAAAAGAGAAAAAAATGCAAACAAACAACAGTAAAGATAAAAAATGCTATGTTGTGATCTGTACTCAGTCCCACAGTCAGAGGATTCTGGGTATAAATGGCTCTCTCCATCACAAGACCATTGGAACTGGCTTGAATCATCTCATTGTTGGAAAGAGTCAAATCCATCACAGTTGATCATCATATAATTTTATTGTAGCTATGTACAATGTACTCCTAGTTCTATTTACTTCACTTAGCATAAGTTCATTGAAGTCTCTCCAGGCCTCTCTCAAATCATCCTGCTGATTGTTTCTTATAGAACAATAATATTCCATAACACTTGTATACCATAATTTATTCAGCCATTCTCCAACTGATGGGCATTCATTCAATTTCCAATTTCTTGCCATGATTAAAAGGCCTGTCACAAACATTTTTTGCCACATATGGGTCCTTTCCCCTTTTTAATGATCTCTTTGGGATACAGGCCCAGTAGAAACACTGCTGGATCAAAAGTATGCACAATTTGATAGCCCTTTGGTCATAATTCCAATTTGCTCTCCAGAATAGTTGGCTCAGTTCACAACCCCACCAACAGGGTACTAATGTCCCAGTTTTCCCACATCCCCTCCAACATTCATCATTATCTTTTCTTATTATTTTAGCCAATCTGAGAGGTGTGTAGTACCTCAGATTGTCTTAATTTGCATTTCTCTGCTCAATAATGATTTAGAGCATCTTTTCATATGTCTAAAAATGGTTTTAATTTCTCCATCTGAAAATTATCTGTTCATATTCTTTGACCATTTGTCAACTGGAGAATGATTTATATTCTTATAAATCTGAGTCAGTTCTTTATATAAAATTTTAGAAATGAATAGGCCTGATCTTTCATGAGAAGTAATGACTGATAGGTTCACATAGGAGGTAGAAGGGGACAGAATAAAAAATATTGAGTTCCTTATAACTGAAAGTCTTCAAGGGAAAACTAGATGATCACTTACAGACTTATAATTTTGTAAAGTAGATTGCTGTTTTAGCTATGAATTGGATGAAATGACTACTGTTTTCCGGTTCTGAGCTTCACTGACAGTACAATCAAAGGACTTAGCTTAGGCAAAAAGGAGTACCTTTCCTCTAAAACTGGAGTAGTAAGAAATTTCGTGGTTAAAGGAAGATTGAAGAAAAATTGAGAAAGTTTGTAGTATTTCATCTTCTACCTCCATGCCGTTGTTTCCATGAATGGAATGCTTTCCCTACTTCCTCTGCTTGGTAGAATCCCTAGGTCTCTTAAGAGTTGACCTCAAGTCTTACTTTCTGCATATATCTTTCTTGATCCCCCTAATTATTAGTGCTCTCAAAATTACATTATACTTATGTGAGTGTTGATGTTTCCCCTGTAATTGACTTTACTGATCAACTGACAAAACAGATTAGGTATTGAGGACTTTTCCTATATCTTGATCATAATGTTTGGCTAAGTCCTAAATAATTAGAAAGGAGAATAGGACTTGGCCATAGGACTTTTTGCATGGAAGATGTGTATACTTGCAGGATTCTGTGGGAAAGAGGGAAACAGGAGAGGAGTAATATTTTATAGCAACTCTTTTTATTATATTCACTCAATACTTCATTTTTTTAAAAATTAAAGCTAATTTAAATCTGGTTGACTCAGTGGAAAACACACAAGTAGAGGCTCATGAGCAACATTAATGGAAATTCAGTCCCTTAAGATTATTTGAAAGAACCCTGAGTAGTAGTCACCTAACCTTCTGGGGATTTTCACTTCAAGTGTAGTGCTGGGAGAATGGTTTCAGAGGAGGTCAATGTATATGTCTCAGAGGGCAAGCTTATATCTTTATGTGCTTTTTATGCTCCAAAGGGATGGAGTGGGGAGATTAATAGATTGTGAGTTAGTCAGTAAAGTGTAACCCCATCATAAGTTTGTATTGGGTGACATATTCATCAAGCTAAGCTCACCTTGTTATAGTCAATGCTTACTGAATATAATTATATTTTGAGAATGTGACCTTAAGGATGGGATAGTCAATTCTGCAGCAACAAAGTATAGTAGAGAAGTCCTCTATCCAGCCTCTGAGGCCTTTGTAAGTAGTAATTCTTTTGAGACTAGGTTTGTAAAGACACTCTAGCTTTTAAACAGTGTCTCTTTTGTATATCAGAGAAAGGATTAGATTTTGAAGACCAGAGTTCAAATTCTGCCTCCCACATTTACTACCTATTTGACTCTGATGAGTTACTTAATCTTTCTGAGCTTCAGTTTATCATTGGTAAAATGGGAATCATTATAATTCAACTTATTCCTATTAAAATGGGAAATAGCACCTACTTCACAAGGATGTTATAAGTTCAAATGCAATAATGTATGCAAAGCATTTTGAAATCTTAAAGTTAAAAAAAAGTGTGAATTATTATTATTGTGTATACTTATATTGTGGTGATACACAAAAACAAAATCGAGAGAAGAACTGAAAAATTGTATTTGTGTCATGTAAGTCTTCTATATACTAGTTTTGAAAGGTCGTGATATTTAGAGTTGGAATAGACATTAGAAATCATCCTGACCAAACTTTTCATTTTATAAATGAAGGTAGAGACCCAATGAGATCTACTTGCTTTACCCAAATAGATTCAGAATTTGAATCCAGCTGCTTTGAAGCCATTTCCAATACCCTTTCCACCTTGTACTGCTTCTTCATGCATGTAGATATAATCTCAAGATAAATGCTTGTGTGGGAGAGAAGAAGTGTGGAGGAGTGTATTTGAATATCATTTAATTTTGCTTTGTGACTAAATGAAGTTATAAGTTGGTATTAACATTTATTGAACCAGAAGCCCAAGCACTCCCTAAATTCTTTCTCATCAGTTCTTCCTCATGTGGGTTAATCCCTTACTTACAGAATGCTGTTTCCAAGTTAGCAGATTGAGGCTTACAGCTAGAAACTAGCAATATTTTTTCTTTGAATACAAGGAAAGGGATGTTAACCAAATCCCTTTTAAATTGCATACCTTATGCTATTAAATTATTGGGAATTAAAAATCAGGAGGTCGTGTGGGAATGCTGCTGCTAGGACAACACTGCTGTGATTTGGGAAGCTAACCTCATTGCTTTGACCACAGGCTTCAGTTACTACTTTGGAATTCCTTACAGTCATGATATGGGCTGTAGCGACACCCCTGGCTACAATCACCCACCCTGCCCAGCCTGCCCACCTGCAGCAGCTCCATTACAAAGGTAACATCCAAAACAACCGTTTGGTACTCATCTGTATATGGGTCCATAGAAATTGAATTAAGCAGAAGTCATACTTAATTTCTTGTTGCTTACCAGAGAAGAGAGACAGTAATGGTGTAGGCAGACTCTTTCTTGGAATAGTTACAAGGTACTTCACTCAATTCAACTAGAAATTACTGAGCCTATCTTTATATACCAGACACTGTGCTAGGTACTGAGAATACAAAGACAAAAATTTAAAAAAAAAATAGTTCTTCCTTTCTAGAAGATTATATTCAACAGACATTAGGAGTAAAAAAGTATATTCAGATAGAATGTGCTTTAAATAAATGCAGCCTCTATACTAAGTGAAAAAATATGAACAAAGTAATAATGTTCCCTTTTCACAGGCACATTTCTTTATTTGGAAAATTATATGTATATATTTGACCACTTGGTTAGAATTATTGGATGTTTTGGATTAGAAGAAACCTTATAGATTCATTTATTCCACCTTCTCATTTTCATAGGTCAGGCAGTTTGGGGAAAATGAGTCACTGCTATGATCTAGTTAAGATGACCTATTTGCTATTTCTTGTAAATGACTCTTCTATCTTTCAACTTTATGTGTTTATATAAGCTTATTCCCATGTTTCAGTAAATCCTTACTTCCATTCAGAGCCTACACATTCCCCTCTCAACACCTTATATTTACTTTTTCCATATTTTGTACTGATTTTTCTATGTACATGTTGTTTTACACTCCCCAGGAGAACAAGAGATCTTTGAAAGCAAGGATTATTTTTTCATTTTTGCCTTTGTATGTCCAGAGTTGAGGACATAAAGGTAGGTTCAGCAATTGCTATTTGAATTCAATGATGCATTTTTCCTTCTAAATGACCCTATGGAATTTTCAAGCTCCAAGTCTTTGAGTCACCTGATATGAACACAAAGCCCTCAAACACATGTGATGTGACCTTTAATCTTTCAACAAATAATGAAACCAAGCAGAAAAATTGTTGGCGGAGGCCTTGTTCCTAGAAGGGAAAGAATCTCAGTGAAGTTATAAATATAGATGTTTGGAATTCATTCAATCTATACATCATTTTCTCTCTTTTTCTTAAGTTTGTTTTATGGTCATTACTGACCTTTTGGTAATATAATAAGATAATAAAGAAAGATTCTGTTGCAAAATTCAATGGTGGGAAGTCAGTGTGTGTGTGTGTGTGTGTGTGTGTGTGTGTGTGTGTGTGTGTGTGCAAGTGTGTGTACACACCCACATACATGCACAGGACACCTAACACACAGGTTTTTTGCCAAGAAAACGGTCTACAAATCTGAGAGCAGTAAAGAAATATAATCTAAATGATAGAAGTTGCACAAATCAGTAAGTAGGACACAGGTCTTCAAGTCAGGAAGATTTGAGTCCAAATTTACTTAGATTTTACTGTGTGACCCTGGACAAATTACTTAACTTGTTTTTCTCAACTATAAAATGGGAAATATAATAGCAATAATAATTAATAATAATGGGTTTTGGTAAGCATTAAATGAGACAACAATTATAAAGCACACTTAGCACAGATAGACACTTAATCCTTTTTCTTTCCTTCTTTTCTCACTGTGACCATGAACAAATCACTTTCTCTTTCTAAAACTCAGGTTATTCCTATGTAAAATAAAGTGGAACTAGAACCTCTCCAAGATCCCAGCTAGCTCTGACATCCTACAGTTCTTTGATTATTCATTCATTAAAAACAAACAACAAGAGTAAATGAAGAGAGTTAATGAGTGTTTTGAACATTCATCACAACAGCCTGGAAAATATATCCACTTGTAAAGGTTGAGCAAACATATCTTCCTCGGGGAAGTAGAGAATAGAAAGCTGACAGACTTTTTAGGGATAACTGGTAAATATCTTGTATTTATATGGCTAGATGAAAAAAAACAAAAAAAAAAACCTTCTTCCCCCTTCCAAGGCTACAGAATTACCTTGCTTATTACAATAGTAAAAGTAAAAGTAAAGTAAGTGAATATCTATGGTTCTACACAGCAGCCCTGGGAAAAACTGTTACTCTAACGTGGGCCTTCCTCTGTACGAGAACTTCAACATTGTGGAACAGCCAGTCAATCTCACGAGTCTTACAGAAAAGTTTGCAGAGAAAGCCGTGCAATTCATCCAACAAGCAAGGTAAGCAAGCCACCATAGCTACACACCTTGATAACTCTGATATTTAACGAGATCCATGATCTCTTTAGTGTAGTAACTTCCAGTGACTCAGTTTCTCAAGCTTCCTCATCTTAATAGATGGTCTTCCAAAAAGTCCTTTTCACCTAGCGATGACATCGGTTCTTTGTGCTTATTAACCTGGACTGGATTTTGGATAATAGGCACACAGAACATTGCCAGTCCAGACCCAAAGTCTTTCCAGCTTGATAAGACCTCTCCCAGACTTACTCTTTTGCTGTCACAACCTTCAAAAAAACAGGCTACCTCTCTACCTACAAGAACCAATCCCAGAAGAAGCCTCCCTTTTCCTGATAAATTCTGAGTAAACTGAGAGTGGAGTTTGATGTGCTAAATAGAGTTATTTACCTATCACTCTGCTCCTGGAGGTTAAAAAAAAGTCAGCTTTATTCTCTGAATCAGGAATTAAGATACCTGGGTTCAAGTACCAGGTCTGCCATTGCCAATTCACCTCCTTGAATTTCTTTTCTGTAAAATGTGGAAGCTGAACTGGGTGAGTTCTACAGCACTTTCTAGCTATCCAGTTCTATGATTTATGTTTATTTGAGGTGAAGAAAGGACCAGAGATATACCTGGTAATGCAAAACACAAAGTTATATAAATAGGTCTGGCGTGCCAATACTTTTTCTTGGATATCCTCTGATCCTTTTTTTACTCAGATCCCTTGTTGGTGAGCTTCAGTTGGATCATAGCAATCATGGGAGCATGAGGAGCTCAGGTGTTTAATCTTAGAATCTTAGAGATAAGAATGTGAGCTTCTTGAGAGGAGGGAGGGTGTCTTTGTTATCCCCTGAGACTTAGCTATGCACGGGATTGTACATTTGATAATCAAAGTTATTATTCTCTTTTTACTGAAAGGAATAATTTAAGCACAAGAGAACCTGAGGAGGCCGCCCAGTTGGCTCCAGACATTGCATTTTATTGTTTTTTTAGGACCCTTGGAGAAATATCCAAAACCATTATTGCTAGGAAACTTCAGAAAATCTTTGAATAAGCAAGCACATCTTTCTAGGAGAATAGAATATGGTTATTTGTTAAAAAAAACAAAACAAAGCAAACAAACAAACAAAAAAAAAAACACAACATAAAACCATGTTGAGTTTGGTTTAATAAATGGAAGGTTCTTAATAATAAGTATTTGATATATCAAACAATTACAAATAGAAAGCTTAAGTGACGCTTGTGGCTAACCAAGATTGAGATTAAAGAAGAAATGAAAGTCATAGACTGCAAGGAAATCTTAGAGATAATCTAACTGTCCCTTTTATTTACTTTATTGAGAAGGTCTATGATCACACAGATATAATAACTATCACTTACCTCCCAGAGGTTGTTGTGAGGACCAAATGAGATAATCATCATAAGGCACTTAGTAGGACCTGGCACATAGTGCTAAATAAATGTTAGCTATTACTCTTGGTATTAGTAGTAGTTGTTGTTCAGGCGTTTGTTTAGTCATATCCAACAATTTGTGACTCCGTGGACCATAGCATGTCAGATCCTTCTGTCTTCCACTATCTCCAAGAATTTGTCCACGCTAATTCTGTCCATGGGGCTTTCTTGGCAAAGATACTGGAGTAGTTTGCTATGTCCTTCTCCAATGGCTCACCTTTTGTCAGAACCCTCCACTATTATCAGTCTCAGATAATCCTGCAAGGCATAGTTCAAGAGTTTCACTGAATTATGTAAGCGATCTAGGAAGATATTCTAAGTAGTAGTAAATAAATGCTAATTATTATTTTTATGATTATCTAGTCCATCCCCTACAGATAAAGAAACTGGTGCAGAAAGATTAAATTATTTGCCCAAAGCTGTAGGCTTTCAAAGTAGTAAATTGCCAAGTCTTATCAACAAGTCAACAAGCATTTATGAAATATTTATTATGTGCTAGGCTTTATGCTAAGTGCTGGAAAAGGGCAAAAATAGTTCCTTTTCTCAGTAGGGAGACAACATACAAACTACTATGTACATATAAATATACATATATGTGTATGCAATCAATATGCATATATATACATATACATATATGCATATATAGGTGCATATGTGTGTATAGATATAGTTATATTGATATCCACATATAGATATATCTATATATATAACCATTATGAAAAAACAAGAGAGTCAGGAAATGGAGCATCAAACAAGGCCAGTATTGCTGAATGGAGAATGGATGCTTTTCTCCCATTTAATGCCTCTGTGTCAGTTTTATCTCTGCAACTTATTTGTATTGCTTAATTACTATTTTTATCTTTTCCTAGATAATTTTGCTTATAATCAGTCCTGCCTTAATTTTTCTTTTGAATTACCCAGTTGCTGATGTCAATCTTAGACATTTAATTTACATTTCCACATATAAAACATAAAGTTTGTCCTTGTTGAGTCCCTTGAAAATAGTCTTTGATGTTGGCTCTTATATGTTAAATTTACTATTGAATTCAAGTTTGGTTGAGACAAAATCTTGAAAATCTGTAAGTTAATTGAATCCTCATTTTAAAAAAAATTAATATTATGCTTAGTTTTGCTGCAGATGATATTTTTGGCCACAGGTCTCATTCTTTTGATTCTCAATATATAATATTTCAGGACCTGTGGTATTTTATTGAAGCTGCTGATTAATCCTGTAGAATTCTAATTGTAGCTCCAGTATATTTGAATTATTGGGATTTTTTTGTTTGTTTCTTATAAAATTTTCTCTTTTATCTGGAGTTTTAAGAATTTAGCTTTATATGTTTTCATTGTAGGATCTCTTTGAAGTAGTGATCAATAGATTTTTTTCTATTTCTACTTTCCCCTCTTGTTCTATCACCCCAGGACAATTTTCTTTGATTATTTCTTACATTAATGTATCAAAGTTCTCTTTTTGATCATAGTTTTCAGGTAGTTCAATGTTAGGTTTGGTTTTCTTGATCTGTTCTACAGAACTATTGTTTTTCTTATAAAATATTTTACATTGTGTTCTATCGTTTCATTCTTTATGTTTTGTTTTGTTATTTCTTAGTCTCTTAGAGCTTCTCTGACTTCCCCTTGCCCAATTCTAATTTTCAAAGAATTATTTCTTCTTTAAGACTGGATCTCCTTTTCTAGTTGATTGACTTTCTTTTCATAATATTCTTGTTTTTCTTGGATGATTCTTTTTTTTATTAATTTTTAGTTTTTCCTCAATATCTCTCATTTGATTTTAGATTTTTTTTGAGTTCTTCTATAAATTCTTTTGGGGCAGGTAGCCTTTTAACATTACTTTTTGGGGTAGAAGTTTCTTTTTTATTTTCTTCAATGGCTTCCTCTGAAAATGAATCCTACCTTTCCCTCTTCCCATAGTAAGTTTCTGTGATTAGGTTCTTTCTCTTTTGCTTGCTCATTTTTTGATGAGAACTTATTACTGTTACTACCTCCAGTGCTGGGTTGGAGGGATGGCTCCTTTGGCTTCACTTCAGCTCTCCTCTCTGACCTGGAATCCCAAACCAAAAACTCCACCTTCCTGTTCTTATTGTTTCTCATTGTCTCATGGAGTCATTAACTTTCACTTACACAATTCTAGGTTTTAAATTATTTTCTTCATTGAACTTTTGTACTTTTTTTCCATTTGGCTAATTCTGCTTCTTAAAGAGTTCTTTTCTTCAGTGAATTTTTGAGTCTCTTTTGCCATTAGACTTTTTTTGTTTTATAAGATGTAATTTTCTTCATTTTTTGGGTTTTCCTTTAATCAAACTATTAATTCTCTTTTCATAATTTTCTTGTATCACTCTCATTTCTTTTCCCATTTTTGCTCCATTGCTCTTATCTCTAACTCTTCTATGAATTCTTATTCGCTTTGGATCTAATTAAAAATTTTCATTGAGGCTTTTTGGGTAGTTGTTTCATATTATGATCTTTTTCTTTTTCTGACTACGTATTGATTTCCCCTATAATTATGGTAGCTTTTATGGTCAATTTTTGTTGTTATTGTTTGCCCATTTTACCACCCTAGTTCTTGACTTTGAACTTTATATTAAAGTTAGGCTTTCCTCAAGGTGGTCTGATCCTGGGAGAGGTATGGTCCCTGTTTTCTTGATTTATGCTCTGGTCTTTATCCAGGAAGCCCACTCCTTGTCCCCATAGCTAGAAGCTTTCGTGCTTCTCTTTGCCTTGGAATTGTGACCCAAAACTACATGTGGGTAATAGAATAACCAATCACTATTATCTAGTGTCAGCAACGGGGTCCTGTAATCTCTTTCAGAAAAATTCTGATCCTTTTATTGTCTGAGACACTAGTAAACAAGGTGCTATCATTGCTATCACAGTGTATATAAGCTCTTACAGACATCTCCTCTGGACCTCTTAAATTTTCTTAGATAGGAAAAATGTCTCATCCCAATCTTTTGTTAGCTCTGTCACTCCAAAATTTGATTTGAGGCATTTATTTGTAGGAAGAGTTCGGCTGGGGTGGCTACCCCTAATGTACCATCTTGACTCTATATACACAGTGTTAAAGGTTTCAGGGAGGTCAAGAAGGATGAGAATGAAGGGACGTTAGTTAAAACTGGTAAAACTAGTAACTTTGGAGATAATTGTTTCAGTTGAAGGATGATATGAGGTCAAAAGCCAACCTACAAAGAGTTTAGAAGAAGGAAGAAAAAAGCAATGGCTAAACTGATTGTAGACAGCTTTCTAAAGAAGTTTGTCCACAAAAGGGACAATTGTTAGTGGGGTTGCTTTTTGAGGATTGTTTTTTTTTTTTTTTTTTTCAAATGAGGGCTTTTTGAGAACAATTGAGTCAAAGACATGCTTGTAGACAGCAGCAAAGAAGTCAGTAAATAGGGAGAGATGAAAATTAATAAAGTAGTGGGAATAGTGGAGGGAGAAAGCTTTTGGAGATAGGATGGAATGGGATTTAAGGGTAAAAATTGGGGAGTTTGCCTTGACAAGGAAAATGCCTATTTATGTGAAGCAGAGGTGAAGGAGCTGATATCACAGAAAACATTTGAGTGAGATGAGGAAGAGGGAAGAAGAGAGAACTCTTAGAATATGATCTCAAAAATATTTATTAGTTTTTGACATTTACTTTTATAAGATTTTCATTTTCATTTTTTTTCTTCCCTCCCAAGATAGAAATCAATCTGATAGTACATATACAATCACATTAAACATCTTTTCACATTAAAATGACCTCATTTTTTTCATTGAGATCTGAGGTAATATTCTCAATTGAGATAGTTCCATAGTGGGAGGAGGGGTGTGCCATGGGAGATTTATGGTAGCATAAAATGGGTTGAAAAAACCACTGTTGTGAATGGTATATTAAATTAATTAGAGAAGTGTAAAGGAATTACCTTGCTGCAATGAAAGCTTAGTTGAGATTATATAACAAATTAATAGTGGATCCAGAAAGGATTTTATGGTTTTTCTTTAGCTGCATTTAGCAGCATATAAATAGAAGCAAAGGTGGCAGATGGTGGGAGTAATCCAAGGTTGGGTTCGCAAAGCATGACTGATAATGGGATAAAGGGCCAAAGGACACAATTGTAAAGACCAGTATAAGTTCAACTGATCCATTAAAAGGTCATGATGAGGAAAGGAGGAAAGTGTAGCCTGATCAGGGGTGATAGATTGTAAAAGCACTGAGAGCTAAAGGGATTAGAAGTTGGACAAAGTAAGTTTGTGAGGACAAAGAACAAACATGGTTTGGTGTTGCAAGTCAGAGGGAGAGGTGCAATAGCAATGCACATAAAGGAATTTCAGAGTTCATGAACACGGAAATGTGATGAATTTTAGGTGTTGATCAGAAGATCAAGAGTATGACCACCTTTATGTGCAGTTTTGTGGGGTGGAAAACCAGGTCTTGGAAAGTCAGTAAATTGATGAACTGAAAGGTTAAAGTAATTAAGAGAGAATCAGTATGTATGTTGAAGTCCCCTTTATGAGTGCTACAGTTGAGATGTTGAGAAAGAGCATGACTGAGACATCAAATTCATCAAGAGAGAAGAGTGTCTTGGGGGCTGATAGATAACAGCTATTAGAATCTTGGTTGGGTGATAAATATGGATAAAATAAACTCCAAAGGAGGAGAGATTATTAATGGAGGTACAGGGAGAGTCTGGAAGTGGCAGAGGGAAGCAAGAATTATTCTGGGCCCCTCCCCCACAACTTCTGAATTGGAAGTGGAATATAAATTCAAACGTAAATGACTTTGGAGAGGGAACCGGGACATATTGTTATCAGGAGAACGACAGATTTCCTAAGAGCCAGAAGATGGAGAGCATAGGAAATGAGATGATTTAAAATGAAAGCAAGCTTGTTATTTGTGGAAAAGGAATTTTAGAGAGCCAAGTGGTAGCGATGACAGATCTGGAATGGGTCATTGGGAGGGGTGAAAGGAATAGGATTGAGGGTAATGAAAGGGAAGTGGTCAGTGGGGTTTACACAATGAAAAGGGTTCAGAACCACTGGAGTAGATAGAGTACGATAGATAAGACTATATTAATAATTGAGAAATAAATTAGATTATCAGTGACTGGAGAGAAATTAGATAATTTAGGGACCTTCCTTTCTGTCCTTGTGGTAATACCGAGTCTTGTAATTCACAGGAGACCTGACGGGCAGTATGTAAGTATAGGTAAAAGACAACTTTGGGGGGATTCTGAACAGGAGGGAGGATGGACATTCAGAGTGTGTCTAAATTGGGAATGACCTCTATAGAAGGTCTAGAAACTAGGCTGGTACCTCAGAAGACCCTTGGAAGACTGGTAGATAGGATGGATTTGGGAGTAAAGTTTGACCCCTGGGGAAGTCTCAGAGGGGGAAGACTGTGGCCACAAGAAGTTAAGCTATATCTAGTCAGTTAGGGCTCCCTGAGAATTCTTAGGACGGGGGTGGGGAAGGAGACAGGAGGAGAGATGGGAGCAGATCATTCCATCAGTGCAGTATAATGGAACTAGGTCTGTGACCTGGGTTCTTTTATTCTAAATCCAGTGCTGTATCATATGGTAATAGGCATATAGTCTAAATAGCCCTATCATTGCAAGCATGTCTGGGCTGGGTGGCTTTTTCTCTATTTTATACCTGGATGCATAAGATGACATGGCATAGTAGAAAGAGTGCTAAATTTGAATCAGGAAATAAATAGTTTGAATTGTGGCCTTGTTACTTTTTACCTATGTGACTTTAAGGTAGAACAAGATAATTTCTAAGGTCCCTTTCAGTACTAAACTCTAGTCCTTTGATTTAAATTCAGGTCAGTGGCTCCAAGATGAATAAGCTGAAGGCTAAACCAGGATTTGAGCTAGATTAGGCAGCAGGCAGAGTGCTGACCTGGCAGATAATGGGATAAGAAAAGAATAAACACTACAAATACCCTGCAGTATACATAAAGTTGAAAAATCTTTTCCTCAGAAGCAAAATTTAGGAGAAGTCTATATTGACCTGAAGCCCCCCACCCTTTTTTCTCTCATTCCACTCCCGGAAAAGTTGCCCCAGAATTGCTTTCTATGATAATCCTCCAGCTAAGCAATTAGAATCACAATTCCCATGACTATGAAGCTGCCATACCCCTCCTCAACCGGATTAACATATACTTCTGTGCTCTTTGCTCTCTAAACTCTGCTCTAAGTTTCTATAGGACAGATTGTTTGATCAGCAGATCCATGTCATGATAGTAATGAAAATCCCTACACCCACCACCCTTTCCTTATTACAAATAGGCATTTTTTTTAAGTAGTTTTTTTAAACCATTTTTTTAAAAACTTTTTTTGTTGATCTTATGTTTTCATCAAGTTACTTCTCCTTTTATCCCTCCTAGAGAATTATCCCATATAACAAACCATATTTCTTAAAGAGAAAAAGTCAACAAATTGATCGATATGTTGAAAAAGATCAAAAACCTGTATAGTTTTTGTGCATCTCTGACATCCACAAAGAGGTGGCTTTTCTCATATCTCTTCATTTGAGACATGTTTGATCTTTATAATTTTGTTAGATTCATGTGGTTTTTTTTTTCCATTTATATTGTTGTAATTGCATATATTTTTTTCTTGACTGCTTACTTCCCTCTGTATCAATTCATGTAAATCTTTTCACGCTTCTTTGGTATTTATAATATATAATTTCTTATACCAAGATAACATTCTGTTACATTCACATAATAGAGTTTAGTTATACATTCTTCTATTGATGGAACCTATATATTTTCTTTCCAATTAAAAAAGTATGGCTATGACTATTTTGATGTATATGGGGGCTTTCTCCTTATTGGTGGTTTCCTTGGAAGTATAAGCCTAGTAAGAGAGTCTCTGGTTTAAAAATAAAAATGTATGTACTATAAGCATTGTAGTCATTTGGTATAATTCCAAATTGTTATGCTACCAATTCATAGCTTTACCAACAAATATTAGTGTGTCCCAATCTCTCCAATATTAACTATTACCATTTTTTGTCATGTTTGTCAATTTGCAATGTATGAGATGGAACCACAGGATTGTTTTTAGTTGAATTTATTTTATTAGTAATAATATAGAGCATTCTTTCATGTGTTTTGTAGGTTTTTGAGACTATTTGTTCATATCCTTTGATCATATATCTACTGGGGAATAGTTAATAGTCTTATAATCTATTTATTAATTGTTGATATATTTTAAATGCCAAAATCTTATAAGATAAATCTGATAAGAAAAAAATTTCCCCATTCAACCACTTTCCTTCTTATCCTAGATGCATTAATATTGTCCATGCAGAAGCTTTTCATTTTCATGTAATCAAAGCTATCAATTTTATCTTTTGTATCTTCTATCTTATATTTGGCTGAGCATATTGGCTATTTACAACTGTGAGAGCTATATGATTTATTTTCTTCTAAATTTTTATAGTATGATCTTTAATATTAAGACTGTGTGTCCACTCAGACTATATTATGGAATGTTGTATGATACTTTGGTCTAAGTCTAACATTTTTTTTTCCAGATTACCTTCCAGTTGTGCCAGCAATTTTTACCAAACAATTTGTTTCTTCCTAAGTAGTTTATATTTTCTACTTGATCAAGCACTAGATTATTAATTTCCACTGTTTCTAATTCTTCCATTTGTGTTAATTGATTTCTCTATATATTTTAAAACTAATTCTAGGTCATTTTGATGATTGGGTTGCTATTTTATAATATATAGCACTGGAAGTACAATTCTATCTCCCCTAACTCTTTTCATTATTTCCCTTAATATTCTAGATATTTTACTTTTCAAAATGTTTTCCTGGTTTGTATTAGTTCATATACATAATTGTTCCTGTGTTTCTCTGAATTCTTTATATTTGTATTATTATAACTGAATAATATTCTACTACATTTATGTACCCAAATTTATTCAACCATTTCCCAGTCAATGGTCATCAACTTTCCTTCCAGTTCTTTACTACTGCTAAAAGAGTAGCAATGAATATTTTGGCATCTATGGGACCTTTCTGTTTTGATCCTTAAAGGATAAATGTTTAGCAGTGGGATTTCCAAGATTTTAATCAGTCAGCTAATAAACATTTATTAAATGCCTACTAAATATTATATACTATGCTAAGCTGTGGAGATACAAAGTAAGGCAAAAGTTAATTTCTGGTTTTAAGCAACTCAAATCTAATGGAGGAGACAATATATAAATAACTATACAAACAAGCTACATAAATTGGAAACAATAAAAGGAAGGCATAGAATTAAGAGAAATCAAGAAAAGCTTCTTGTAGAAAGTAGAATTTTAGCTGAAACTTAAAAGAAGCCAGGAAAGTCAGGAGCAGATAGAAATAAAAAGGGAGAGAATTCCATCATGGGAAACAGCTAGTTAAAATGCCCAGAGAAGGAGTTTCTTGTGTGAAAAATGGTATGGAGACCAGTGTCATTGTATCAAAGTATATGGGCAATAGAAAGAATATGAAGACAAAAAATATATGTGTATGAGAAAGGTTTTCAAGGGTTTTGAACACCAGAGAATTTTGTCTTTGATCCTTGAGGTGATAGGAAGTTTATTGAGAGGAATGGGGTTTGGGATGGGGAGTGGATTTTGGCTTTAGGATGATCACTTTAGAAGCTGAGGGGAAGATGGACTGGATAGGGGAAAAATTATGATAGCAATGTTTGTGAGAACTATCTCCATCCATTTTTCTTTGTGCTTTTTTTTTTTCCTGAGGCAATTGGGGTTAAGTGACTTGCCTAGGATCAAAGGAAAATGGAAGTTAAATATTAAATTAAATATTGAGATCTGAACTCAGGTCCTCCTGACTTTAGGACTGGTACTGTATCCACTGGACCATCCTTCCTTTGTTTTTTTTTGTGATCGGTCACATATGTCTTAATAAAGACATTCTTAAAATAACAGAAATAACTACACCCAGAGATGGAACACTGGGAAGTGAATGTAAATTGTTAGCACTACTGTCTATCTACCCAGGTTACTTATACCTTCAGAAGCTAATAATTAATGTGCAACAAGAAAATGGTATTTACACACATATATTGTACCTAGGTTGTATTGTAATACATGTAAAATGTATGGGATTGCCAGTTATCGGGGGGAGGGAATGGAGGGGGGGGATAATTTGGAAAAATGAATACAAGGGATAATATTATTTTAAAAAATTACTCATGCATATATACTGTGAAAAAAAATTCTAAATAAAATAAAATAAAAAATAAATAAATAAAGACATTCTTAAAATAATGGTTTATTTTACTGCCTGAGACAAAGGAATATCTATATTGGTAGGAATAACAAGTCTTTCTGGAGTTGATGGAGGCAGAGTATTGTGAAGGAAAAGAGAAAGGATTTGGGTTAGAAAACATGCACCCAGATCCATTAATTAAAATCTGTATTACTTTAATTCAACCTCTTAGGGTTTTAGTTTCTCCATCTATAAAATTGTCTTATTGGACTACGTTGCAGAAATGGATTTAGGGAAGTATCTTTTCAAAATAGGATGTCCTAGCATGGGACATGGCATGCCGTGCCAGTAATTTTCCAGATTTCCTTGTTCAAGGACTCCCTGCCAGTAAAATAACGTCACTCTAGCTCCTACCTCTCAGTTACCTCTTTATTTTGTCATTATTCTTTCTAACTTGTTAACATCTTATAACCATATAGACTCTGTCATGACCCAAAGAGGGCCCCACAGTCCAGAAAGCATTCTTTTTTATAAGTGTTTATTATTCACTCTGGAGAAGAGAGCATTGTCATAATTTCATTATGGTCTTCAAAAGACAGTGTGGTACAATGGAGAGAGGGCTAGATTTGAAGACAAATGTTTCAATGCACATAAAAATGATAGTATTAAACTGTTTAACTTCCCAGATCCTTCTTAGTTCTTCATCTTAAGGCAATACCACATCAATTAGATCAGGGATTCTTTACCTTCTTTTGTTTCATGGACTGGTGAAGTTTATTTCACCAGCCTGGTGAAACTAAGGACTTCATCTCAGAATTATGCTTTTAAGTGCTTAAAATAATATACATAGGGTAATCCTATGTATTTTGAATTGAAGGAATTCAAACACATTGTCATGTGTTAAAAAAGTATATTTTAAAGTTAACTGATCTCAAGTTAAGAACCCCCAAATGAGAAGATGGAGACCACTCTAGTTTCACTTATTATAAAACAAGAAGTTTAAATTAGAGCAAAAAAGGGAGGCAAAGATTGTATAAAAAAAAAAAAGAACTTGTGAACTTTTGTAGTTATTGAACATCAAAGCACAGAGTTACAAAAAGCTCACAATTTGAAGGGATCTTAGAGGACAGCTGGTCCAAACTAAATCTAAATAAGAACTCTTCTAAAATAGACTTGACAAGTTTTCTGCATAGCTTTTCTTTTAAATTCTTCATTGATACATTTTGTTTTTACACAATAATCATTGCCCAATATACCACCCCGAAAATAGAAATTTATTTGTACCAAAAACAATGAAGCAAAACCATAGCTAATACATCTCATTGTATAGAAAGTATCCTGCCTTGTAACCAATAAGAGAAGTATGCTTCATCTTCTGCTAATTTGGACTAAGATTGATCATTGCCTTTTAGTTCCATTGCCTTTTAGTGTTGCTTTAATTTATATTATTGTTATTATTGGGTATATTGTTCTACTAGTTCCATTTCCTTCCCTCTGCACCAGTTCATACAAGCCTTCCTACATTCCTTGAATTCCTTATATTTTCTCTTGTGGTACAATAAAACCATAGATTGTTTGATGATTTCCCAAGGTACAGATATCCACTTTGTTTCCAGGTTTGTTGTTTACTGCTACAGAAACTGCTGTTATAAGTATTTGGGTATGTTTGGTACCCTTCTGTCTTTGATTTCCTTTGGGGAACAAGCCTAGTCATAGGATTTTTGTGTTAAAGGATTTGACAGTTTTATGATATTTCTGGTATAATTTCAATTGCTTTTCAAAACTATCTGTTTAATCTTTGCAATTCCTTTCTTACTTTCTAAATAGCCAAAGTAGATAACATTACTTTCATTTTAAAGATGAGAAAACTGAGACTTAAAGAGGACTTTTAAAATTCCTTTAAAAAATTCTTGCCTTCTCAATGAAAGAGGAGGGGAAAAGGAAAGAGATCATTCAGAATTGAAAAACAAAATAAAATAGGCTTTTAAAAAAGCTGTTTCTATTCCCCAACTCACTGAATAGTAGAAACCCTCACAACAAACATACAGTATAGCAAAAAAAAAAAAAAAAAAAAATCCAATGTTGGCCG
Organism: Sminthopsis crassicaudata; assembly: GCF_048593235.1. NCBI lineage: Eukaryota > Metazoa > Chordata > Mammalia > Dasyuromorphia > Dasyuridae > Sminthopsis > Sminthopsis crassicaudata. Next base: position 326,237,293 of record NC_133620.1, read on the forward strand.
TAATCAGAACATATCACATTACACTTTTTGATTATATTAAGTGGAGTTCTAAAGTCTTTTTAAAGTTCTTTCCTCTATATTATCATTGTGAAAATAGTTCTCCAAGTTCTGTTCGCATCACTGTGAATTAGATCACACAAATATATCCCAATACTATTTTAAGTAAATAAATGAAAAAATTAATTTAAAATCACAGAATATTCTAGCTAGAATGTAGTTCCCAGATATCTTGGGGAATATCTATCTCCCAAAAAGTTTTACTAAAAGGGTCCTGACTAGTGAAAGTTCTTTTTTGGAGAAAAGAAAGACTAGACTTATTTTTTCATTATTGTATAAACTCTCAATAAAGGAATTAATTTTTAACTTAAAATACTAGAGACTTATCTGGTGCCAAGGTCATATAATTTATATATATATATGTGTGTGATACGGAAATGGTGAGGGGTCACCATTTAATAAAAAAGCTGGAGAGAGCTCTAGAGAAAAGCAGTTTATTGTACATTCTCGTGAGAAGGGCGTCCCACCCTTCCAGCAGAAAATCGAAGAGAGGAAGGGCCTCCTTTGGGCAGGACAGTACCTTTAATCCCTAACGCAAAACACCCCCTTCCACCACTGACCCTCATCCTCATTGGCTGAGAGTCTTACATTCTAAACTCGAGATCTGCCCATGAAATTGAACTTGACCAATAAATACATAGTTGCCCATATTTAGCTGAAATAGGGAGAGATTGTATCATGAGAGGGGAAAGCAATTATGCCCTTGAGTCAATGTTCAGAGTCCTTCAGGCCAACTCAAACTCTGAAGAAGATGAAGCCTTACTCGATTTTCACACCTGTCTTGAAAGATCTCACCTCATCCCATTCATATATATATATATATGTATATCAGAGTCAAGATTTGAACCTGGGGTCTTCATGACTCTGAGGCTAGCTCTCTATTATCTCATTGTGCCTCTAGAGTGACTTGAAAATATGATTCAGCTTCTACAGATACATTTAACATGCAGCTTTTCAGTCGTACAAAGTGAGGTATTCCTGCCTGACGTAGACTGAAGGCCCCCCCTAAATTTTTCAGGGATAGATTTACAGAACAAAGGAACAATAAAAAAGGATAAACTTTACATAAAAGTGTCATTTTTTCTCATCTGGTTTCCAGTTTAATAGAGTCTAAAGAGATCTTTTAATGTCCGGACAATCTCTAGTTGGAAAGATGTTACCACCATGAGAAAACAGATGACTATCCAATCTGCCTGTCTAGTTACCTAGTTAAGGCCACATACTGTATCTAATTTGGATTTTTTAAAGGCCAAAAGGCCAAAAACAAAAAGGACAATAGTAGTTCCATTCAGGATAATCTGTTTTTTTTTTTTTTTCTTCCTATGTATGTGGATGGCTCATTATATAATCTTTTTTTTTTTTTTTGTATAGGTAGAATCTCTCTTCCACAAAACACATATGGTCTGAAATGTTATTTTTCTTTACTGCCCAAAGTTGAGTTGCATTACATTAATTAAAATGTCAATAGGTTTTAGGCATATTCTATTTATTTATACTAAGATGAGAGAAGAGGTCTGAAAGTGTTTGGCTGGAAGAGATAGCTTTCTGGGAGGTGACACTGCACAGGAGATTAGAGGCTCCAGTGGTGCCTGGGGGAAAGGTGTCAATCTGAGGATTGTTGATAAAAGACACTAATAAAAATTTCTCAAAGAAATTGAAGGGAGAAACATGATTAATTCAGGGAAGGTACAATGGTTGCTCTTGAACATTTCTTATGGACTAGTATTCATGAGAGAAAAGTTTGTTCACAAAGATCCTATAGGTATAGTGCAGGAAAGAAACTGAGGAGAGGTATGAGCAGCTTTGAGAGGAACCATTTAGCATAGGTTTAGGAAAAAACAAAACAAACAAACAAAAAAAAAACTTGACTGCTTTTATAACTAAAAGATGCATAAAAAAGAACTTTTCCAGCATAGAAAGGGGAGTTGGAAGCAATTTTATGTTAAATTGTACCAATCTAAATTGCATAGCAAAAGACATTATGATGCCTCAGCAAGAATGCTGCAATTGAGAATCAGAGAATCTGGGTTTGAATTCCATCTTTGTCACATACTTCCTGTGTGATCTTGGGAAAATCACTTAACTTTTTTTGTCTTTAGTTTCTTCATTTATAAGATGAAGAGGCTGGGTTAAATGACCTTTGAGCCCTCTTCTAACTTTAAAACTATGACCATTCTATTTAGCACCTTAAGCTTTTTCAAGTGCTTTCCTCATAACATCTCTTTGAAGTAGGTATTGTAAATTTTATTTTTACAGATGAAAAAAAACAGAGGCCCGGAGAGGAAGAAAATTGCCCAAAGTTATAACGGGCATGACTAGAAAGTTTTAGTATGTGAATTTAATGGGATGTTATTGTTGCTGTTCAGTAATTTCAGTCTTGCCTAGCTTTCATGACTCTATTTGGAGTTTTCTTGGCAAAGATACTAGAGTGGTAAATCATCATCATCATCATTATCATCATCATCATCATTGTCATTGTCATTGTTCTATAGTCCCTAGACCTCTAGTGAAAATTCTACTGCTCTTCTACTTAGCTCAAGCAATATTTATAGAGTAATTTATGGTTTTATTTTCTTCCTTGAATGGGCTTCTTCTTGGTCAAATATAATTTTTCTGAATATTAATCAAAAGAACACAAATACCAAAAGTACAATTTTAAATGATTTGTACAACCTGGTCATAGAAGTATTTACAACAATTAATTATTACCGTGCTACAAGAAATGACAGATGTCATGACAAAACAGTCAATGAATATAGTAATCTAGTGTTTGACAAACCCAAAGACCCCATATTTTGGAATAAGAACTCACTATTTGACAAAAACTGCTGGGAAAATTGGAAACTAGTATGGCAGAAACTAGATATTGACCCACACCTAAAACTGTATACCAAGATAAGGTAGAAATGGGTTCATGATCTAGACATAAAGAATGATATTATAAACAAATTAGAAGAACATAGGATAATTTACCTCTCAGATCTGTGGAGGAGGAAGGCATTTGTGACCAAAGAAGAACTAGAGATCATTATTGACCACAAAATAGAAATTTTGATTACATTAAGTTAAAAAGTTTTTGTACAAACACAATTAATGCAGACAAGATTAGAAAGGAAGCAACAAACTAGGAAAACATTTTTACATTCAAAGGTTCTAATAAAAGCCTCATATCTAAAATATATAGAGAATTAACTCAAATTTATAAGAATTCAAGCCATTCTCCAATTGATAAATGGTCAAAGAATATGAACAGACAATTTTCAGAAGAAAAAATTGAAACTATTTATAGTCATTTGAAAAGTTGTTCCAAATCATTATTAATCAGATAAATGCAAATTAAGATAACTCTGAGATACCACTACACACCTGTCAGATTGGCTAAGATGACAGGAACAAATAATGATGAATGTTGGAAGGGATGTGGGAAAACTGGAACACTGGTGCATTGTTGGTGGAGTTATGAACGGATCCAACCATTCTGGAGAGCAATCTGGAATTATGCTCAAAAAATTAACAAAGTGTTCATACCCTTTGACCCAGCAGTGCTACTACTAGGCCTATATCCCAAAGAGATCTTAAAGAAGGGAAAGGGACCTATATGTGCCAAAATGTTTGTGGTAGCCCTTTGTAGTAGCTAGAAACTGAGAAATGAATGGATGCCCATCAATTAGAGAATAGCTGAATAAATTATGGTATGTGAATTGTTATGGAATGTTAGGATTCTTACAAGGTACTAAGTCAGTGGAATTGATAGAGACAATAGTTATCTAATTTAGCATGGTTCAGTATGATTGATTTGATCCTACAAGGAGATGTTATGGGCCAGAACTTGAAACAAGGTACTGAGTGGAATTGAGGAGACACTGGTTAAATCTAATTTAGCATTGATTTAATCCTACAACAAATAATGGTTTCCTAGTGATGAAATGATTGGTATGCAGCATATAAGCAAGAAGCTCTCAGAGTCAAGAGGACTTCGGGAGGACAGCAAGAGCACTTTGGGAGATTCAGAGTCAAGATTCATTCCAACTTCCACCTTTGCCCTGGATGGAGACATTTGGAGGACAAGAGGCTGACGCTGGCAGAGACAAAGGACTAATGACAAGAGCTCTTGGGGAACCAAGGAGAGAGATAGGCCTCTAAGAAAACTAACCGAGTCCAAGAAAAGATACAAGTCTTGAAGGAGAAAATAAAGGATTTGGATTTTAACTCCTGGCTGCATTTGGGATTATTGAACTGAACTGAAACTAAGGCTGCCTCTAGAAGCTCCCAAGAAACCTGCTCCCAGAGAATGATTATAATTTAGAGAAAAGAACATTACAATGGAATATTATTGTTCTATAAGAAATGACCAACAGGATGATTTCAGAAAGGCCTGGAGAGGTTTACATGAATTGATGCTGAGTGAAATGAGCAGGACCAGGAGATCATTATACAGGGCAACATAAGATTTTATGATGATCAATTCTGATTGAATGAGATGAGGTGAGATCTTTCAAGACAGTTGTGAAAATCGAATAGGCCTGAAGGACTCTGAAGTTCAAGCAAAGGGCATTGCCTTCCCCTCCTATGATATCATCTCCCTATTTCATCCAAATATGGGCAACTATGTACTTATTGGTCAAGTTCAATTTCATGGGTAGATCTCGCATTTAGAATGTAAGACTCTCAGCCAATGAGGATGAGGGTCAGTGGTGGGAGGGGGCGTTTTGCGTTAGCGATTAAAGGTGCTGTCCTGCCCACAGGAGGTAGCACCTCCTTCTATTGTCTACTGGAAGGGTGGGACGCCCTTCTCGCGAGAATGTACAATAAACTTTGCTTTTCTCTAGAGCTCTCTCCAGCTTTTTTTTTTTTATTAAATGGTGTTCCCTCACCATTTCCGTACCACACATGATGGACATGCTTTCAACTATGAGATGATTCAAACCAATTCCAATAGTTCAGTGATGAAGAAAGCTATATACACCCAATGACAGGCCCATGGGAAATGAGTGTGGACCACAACATAGCATTTTCACTCTTTCTGTTGTTGTTTGCTTGCATTTTGTTTTCTTTCTCAGTTTTTTTTTTCCTTTCTAGATCCAATTTTTCTTGTGCAGCATAAAGATGTAGACATTTATTGTGTTTAACATATATTTGGACGTATTTAACATGTATTGGACTGCTTGCCATCTAGGGGAGGGGATGGAGGGCAAGGAGGAAAAAATTTGGAACAGAAAGCTTTGCAAGGATCAGTGCTAAAAAATTACCCATGCATATGTTTTGTAAATAAAAAACTTTAATTAAAAAAAAAGTCAAGAATTCTTTTTCAATTAATCAATAAACATTTATTAAGCATTGACTATGTACCAGCACTGTGCTAAGTGCTGAGGATACAAAAGATGCAAAAGACAATAATCTCTGACCTCAAGGAGTTACTCTGAGAGTCTATTTTTTTCTTCTTATTTTAAATCAAATTGACCAATGGTTTATCTATATTGTTGATTTTTCCCATAAATCCAGCTCCATAAAACCTAGCTTAATTTTAAAGTAAAAATATTTTAACTTTTATTTCTCCTTTGATTTTTAGCACTTCAATTTTGTTTTTTATTTAGGTTTAAAAATTTGCTCTTTTTAGAGTTAATTTTTTTTTAGTTGCATGCCCAATTCATTGTTCTGCTCTTTTTCTCTTTTATTGAGGTATATATTTAAATATATAAATTTCCCCCTAAATACTTATTTGGCTGCACCCACAAATTTTGGTATCTTGTCTCATTCTTATCATTTTCTTTCATCAAATTGTTGATTGTTTCTATGATTTATTCTTTGACCCACTCATTCTTTAAGATTGACCCTTTATTGAATATAATATTTATTGCATTATGGTCTGAAGAGAGTGCATTTAGTAGTTCTGCTTTTATGCATTTGCTTGTGAGGTTTTTATGCTCTAATAAATGCTTGGTTTTTGTGAAGGTGTTATATATAGTTGAAACAAAGGTGTAACCTCCTTTCGATTCCCATTCAATTTTCTTCAGGGATCTATTATATCTAACTTTTCTTAAGTTCTATTAATTTCTTTAACCTCTTTCTTATTTATTTTGCTGTTGGATTTATATAGTTCTGCAAAGGGAAGGGAAAGCTGAAGTTCCTTCCTAGTATGATTTTATTTATTTTCTCTTATAATTCATTTAAGTTTTCTTTTCTTTTTATTTTATTTTATTTAGAATTTTTTTCCACAGTATATATGCATGAGTAATTTTTTAAAATAATATTATCCCTTGTATTCATTTTTCCAAATTATCCCTCCTCCCTCCACTCCCTCCCCCAATAACAGGCAATACATTTTACATGTGTTACAATATAACCTAGATACAATATATGTGTGTAAATACCATTTTCTTGTTGCACATTAAGTATTAGATTCCGAAGGTATAAGTAACCTGGGTAGATAGACAGTAATTCTAACAATTTACATTCACTTCCCAGTGTTCCTTCTCTGAGTGTAGTTATTTCTGTCCATCATTGATCAACTGGAAGTGAGTTGGATCTTCTTTATGTTGAAGATCTCCACTTCCATCAGAATACCTCTTCATACAGCATTGAAGTGTACAGAGATCTTCTGGTTCTGCTCATTTCACTCCAAGGCCCTCTGTATTCCTCCTGTTGGTCATTTCTTACAGAGCAATAATATTCCATAACATTCATATACCATAATTTACCCAACCATTCTCCAACTGATGGACATCCATTCAACTTCCAGTTTCTAGCTACAACAAAAAGAGCTGCCACAAACATTTTGGCACATACAGGTCCCTTTCCCTTTTTTAGTATTTCCTTGGGATATAAGCCTAGTAGTAGTACTGCTGGGTCAAAGGGTATGCACAGTTTGATAACTTTTTGGGCATAATTCCAGATTGCTCTCCAGAATGGTTGGATTCATTTACAACTCCACCAACAATGCATCAGTGTTCCAGTTTTCCCACATCCCCTCCAACATTCATCATTATTTGTTCCTGTCATTTTAGCTAATCTGACAGGTGTGTAGTGGTATCTCAGAGTTGTCTTAATTTGCATTTCTCTGATCAGTAGTGATTTGGAACACTCTTTCATATGAGTGGAAATAGTTTTAATTTCATCATCTGAGAATTGTCTGTTCATATCTTTTGACCAGTTATCAATTGGAGAATGGTTTGATTTCTTATAAATTAAAGTCAATTCTCTGTATATTTTGGAGATGAGGCCCTTATCAGAACCTTTAACTGTAAAAATGTTTTCCCAATTTGTTACTTCCCTTCTAATCTTGTTTGCATTAGTATTGTTTGTACAGAATTAAGTTTTCTTTTAAGAATTTAGATGCTACACTATTTGGTGAATATATATTAATTATTGATATTACTTTATTGTTGATGGAACCCTTTAGCAAGACAATTTCTCTCCTTATCCCTTTTAATTATTTGCTTTGTCTGAGATCATTATAACTACTCCTGCCTTTTTATTTTTTATTTTTTTGGCTTCTATTGAAACATAATAGATTTCATCCCAGCTCTTTATTTTAGCTTTGTGTGTATTTCTGTTTCAAGAGTGTTTCTTTTAAATGACATATTGTTTTCTAGTTTCTAATCCATTCTGCTACCCACTTCTATTTTAGGGTTGTGTACATCCTATTTCTATTCACAGTTATGGTTGTCAACTGAGCATTTCTTGTCATCTTTTTCTTTTATTTCTCTCTTTTTATCCTGTTCCTCCCCCAAAGTCTATTTTGTTTCTGATCACTGCTTCCCTTAATCTGCTTTCTCTTTTACTCCCTCCACTCTTATTCTTTTCCCCTCTAGCTTCTCTATTGGATAAGCTAGACTTCTATACTCCCTCTTTGAACTAATTCAGATAAGAATGAGATTCAAGCATTGCCTACTTCCTTACATTTTCTTTTCTACTGTAAAAGCTTTTCATTGTGTGTAACTTTTTAAGTGAGATAATCTGCTTGTTCCTCCTCTCCCTCCTCCCTTTCCCCAGTGCATTGCTCTTTCTCACCCATCCATTTTTTTGGGAGATCATTCCAACATAATAGCCATCCCAATATCCATGTACCTTTTGTCTATGTAGAGTCTTTCTAACTGTCCTAATAATGATAAAATTCTTAGGAGTTCTATGTATCATCTTCCCATATAGGAATAAAAATAGTTGAGTTCCTTATGATTTCTCTTTCATGTTTACCTTTTTATCTTTTTATACTTCTTTTGAATCTTGATTTTTGAGATTCAAATTTATTCATTTCAGGTTTTTTTTTAATCAGAAAGATTAAAATCCTCTATCTTATTAAATATCAATCCTTCCTCCAAAAAAAAAAAAAAAAAGGATTGTATTTGGTTTTGCTGGATAGTTATTCTTAGTTGTAATCCTAGTCTCTGCTCCCAAACATCAGGGTTTTTTTGTATTGATTTTTCACAGCTAGTTTGAGGAATTTGGAAGTTTTTGGTGCTTGTTGTTGGGGATGTGCAGGCTTTTGATGAGACAAGGCGCGGGTGAAGTAAAAGAATTTACTAAATTATAACTGTGTGGTACGGAAATGGTGAGGGAACACCATTTAATAAAAAAAAGCTGGAGAGAGCTCTAGAGAAAAGCAAAGTTTATTGTACATTCTCGCGAGAAGGGCGTCCCACTCTTCGAGTAGACTATCGAAGAGAGGAAGCGCCTCCTGTGGGCAGGACAGCACCTTTAATCCCTAACGCAAAACGCTCCCTCCCACCACTGACCCTCATCCTCATTGGCTGAGAGTCTTACATTCTAATCGCGAGATCTACCCATGAAATTGAACTTGACCAATAAGTACATAGTTGCCCATATTTGGATGAAATAGGGAGATGTCATAGGAGGGGAAGGCAATGCCCTTCAGAGTCCTTCAGGCCTACTCGAACTCTGAAGTAGATGAAGCCTTACTCGATTTTCACAACTGTCTTGAAAGATCTCACCTCATCTCATTCAGTCCCTCCTCTTATTTTGTACACTGAGATCTCTTCAAATTTTTTGTAACATAATTTCACATTCCCTATTAATTCCTCACTTCCTTCTGATTCCTGTTGGCCTTGGGCCACCGGCTCCACCCTTACCCTTTTAACAGCATCTATTTAACAGACCCTTCAGCTTTCTCTTCCAACCTGATCATTCCAGATGATGAGTTTTGGACAATTCTGGTTATTAATCTGATCAAACAAGGGATGTAGATAGGGAATAATATAACACCACTAAGAGCTATAAGGCCCAACCAAAGGAGCTGCTTCCACCAGCTTCCCAAACCAGGACCATCAAGAAGTATTGAACAGTGAGGTCCAAGTCTGTACAGGAACATGAGCAAGTTTCCTAATGTTCTTAGTGATTTCCTTCACTAGATTACCATTGTTACCAATCTTTATACAACATGTGGATAAATTTAGTTTAGCACAAACTCTCCCTTCCTCAGCCAACAAATAATCCAGCACAAGTCTATGTTGTAAAATAGCCTCTCTGGTTTGAGTAGCTTCATCAGCCAAAAGATGTAGTGCCTCAGCTGTCTGATTGGTGATAATCTCTACAACTGCCTGAAGCCTAATTATCCTGTTCAACATCTATATTGGAGTTCTATATCCCCAACTTCCATCTTGAGCCCAGGTCGCTGGCCCATACTCTTTGACTATTCTTTCTGGAGGCCAGGCCTCACCCCAACCATTTGCATCTCCAGTCCAAGTGATGGAGGTATCTAAACTCCGTTTCTCCCTTCCCAAATCATCATACAACTGAATCCCTAAATATTGGTTTGCCTGTTCGGGAAGAAAGAAAAATCTTGGCCTTATTAGTCCAATATAACAATTCCCTGTCCAATTGAGAGGCAGGTGATTATAGGCAGTTAAACCACAGATCCAATAATGACCCTTTAGAGCAGGTTGTTCCCTTGGAAATATGTCTGAGCTATTCCTTGTAAAAGGGTAATATTGTTGGTCTCTCATCCCTAGGGGGCTTCCCCCCACAAAGGGGTCATACTGGCATTTTCATAAACCTTGCTCTTTTCTCCAACTACAATTGGCAACTGGCCACTGGCCTGTTAGATTAGAGGTACTCCAAAATGTGGAAAACAGAGTCCCATGTTGCCCGGGTGTCCCTGGGGTGACATTATACCAACCCCATTGGTAACTGTACCCAATGTATATGTTCCCTTTCCTCTTATTCTCTTTTATACATCTTAATACATCCCATTCTACTTCATCACACTCAGCAGTAGTGACTTGTTGATAGCAATATCCCTGCTCTCCTATTTCTGGGAGAACATCCAAGGTACAGTCTTTCTAGTCCTTCCCACACTTCAATTGAGGATTCCTCCCCGTATCCCGCCAATATTTAGACATTTTTGTACAGTCAATTGTGTTTGGCCTCAGGTCTGTTCTCGAATAGGTCCACTCACATACACTAATTCCCAGCTTCAAACCTTGTCCTGTCTGATTTAAGCAGTATTTCCCTTTCCTATCTCCTGTCAATGACCACTGATGTTTCTCTTCTAAATTCCAGAAACCGGTCCCATTATGAATTTGGGATCTGTTGCTAAGGATCCAGGCTGGGCTTAAGGGGACAGGTACCCATGGCCATTGGTTCAATTGTTGGGATCCACCACAGATCCAACAATTCGATAAGTTAAATGTGCTCCCTATATTCTGCATGAGCAGGAGAAATTGGTTCTCATCTCTAGAAGGTCATAAGGAAATAGATAAACCCAAAGCTTAGGGAGAGCCTCATAATGTTCAACTATTATAACACCGTGAAGTTAAGGTGAACTTCCCAAAGGAAAATATATCAAATCACAAACAGGCAAAGAGACCCAGAGTAAGAAAAGAGAAGTCATACAGTTACAATGCACTGGATTCAGAATCAGTGTTCCCATTCAGTGGAGGTCCCCTCCTCTTATGTAATTGGAGGTCTTCCCTGTCTTCAACTGTCCGCTCTGATAAAGGTGGCGCCACAGGTCCTTTTGTCCTGGTGTGGTGTGTCCAGCCTCGTTCCTGGGTGCGAATCGCAGTATCTGAAGTCAGTATCACTTGGTAGGGTCCGTCCCAGCACGGAGTCAGCTTCTCGTCCTTCCAGGAACGGATCAGCACCCAATCACCAACCTGAATTCTATGAACAGGGAAACCTAGAGGAGTCTGAGCTATTAGCCCTTTTTGTTGAAGTCCTTGCAAATGTTCCAGCAATGATTTCACATATCTCTTAACAAATCCTTAGTTTCTAAAATAGGGTCCCAGTCTCCCTTAGGATAAGCCTGGAAAGCATGACCATACAATAATTCATAAGGTGAAAGCCCAATATCTCTACGTGGCTTGGTCCTGATTCTAACCAGAGCGAGAGGAAGGCATTTCGTCCAAGGTAGTTGGGTCTCTAAAGATAACTTAGTCAACTGCCGTTTTATTTCTTGGTTCATCCTTTCTACGTTCCCAGAAGAGGGAGGATGCCAAGGGGTATGGAGATCCCAAGTGATTTCTAAGGCCCTAATCAGATTCTGCAATACCTGGGCAGAAAAATGTGTTCCCTGATCCGAGTCTATCCTCTCCACCATTCCATATCTAGGAATAATTTGTTCTAATAAGACCTTACTTACTGTCGAGGCAGTTGCTCGGCCTGACGGGAATGCCTCCACCCATGAGGTCAGATGGTCCACTATGACCAGCAAGAACTCGACTCACTGGTGGCAGCTCAGTAAAGTCCACCTGGATGCTTTGGAATGGTCTGATTCCAGGAGGTGGTCCCCCTTTTGGAAGCTGGCGTTGGGCAGCCCTGTTAGTCCTTCGACAAACAAGACCACCATCCACCAGTTGTCGAGCCATAGTATATAGGCCGGGGGAAACATACCTTGTCAGTATAGCATCACACAGGTTTTGGACATCCCAATGACTGCCCTGGTGCAGTTGCTGAAGGACTTGCCTCATACTTGCTTTGGTCAGTACCTCTCTGCCATCAGGTAAGAGCCATCATCCTTCCGAGTTCTCAACTGCTCCGAGAGTTGAGGCCTTCTCTTTTTCCTCCTGAGTAAAACTAGGAGAGGGTAGACTAGGGGGAAGTACAGGTATCAAAGCCATTATATGAGAGATTTCCTGATCTCCGGCTCCCTTGGCCTCCCGGTCTGCTAATCTATTTCCCCTTACCTCAAAAGAATTTCCCATCTGATGTCTCTTTACATGTATTACTGCTATATTCCTAGGAGTCAGAATATTTTCTAGTATCTCTCTGACTAGTGTATGATGAACCAGTTCTTTACCTTTACTGTTTACATATCCTCTTTCCTCCCAAATCCTCCCAAATACATGCACCACACCCCAGGCATATTTAGAATCAGTATATATATTCCCATCTTGGTCACACAATAATTTTAACGCTTGATTTAAAGCATACAATTCACAGCAATTCACAAGTTTGAGCAGACCAATGGGCAGGTAGACTGCCCTTGGTAACAGTGGAAGTTCTAACAAACCCATTTCTTTTCCCATTTACCATCCTAGAAGAACCATAAATTCTAAACAAATATTTATCATAACCTTGTGTTGATAACAATAAGGAATTTGTCCCAATGAGTTTATATCCAAGTAGATCTTTCATAAGTGAACATTATTCATACAAATCAGTTTGTTTTTAAAAACATCCAATGCAAATACAATCATATACAGAATGTCTAATGACACACAAGAGAATTCAAGAAGTTTTGATAAGAGATTCCCATTAACTTGTAATGGGAGAGACATTCTGCTATTCTGAAACATAAGGTCTTATCAAGTATTCTGATAAAGAGGCAGGGGTTTTTTTTTTTTTTTTTTGCAGAACTAAGAGGCAAGGAAACGGAGGCAGGACTGAGTCAGGACAATAATTCAAAGTTAAAACATAAGCTAGCCAATCATAGTCTAGCAAATTTTCAGCTAGAGTCCCCTGTAAAGGCCTTTTGTCTCTGCAGCCTTCTCCAAACCCCGCATCTGCTAAAATCAGGTGTGTCTAGCTAGTGGACAGGTAAAGAGCTTTTTCAACTTTTTGCAGCCTCTCCCTTATCTGTAGAGACAAGAGAGCGAGACAAAAGGAGACCTTTTGTCAATCGCAGCAATTCTTAAAAGAATTGTGCCGAGCATAGAGCTCTAACAACGATCCAGGCCAGAAGCAGCCTGGATGTCCGCTGCAAAAAAGAAAAAAAAATCTTTTACCTTTTCCAGAGTTCCATTCAGTACCCAAATTATGTCTATTTTTGAAGTCCTTCATCAGGGAACCAAAATGATGAGGTAAGCAAAGAGTAAGTAGTTTCCAATTAGGCCTGAACTGAAATAAGACATCAGTTTTTCCCAATTTTCTGACCAGTTGAAATCTCAGTTTCCCTTCCCCCCCCTGTTTACAGAAATTATCAGATTATTCACAACAGACTAGTAAATTTCCCAAAATAGCAATAGTCATACAGTTTTATACAGCAATAGTTCTGTTCTCCAGGGGACAAAAAGGAAGCAGGATTAAAATTTTTGCAAATAACCCTATCAAATTATCAGATCAGATTAAAATAATCTTTAAACAAGGAGACTATCACGCATGTAAATAAATATTGAATAACTTGTTTTCAGAAAACTTCAGTTCCAACTCCTTAGAACAGTTATAGACTTGAAAAATAAAAATAAAACATTCAGTTATCAATACCATATAAATGTAGGCTTTTCCTTTAAACAGTAGAAATAATTAATATCTAAATCAGCAAGGAGGTGCAGTTATTAAAAACAAAAAACCCCACTATACTTAATGGGAGGGACCTCTCCACGTGGTCACCCTTCCCCCACACCACCATGCTTCCCGACCCAATATATCATAGCTCCATTTAAACTATTAATTACTTTTACAAATCAATCTTTCCTGTCCCGCCTTTAAGTAAATATATATGTATATATTTTTAAACTTTACACTTCAATGTTTGCACGTAACTGACCCAAATTTCATAAAACTTAATACATGCCCAACAGAGCTGACAAACACTTAAGGCATAGCTCAGTTACAAATTAGCCAATACCTCTAGCAAACATACCATCGAAGTAGGGAGATAGAACCACAACCTCCCCTAAGTAAGTTACCAGCATTGTTTTAAAAACCTATGTTTTAACTTAAAATCCCAATCACAGCTTTAAATTCCCAATAATATAAAACTACTTTGCTATCAGATTTAAAACAATGAACTTCACCAAATAGCGGTTTCTTTCCCCCGGCCCCCATGGCCCTGCTGCAGTCAGGACACGTGGGAGGAAGAGGAAGGAAGCCACCATCTTCACTGGCTCAATCCCACATACTTCCCTGTGTACAGAGTTTCTGATCCCAAATGGGATCTACTAACAGCTATTTCTGGTCAGCTGAAACGACCCCTGCTTCAAAAGACCTAGTTCTCCTCCCCGCCCGCAGGCCCCTGGAAGGGCTAATGGAATTAAATCCTCTCAGGTCCTTCCTTTCAGGTACCATTTAATCCTTTTGGTACCACCAGTCTGTAACAAAACAACAATACCTTATCCGCTTTTTCTTGCTTTTTATTTTTCCTCATATTTTGGCAGTTTGTTCCAATTACTTAATTTATCTCCCAAGGGAATATCTACCGGTATTTTCTGATATTTTTCTCATTTCTCTCCGCGAGGGCTGGCTGGGACTAGGCCACACCCATTGAATTTGGAAGGAGTTTAACAGACTCCTAAACGCCCAAACACGCTAACCATCGCTGGTTAACTCAGTCACCCAGGAAGGCCTAGCTCTCTTCCTGTCTACCGTCTACAGCCCCCTCCAGAACCTATAACTAGACTCAAGGGGCTTCACAGGACACTTACCTCTGGGTTGCTGCACAGCAAATTTCTTGACTGATCTGTCCTCCACCAACCGGTTGGGATTTTCACCGCGGAGTTTCCGTTGCTTTTCTCTGAGTTTCTCCACTTCGGGTCCACTCTACGTCAGGGAGCAAGGAGAAGCCCCTGGATGCTGGCGGGCTGCCTAAATCAAGGCAGGGCGCCATCCCACTAGCACCCAGGAGTTCACTTACTCACCGAGTAAAGGATCCGGACGAGCCCCCAAACTGTGTGGTACGGAAATGGTGAAGGGTCACCATTTAATAAAAAAGCTGGAGAGAGCTCTAGAGAAAAGCAAAGTTTATTGTACATTCTCGCGAGAAGGGCGTCCCACTCTTCGAGTAGACTATCGAAGAGAGGAAGCGCCTCCTGTGGGCAGGACAGCACCTTTAATCCCTAACGCAAAACGCCCCCTCCCACCACTGACCCTCATCCTCATTGGCTGAGAGTCTTACATTCTAAACGCGAGATCTACCCATGAAATTGAACTTGACCAATAAGTACATAGTTGCCCATATTTGGATGAAATAGGGAGATGTCATAGGAGGGGAAGGCAATGCCCTTTGCTCGAACTTCAGAGTCCTTCAGGCCTACTCGAACTCTGAAGTAGATGAAGCCTTACTCGATTTTCACAACTGTCTTGAAAGATCTCACCTCATCTCATTCATAAGTAAAATTAGAAGTTTAAGTTTATTATAAATCATCAAGAGATCTCAAATGGAGCAGAACTCTTTGCTGGAATTAGAGTTCGGTCAGTTCTGCTCATCAGCCCATTCTTCCCACCCTCCTATATATGATTTGAGACAATACAGAACTTTTGGGTTTGAATAGGCTTCAGTAAGGCTATAGAAAGTTTGATTAGTGATAATTCAAATTGTATAGAGCTTAAGTGGAGGTACTTAACGTGAATTCAGTTCTATTGATAGTAAAGTAGAAGTACTTAGCATTAATTCAGCTCTGTAGAAAACTTGGATGGTGTCAGCTGAACTCTATAGAAAGATAAATTAATGGTACTTAACAAAGGTGGGGTTGGGCTGGCTTCTAGGTCAAGATCTCTTATTGTCTCTGGATTGAGAGCAACCAAAGCTGTTGCAGTTGTTGCTGGCTCTAGGTCCACAGTTAGTGTTGCCATGTGGACTTTGGGCTGTTATCCTTATGACCTCCTAAATTTTCTTTGGGCTGTAAAAACGTCTCACCTTGATTTTTTGTTGGTTTCGCCACTCCAGAAAATTGATTTGAGGAGTTATTTTAAAATTGTTTGGAGAAAAGTGTTGGGAGAACTTTGTTTCCTCTATTCTGCCACCTTAAAACACCAGTCCTGAAATGATTACAGAGATTCCCAGATGTAAAGAATTCAAATGAGTAAGGGAAATCTTCTATGAATGGAATCAGAGTGAAATAAGCAGAACCAAATATGTAGGATGACCACAAAAACCCTGGAACTAAATTCTGTGTAATTATAATGACCACAGTTGTCTCAGAGGAAAGTGTCTAAAAATGCACCATCCTTCTTTCTTTATAGAGGCCCATGGGTGTAGAATATTGCACATACTGGCAGATTTAGTAGATTTGTGGGTTGATTTTGCTGAACTGCTTTTTTTACTTCTTAAAACTTTTTTTGTACAAGGGAAGACTCACTAGATGAAGGGAAGAGGAATATATGAGGAAATGAGGATGGTGAAAAAAAATTAATAATATTTTAAACAAATGAAACTTATGGCCTCTGGCCTTGTGATATTCATGGCATAGGACCTTCCCTTATAAAGATCTGATTTTGTAGACTAGTGATCAGTGGAATAGGTTAGGTTCACAGGACAAGATAGTGAATAAAAATAGCAATTTAGTGTTTGACAAACCCAAAGACCCCAACTTTTGGGATAAGAATTCATTATTTGACAAAAAGTGCTGGGAAAAATGGAAATTATTATGGCAGAAACTAGGTATGGACCCACACTTAACACCACATACTAAGATAATGAATGAGATGAGGTGAGATCTTTCCAGACGTTGAAGTAAAGCTTCTTCTTCAGAGTTTGAGTAGGCCTGAAGGACTCTGAACATCAAGGGCATAATTGCGTTCCCCTCTCATGATACCTCCTCCCTATTTCAGCCAAATATAGGCAACTATGTACTTATTGGTCAAGTTCAATTTCATGGGCAGATCTCCAGTTTAGGATGTAAGACTCTCAGCCAATGAGGAGCCAATGAGGTCAGTGGTGGGAAGGGGTGTTTTGCATTAGGGATTAAAGGTGCTGTCCTGCCCACAGGAGGCCCTTCCTCTCTTGTCTGCTCAAGGAGTGGGACACCCTTCTCACGAGAATGTACAATAAACTTTGCTTTTCTCTAGAGCTCTCTCCAGCTTTTTTATTAAATGGTGTTCCCTCACCATTTCTGTCCCACACAATAAGATCAAAATGGGTCCATGATTTAGGCATAAAGAATGAGGTCATAAATAAATTAGAGGAACATGGGATGGTTTACCTCTCAGACTTGTGGAGGAGGAAAGAGTTTGTGACCAAAGGAGAACTAGAGACCATTATTGATCACAAAATAGAAAATTTTGATTACACCAAATTAAAAAGTTTCTGTACAAACAAAACTAATGCAAACAAGATTAGAAGGGAAGTAACAAATTGGGAAAATATTTTTTACAGTTAAAGGTTCTGATAAAGGCCTCATCTCCAAAATATACAGAGAATTGACTCTAATTTATAAGAAATCAAGACATTCTCCAATTGATAAATGGTCAAAGGATATGAACAGACAATTTTCAGATGATGAAATTGAAACTATTTCCACTCATATGAAAGGGATCACTATTGATCAGAGAGATGCAAATTAAGACAACTCTGAGATACCACTACACACCTGTCAGATTGGCTAAGATGACAGGAACAAATAACGATGAATGTTGGAGGGGATGTGGAAAAACTGGGACACTGATGCATTGTTGGTGGAGTTGTGAAAGAATCCAACCATTCTGGAGAGCAATCTGGAATTATGCCCAAAAAGTTATCAAACTGTGCATACCCTTTGACCCAGCATTGCTGCTATTGGGCTTATATCCCAAAGAAATACTAAAGAGGGGAAAGGGACCTGTCTGTGCCAAAATGTTTGTGGCAGCCCTTTTTGTTGTTGCTAGAAACTGGAAGATGAATGGATGTCCATCAATTGGAGAGTGGCTGGGTAAATTATGGTATATGAATGTTATGGAATATTATTGTTCTGTAAGAAATGACAACAGGAGAAATACAGAGAGGCTTGGAGAGACTTACATCAACTGATGCTGAGTGAAAGGAGCAGAACTAGGGGATCATTATACACTTCAACAACAATACTGTATGAGGATGTATTCTGATGGAAGTGGATATCTTCAACATAGAGAAGAGCTAATCCAATTCCAAATGATCAATGATGGACAGCTACACCCAGAAAAGGAACACTGGGAAATGAGTGTAAACTGTGAGCATTTTTTTTGTTTTTCTTCCCAGGTTATTTTTACCTTCTGAATCCAATTCTTCCTTTGCAACAACAACAACAACAACAACAAAATTCGGTTCTGCACATATATATACTGTACCTAGGATATACTATAACATATTTAATATGTATGGGAATGCCTGCCATTAGGGGAGGGAGTGGAGGGAAGGAGGAGAAAATTCGGAACAGAAGGGAGTACAAGGGATAATGTTGTAAAAAAAATTACCTATGCATATGTACTGTCAAAAAATGTTATAATTATAAAATTAATAAAAAAAAAAAAAAGATCTGATTTTGGACCAGGATAGGCTTAGATTCATACTCAGAAAAATCCTGGTCCCCCAAAGAAGCTTTTTATTATCTGTCTGATTCTTTGCCTCATTCCTGATTTCTAGGGAAATTCTCCACAACAGTGCTTAGGTATGGTTCACATCTAGTACCTCTTTTATTAGGAATTTACAAAGTTCCTCCTAGAAAAAATACTCTATATACAAAATAGATCTTGTGGACTAAAAGTTGTTTATTTTTCCATCAGAAAAAAAGTACTTAAAATACAAAGGTCTCCTAAGTGCACATTAACAATTACTTAAAACATAATTCAGTAACCTGTCCCTATCCTTATAATTTCCCCAAATGGTAGAGGCATTTCACTTCCACCTCTGACCTTTGTGATTTTTGCAACTTATAAATCCACATCGAAGGACAAGCTAGAACATGGCTTAGGCTTCCATAGTTCTTCCAGCTGCAGCGTCCTCCTGGTAATGGTGCATATTATTCTTTGAGAAGTATACTTTCAGGACATACCTCCCACTGGGTAGTTAAGATTCAGGGACCCCCTGACCTCTCAAACTCATGAGGTATCTGTCAAGGATGGAATGTCCATTACTTTAGATCATTATTCCATCATCTATGCTTAGGAAGGAAACACAAAACAAGAGGTTTTGTCCTCTCAGCCCAGCTAGAAATCCAAAGGAGTATTGTCACTCCCAAAAATGCTCAAAAAGGAAAGGGAGAGAGAAAAGCCTTTCCTCTCTCCTTTTTTTTTAAAAAAGTGAATGGGTGCCTTTTCCCAGGCTTAGCTGACAGTCATATTCAGCATAGCCCCTAGTTCTGTGGACCCAGAAGGGATTGCTTTGTCATCTTAAAGAAGAAGTCCTTGTGGACCACAACATAGCATTTTCACTCTTTCTCTTGTTGTTTGCTTGCATTTTGTTTTCTTTCTCAGTTCTTTTTTCTTCTTGATCCAATTTTTCTTGTCCACCAAGATAACTGTATAATATTGGATTTAACATATATTTTAACATATTTAACATGTATTGGACTACCTGCCAGCTACGGAAGGAGGTGATTGAAGGAGGGGATAATTTGGAACACAAGGTTTTTCAAGGGTCAATGTTGAAAAATTACCTATGCATATTTTGTAAATAAAAAGCTATAATAAAATAAATAAATAAAAGTAAAAAAAGAACAAGTCCTTAAAGTACTGTATCATTCAGTTGCATCTGACTATGATCTCATTTAAGGTTTTTTTGGTAGGGATGTTGAAGTGTTTTGCCATTTCCTTCTCTAGCTCATTTTACAAAAACATGAGGAAACTTAGGAAAACAGGGTTAATTCTCTTTCCCAGGGTCACATAGCTAGTAAGTATCTGAGATTAGATTTGAACTTGTAAGATCTTCCCGACTTCAGGTCCAGTATTCTATCTACTGAACCACCAGGCTGCACTGTGCCAGAGCTCAT
Organism: Sminthopsis crassicaudata; assembly: GCF_048593235.1. Classification (NCBI taxonomy): domain Eukaryota; kingdom Metazoa; phylum Chordata; class Mammalia; order Dasyuromorphia; family Dasyuridae; genus Sminthopsis; species Sminthopsis crassicaudata. The sequence continues at coordinate 326,257,404 of NC_133620.1, forward strand.
ATCTATCCCCATGGAATCAAAGTCCCAAGTTCCACAGGATAGGCTATAATATAATGAGTGAAAAAAAAAAGAAGACTTGGATTCAAATTCTCCCAATTTAAAATCTTTTGCTCTTTCTACCCTGATATATTGCTATTGAAATCATCTATTTGTATATACAGAGATCCAAAGTCACTCAAGTGAAAAGACTCTTTGAGGAGGAGGTACTAAAAGTCCCAAATCGTCATTTCCTTGAGCCATGATAGTGGCTATGATCTTTTTTTTTTTTTTTTTAATTCTTATTTTAAAAAAATTTTTTCCGTAGCTTTTTATTTATAAAGCATATTACATGGGTAATTTTTCAACAATGACCCTTGCAAAACCTTCTATTCCAAAATTTTCCCTCCTTCCCCCCAACCCATCCCCTAAATGGCAGGTAGTCCAATATGCCATGGTATCTTTTTAACCATTGGGTGGCAAAATGTCCTATTTTAGGTGATTACCTGTGGTCCCATTTTTTCATATACTTTTCCATAGAGCTTCTCCCAAATAACTTGTAAACAATCCATATAACTAGTATCATTTAGGTATGGGTTCACTTAGAATAAAGGACTAAACTAACTCTGTTTCCCCATCTAATATATGTCACAGACTAATACATTATTGACATTCTCTGCTGAAGACAAATCATCATGGGTTTCTAGTCTTTCGTGGGAAGAGGTACTAGGGAGAATTAGAATTACCCAGCTGGCGAACAATCCTTTCTACCATATCCCTTAAAGGATGTATTTGGTTTCTGCAAAAAGATTCCCACGGAAGGGTGACCTAGAACATTTCAAGACAACAACAACAATTTTCTAGAGAGGTCTAATTATTAGGATGCTTCTACTTACTAACTCTGATGGCTATATTAATCTCCACTTAGTCTCTTCTTCCCCTCTTGCTAAATACTCCTGGTTTATCCATTGATCTGATACTCCCATTCCCTGACCTTCTAGTTACCCTCTTCTTAATGGGTGCAACTTATCTCTGTTAACTCCTAAAAAGTGACGCCCAGAACTGAACAGTGATACTAGATTTGCTCTTACCTCATTGATGCTCCTGTGCTTTTTTAATATAGTTGTGGATAACATTATCTTTCTGGCTTTCAGAATATACTATTGACTTGTTCCAGGCTGTGGTCCACTAAAATCTCCAGTTCTTTAGTGCAGGAGCAACTGTCTATACACAACTCCCCCATTTTATAGTTTTAAAGTACATTATTTGGATCTGGGTGAAGGATTTTACATTTATCTTTATCAAATTTCATTCTGTTCCAATCTTTATCAAATTTCATTCTGTTCTAATACCATCACACTCTATCCAGTTGAGTTATTTTCAGATCTTGACTTTGTGGATTCTTGAGTACAGGGATTAGAGGGAACCATAGGTAGGAGAATAGGCTGCAGTGACAAGGAAAAAATAAATTTTTTAAGTTCATAGCTTTTTAAAAAATAAGGACCTCTAATAATAGTTGTTTGATAGGCTAATAAAAATTTATTTCAGTCTAATGGATTAGATCACAGAATCTATTGTGGTTATGTTTGGCTCTTGGATTTTACTTCTTTTAACCATTTATTTTACTAATAAGGGGGATGGAGGTATGGTTACAGATAAGGTAAATTAACATCTAAAAGAAATACATTTTTTAAAAATTGTGCTATGGCACATGTGACAACAAGGCATAACAGATATGTCATATAAAATTTTTCCCAGTAGATTAATTTTATGTTTTTTCCCCTCAGGCTCACACCAAAACAACTTTAAGTTACCTGGGCATATATAACTCAAGTCAACTAGCATTTATTAGCATCTTCTGTGCCAGGCATTATGCTAAATATTGGGAATATTAAGAATAGACAAGAAACTTAAAAAATGGGAGAGGACAGGAGCAACACTGAAATAACTATATATACAAAGATAAATACAGGATAAATTGGAGTTAATCTCAGAGGAAGGCATTAGCAATGGGGGAACTGGGAAAGACTTTTTGGCCAAAACTTGAAGGAAGCCAGGGAAACTATGAGGTAAAGATGAGGGAAAGGATTCCAGGCATGGGGAAACCCAATGAAAATGCCCTTGAGTTGGTAGAGGAATAACAAGGAGGCCATTGTTTGTATAGAGTATGTGGAAAGGAGTAAAGTATAAGGAGACCAAAAATGTAGAAAGCAACCAGATTATGAAGGGTTTTCATGAAAACTATACAAACTGATTGGACTAAGGAGAGGGATACGGTATGATAAGAGTATTATGGATAGAAAGGGAAGGTAAATTTAAAATATTAATAAAATTTGAAATAAATGGCTCTGGTGAATCTTCATACAGATAACTGAAATTTGACTATTTTCCCCATTTCTATTTCAGTGACAGTGGTCGACCTTTCTTTCTGTATCTTGCCCTAACTCACATGCATGTTCCTTTGATTGTGACTCATCAGTCAGCAGACTTAAAGGGTCAAAGGCTGTATAGGAAAAGTTTGCAGGAGATGGACAACTTGGTCGGCAGGATAAAGGACAAAGTTGACAGCACAGTGAAAGAAAACACATTCCTCTGGTTCACAGGTAAGTACTAAAAAGCCATTAGCCTAACTAAGATGTAATGTATAACCCAGATTAAAATCCTTGTTGCCAAACTCCCAAAATAGAAGAAATACCTAAAAAGAGTTATATTTCATTAAAGGAGAAATCACTTAAGACAGATCACTTAATACAGATTTCTTATAACTATAATTCACTTCAGTTCAGTTCAATTCTACAAATATTTATCAGATCATTGCTATGTGTGGGAGGAATGAGCAGGAGCTGAATATTGTCACCTCTCAGACCAAAGCTGTAGGCTCATAATTACTCAGATATGAAGGCTTTTGGCCATTTAGACAAAACTGAGCTGAATTGTAGTGACTTCAGGGTACTAGAGATGACTTATTGAACTCATTCCCTCATTTGGATCCAGGTCTAAAGGAGAATTAGAAAGTCACGTAAAAGGGTCCCAGGTAAAATATATTTAATCTGAGGAGAACATATCCGTCTCGGTATCTGAAAGGAAATCAGGGCCAAAACCAGTATAACAGTGAATTCCTTTAAGAAAGGGACCACATTTAAAACGAAATATGCTAATATAGTAATATAGAGTGCTCAAGTAATCGGAATGTACTCTCCTTCATGGACTAGAGTTATCTAAAAATAGGCATAGGCTGTACCTTCTCTTCTCTTGTTAGTAATGGGACCTGGGTGATGCATGATTGTTGCTGGGTTGGATTGGTGTCTGGGGAAAAGATTTTTTTCCCTACTTGTGTGAAGCTAATAGTTGCAAGCAGGGATGAATCAAACAACTTTGGTTTCTTGTGGAATCATGGAATGAGCATTTAATGTAAGTCAGAAGACATGGAATTGAGCTCCTCTCTGCCATTTATTGGCTATATAACTATGGGAAAATCACTTGACCTTGGAACTTTAACTTTCTAATCGACAAAGTAGTGGTGATGAGGGAATGCTTATACTATCTACTTCATAAGATTATGAGAATCATCTAAGGAAAAAATATAAATATGCATATACACATATATGTGTTCAAGTAAAAGTCAAAAGTCTGTATTTTGTTATTTAAAGCATTGAGTGGTCTCTCTATATGCATACACATGTATGTGTCTCTGTGAGTAAGTAGAGTACTAGGCCTAGAGCCAAGATCTGAGTTCAAATCTGTTCTCCGATACTTACTAGCCATGTGACCCTGGGCAAATCACCCTGTTTGCCTCAGTTTTCTCAGCTATAAAATGAGCTGGAGAAGGAAATGTCTCTTTGTCAAGAAAACCTGAAATGAGTTCATGAAGAATCAGACACTAGTGAAGTGATTGATCCACAATAACAAAATAACTATATATTATATAGAGAATATATCTACATATCTCTCTCTATATACATACATATATATGTATATATATATGTATATTCTTTATAGCTTTTTATTGACAGTACATATGCATGGGTAATTTTTCAACATTATCCCTTGCACTCACTTCTGTTCTGATTTTTCCCTTCCCTCCCTCTACCCCCTCCCCTAGATGGCAGGCAGTCTCATACATGTTAAACAGGTTAAAGTATATCTTAAATACAATATATGTGTATAGATCCATACAGTTCTCTTGTTGCACAAGAAAGATTGGATTCAGAAGGTAAAAATAACCTGAAGAAAAAACCAAAAGTACAAATAGTCCACATTCATTTCCCAGTGCTCCTTCTCTGGGTGTAGCTGATTCTGTCCATCATTGATCAATTGGAATTGGATTAGCTCTTCTCTATGTTGAAGAAATCCACTTCCATCAGCATACATCCTCGTACAGTATCATTGTTGAAGTGTATAATGATCTGATTCTATTTATTTCACTCAGCATCAGTTGATGTAAGTCTCTCCAAACCTCTCTGTATTCCTCCTGCTGGTCATTTCTTACAGAGCAATAATATTCCATAACCTTCATATACCATAATTTACCCAACCATTCTCCAATTGATGGACATCCATTCAGTTTCCAGTTTCTAACCACTACAAAAAGGGCTGCCACAAACATTTTGACACATACAGGTCCCTTTCCCTTCTTTAGTATTTCTTTGGGATATAAGCCCAGTTGTAGCACTGCTGGATCAAAGGGAGTTTGATAACTTATTGGGCATAATTGCTCTCCAGAATGGCTGGATTCTTTCACAACTCCACCAGCAATGTATTAGTGTCCCAGTTTTCCCACATCCCCTCCAACATTCATCATTATTTGTTCCTGTCATCTTAGCCAATCTGACAGGTGTGTAGTGGTATCTCAGAGTTGTCTTAATTTGCATTTCTCTGATTAATAGTGATTTGGAATATCTTTTCATATGAGTAGAAATAGTTCCAATTTCATCATCTGAAAATTGTCTGTTCATATCCTTTGACCATTTATCAATTGGAGAATAGCTTGATTTCTTATAAATTAGAATCAATTCTACATATTTTAGAAATGAGGCCTTTATCAGAACCTTATAGATGTATATTTCACACATAGGGAAGGCATATACCATATTTACATACATATGTATACATACACATGTACATCTGTGTGTATATAACTTTGAAAACTGTTAAGAACTATGTGAATATTCAGTATTGTTATTGTTGATCCCATTAATCCATGTGTTGGTAGTCAGAATATCTGTTGACAATTTATTAAGATTACCTAATGCTTTAAGTAACAAAAATACAAATGTTGATTTTTGTTTGAATTAGGATGACATAAATGATTACGACAAGTTGTCTTAATTTTTATATCTTGTATCTTCTGCTTTTAGGGGACAATGGCCCATGGTCTCAAAAGTGTGAGCTGTCAGGAAATGCGGGACCTTTTACTGGATTATGGCAAACTAATAGAGGTAGGGAATTGATCTTCTCCTCTATTTTGGTAAAAAGGGATTCATCTGGGATTTAGTATGGTAGCTTACATTGGGAAACTGAGTTTCCTGCTCCTGATATACCAATTCATATTCTTCTCTCAAAGGTATCATTCTTGCCCTAGTAAAATGGTAGTGAGTTCACAAAAAAGAAGAATAGTCTAGTCCTTAATTGACTTTTCTAGCATGGTTTTTCATGGTTCTTTCATATGAAACAAGCCTTCCACTCCAGCCAAACTGGTCCCAAAGAGAACTTTCACCTTTTCTGCCTTTGCATTTGGTCTTTTGTAATTTTTTCTTCAGCACTGCTTCCTAATCCAGCTAATGTAAATCTTATTCATCCTTAAAGGTCCAACTATAATTTCACCTATTTCATAATGTCTTTCATGACTAAAAAGATCCATAGTAAACTCTTCATGTCTTCTTTCTCTGAATTCTACAGAATTTCTGACTTTCTTTCCCCCTATGATCTTGTGATTCTATAATATATGTTATGAGAATCACAAAGTAGAAAACCAAAAAATTGATTGTAAATAATGAGAGATTTAGATTTTGATGGTCCATGAGCAAACTTTAATACCCAGGACCTTTTTATCCTTGCCACCCAGCATCTTAGGAAGGTATGTTCCCAGGTTACCTCTTAGAGAGTGATTCAGTCACAGGATTTAATCATAGTTGATGAAGTTTTAATGTGGCAATGAGGCATTAAAACTAACTGTAAATTTGTGGCCATACATTTCTGAAGTTCAAATAAATGCCTTGATTGGTTGAGCAAAAAACTATCTTTATTTCTTCGGGCCATAAAAAGATTGAGCTATTAGATCTGCAGGCAGTTCAAAGCTGAGAGCATTAAGTAAAGGAAAAAACAAAACAAAAAACAAACAAACAAACAAACAAAAAAAACAGTCTCCTGAGAGAGGGAATCTCTATTGATAGAAAGGAGACAGTTTTTCTAATCTCTTCACATTCTCATTGACCATGGCACTTTGAAAAAGAGTAATTTGACTGTTAGGAGACAATCTGGAAGAGGGAATAGATATAGCCTCTAGAGCCTCAGCAAGAACCACAGAAACTTTCATCTTCTAAATTGCTTGTGGAGTCCAGGGTCTGGACCCAGGAAAACTGAGAGAACCTCAGCTGATCAGGAATGCCAGGCCTAGCTGTGCTGCAGGCCCTGGGCAAAAAGGAAGGAACCAGCACACCTGTTTGTGCAGAAGCAATGGGGCAGGGACTCTGTTGGCTTCCATCACTTGCAGGAGAGAAGAGTTTGGTTTGAGGTTTCAGTCAGAGGAGAGAGCTGAAGTGAACCTAGAAGGACCATCCCCTTCACCCCATGATTTGAGGTGCTTACACTAATCTCATTTAAAAAGAAAAAAGAATCAACAAAGAAGAAAACTCAACCGTAGAAACCTATTATGGGAATAGGGAAAGCCAACTTTCATCATCACTGAAGTAAAAAAATCTTCTTCTACTCCAAAAAATAACATGAAATGGTTTCCTGTCCAGAGAGAATTTATAGAAGAACTCAAAAAATAATTTATAAATCAAATGAGAAACATTGAAGAAAAAGTAAAAAAATAAATAAAAACCATCCAAGAAAAACAAGATTATTAAAAAAGTTAACCAACTAGAAAAGGAGATAGCATCTTAAAGATGAAAATAACTCTTTAAAAATTAGAATCAGGACACTGTGGGTGGATGGGAGCAAACCGAGTCTGGCATCATGCTTTTGACAGCATACTTTTTGAGCTTTTTAAGTCTACTATGTCTGAACTGTGGTTTCTTGTTTATTTTTTTCCTTAGATAGATATGATCTATCAATCTTGAATATTTAAAATATGATTCAGGCATTGTATTCTTTGCTGTATAACAAAAATGTTTAAAAATTGTTAAAAAAAACTTTAGAATTGGGTAAGGGAAAGCCAGTGAAGCTATAAGAGATCAAGAAATAACAGAGCAGAATGTAAAGAATGAAAAAATAGAACATAATGTGAAACATCTTATAAAAAAAACAACAGATCTGGAGAACAGATCAAAAAGAAAAAAATATAAGAATAATTGAGCTATCTGAAAGCCATGACCAAAAAAAGAATCTTGACACAATAATGCACAAAGTAATCCAAGAAAATTGTTCTGGAGTGATGGAACAAGAGGGGAAAGTAGAAATAGAAAAAATCCTCAAAGAGATTCTTTGTGGAAGACACATAAGAATATTGTTGCCAAATTTCCAACTCCCTAGATCAAATAGAAAAATTTGCAAGAAACAAACAAAAATAAATTCAAATATTCTAGAGTTACAATTAGAATTATACAGGACTTATCAGCAGCCACAATAAAAGATTGTAGGTCCTGGAATCTTATATATTGGCAATCAAAGAACTAGACCTATAGCCAAAAATATCGTATTCAACAAAATTATCCATAATGTTGAAAGAAAAAAAAAAGGACATTCAACAAACTTGCAGATTTTTCAGGCCTTTCTTTCAACCAAACCTAAACTCAATAGAAAATTTAACATAGAAGAGCCAATATCAAAGATCAATTTCAAGGAACTTAACATGAACAAATTATTTATATTTTAATATGGAAATGTATATATAATATGTTCAAGATTGACATCAGTAATGACTCTAAAAAAGCAAAACCAGCTATGTAAAGGTAAAAATAGTAATTATGTTATACAAATGAGGTGCATAGAAAGAATAGCACTAGAGGGGGTTGCTCACATTGGGAATGGGAATGGGATAAATAGGCAATACTATCCATATATATATATATATATATATATATATATATATATATATATATATATATATATATATATATATATATATGTATATATGTATATATGTATATATATACATGTATATGTATATGTAAAGAAGGCTATAGTACCCTCCAAAATCTATAAAGAAATAAAGGAGAGAGGGAGGTAGAGGGGAAGCAAACGATGAGGGAAGTATCCATGGTCAAAGGAGGCAAGTTAAGGAATAGAATTAAAGCATAAGTTAGCAGGAATAAGAAGGATATACACAAGCACTACAAAAGATTAGAAGTAGCATTTACCAGAAAAAAGAAAGGATAGCCAGTAATCATTGATCTTAGACAAAATCGAACTTAAAGATTCAATAAAGAGAGAAATTTACATTATATGTCAGCGGTACTAATGTTCTTTTAGATGCATGTTTAGAAATGGGTAAATACATGTGCATATTTGGTGACTGAGTATATGTAAATATATATGCATGTTGCTTTCTATATATGTATATGTGGACATATGTATATTGTATGAGTTTGTGAGTGGTATGAATGTATTTATATGTGTATGTGTGTGGGTATATGTATACATATGTGTATATATACATGTGTGTTTACATATATGTGTAAATATAAATATATCTGTACTTAACTATAGCCTGCTTGGGGAAGGTAGGGGGGATAAAGGAGAAAAAAGGAATCAAGTAAAAAAAAGAAAATTGTGCAACAGAGAACATCAGAATAACCTATAAGGAAGCAAAGATGAACATTCATGAATATAATTTCTTCTACTATTATATATCTTTTCTTGACCTGAAAAGTTATTGTTATGTATTTTGTATCCTCCCTGATGTTCTGCTGGCCACATGACAATGTTGTGTTTTGTTGTTTTATTTTTTTTCTTTTTTTTTAGAATAAAATTAAAAAAAAAAAATAAAACTCTTTTCTAGATGGATCATCTTGTTAAAATGAGGGCTCTTTAGCTTTATGACTAGCTACTAGGACTGAGATAATGTTGTATAATGAAAAAATCCATAGACTAGAAATTTATTGGAGTTCTGATTCTGTTGGGGCTTTGGTCAATCACCTACCTTCCCTAGAACTCAAAATAAACATTTAAGAATCTACTAAGTATAAGGCACTTTGTTCAGTCCTGGGGATACAAAAATCAAGATGACACAGTTTTCTTCCTCCAGGAACCTTATACTTCCCAGAGAGAATGGAGTGAAGAGGACAATCTATAGGACATATGATATCTCAATCCCTTTTGTGATGCATTTTTGAAACTTCTACTTACGTTTGGAGGAAGTGGTTTGTGACCACGGAAGAGGGTTTTTTCTGATTTTGAAACTAACTGACCTGCTAAGTGATTGTACTGTATCTACCCTACTGTTCTCATTAGCATAAGGCTCTCACCTACAGAGCAGAAGTTATAAATAACTATAATGTGAAATGTGGTTGCAGAGCAAGCAGAGATATCAGAATTAATAGATTTTTTTTTGGAACTTGAAGGGATCTTAGTGAACATTAAATCCAACCTTTGGGTTTAATTGGTAAGGGCACTGGAGTTGAGAGAGGAAATAATTTACCCAAGATCACACAGCTGGCATTATTACTGGGATGCAGCCTGATTGCCCAGGATCTCCTGTTTCTCTACACCATGCTTCCTTTTTGGCTCTGAAGAAAAAATTCCCTAGTATAATATAACATCCTGGTCTCTTCTAAAGTTACAGGAAGGCCTGTTCCCTCCAAGAGTATATTTTGAGGAGTAAGAATGAGGTGTGTGTGTGTGTGGGGGGTGTAATGAGGGGGGAAGCAAGAATTGTAGGAGAAAAAATGTCTTGGCTCACATATACAGATACAACAGTTTCTGGAGTTTAGACTTTGGATGTTATTCTCTGAATTTGAACTACAGAGATCACATGCTTTTTATAATTTTATTGAGTACTCACTTCCACACTATGTTCTTCATAATGTGTCCTTTGAGAAGTGCAGCGTGTGACTTTGGGGACAGTTGGAATGCTACCCCCTGTTTCCTCATGAGGACCTGACTCTATCCTACTACTCTCAGTAGTTTTTGTCAGAAAAGTATAACCCTACAATCAAATCGACCTTTTAACTTAAGATTTAAAACCAGAAGGTAGCTCAGAGATTAATTGCTCCAAACCCTTTGTTTTCCAGGTGAGGGCTCTATGACTCCAAGGTGAAATAACTGAAACATAGCTAAATAGTGTTTTAGTTGGGAAAAGCCAGTTCTCCTGACTATATTGTTCTCTCCAGTTAACTGCTAAGCCTCTCTGTGTCTCCCTCCTTCTCTCTCTCTCTCTCTCTCTCTCTGTCTCTCTGTCTCTCTCTCTCTCTCTCTCTCTCTCTCTGTCTCTCTCTCTCTCTCTCTCTCTCTCTCTCTCTCTCTCTCTCTCTCTCTCTCTCTCTCTCTTTCTCCCTCTGTCTCTCTGTCTGTGTGTCTGTCTCTGTCTTTCTTTCTCCTTCCTTCCTTCTCTCCATCTCCCTTTTCCCTCACCCTATTCCTTCCATTCCTCCCTCTCTCCCAAAAGCTAAGTCCTCTGACTCCAAATCCAGTGTTGTCTCTGAAATGATGCCCAAACCATCCTAAAGTTTTAAAGCCTGCTGTAGAGCAGCATTCTCAAAGTTTTGTGGTATCAGAACTCCTTTATATGCTTAACAAATACTAGAGATTCCAAAGAACTATTGCTATTTCCCGAATTAGAAATTAAAACATGTGAGAATTATTACGAAAAGTTTTTGCCTTGTAGACTCTCTGAAAGGATCTTGAAGGTACTCAGGAATCCCCAGAATACACTTTGACATTACCTTAGAACAATGTTTCTTAAACTTTTTCCCACTCATGACCCCTTTTAGCTCAGGAAATTTTTATGTAACCCCAAATAGATATACAAAATAGGTCTATAAATAAAACATTTATTGGTAATAAATCATAATTTTGTGACCCTCACATTCAGTTATGTGACCCCCAAATGTGGGTTGTAATCCACAGTTTAAGAAGCTTTGACCTAAATATGTATTGGAGGTAAAGGAAATCAGTGGAAGAAAATTGGAAGAGGCACAGAGCAAGTAATTTCATAATAAATCCAAATTAGGTCTTTTTTTTAAAAGTTATAAATTTGAAAGTAATTCAAATTGCATTCCTTATCAAATTTACTAGAAAAAAAGGAAACATTTTAAATGATTCATATCCAGGATTATAGCCTATGCTATTTTGAATTATGTGGATTTTAAACACCTGAGAAAGTATAAAGAATTTGAGCTGAGTATATTAGAATTGTAGAATTGGAGACTGAATCATGGGGGGGTCCTGTTTCAGTCAGGGGTCTAGACTTGATTTCATTCTCATTTGAATATCAGCATTTTGTGGGGGATCCTGCTTAGAAAAACACTTTGAGATCAGATGAAAGGGTGACTGAAGATGACTGGTATTTTCACAATCATGTGGGATACCACCTCTTCTCAAAAACAACTTGTATTAGACTGAGATGCCTTGGCTCTCAAGCACTTCATAAAGCATGTTCCCTTTTGTCCCTTTTTGCTACCTGATGAGGCAGCAACAGAGAGCAACTGATCTGATGAGGCAGGAACCCTCCTTTTACTTTGTTGTCTCCTGGTGGGGATGCTCAGCTTGATGCGAAGGCTTCCGAGAAGGATAAGTGGGTGGACCACATTCTCTCCTTGGCTTCTCACCAGCAAGAATAGGTTAAGGGGGAGGGACTTGGGACCCTGGATTTCTCCAGATCAAAGGAGAGACTTCAGCCCCTGTACAAGCCCCAGTTATAGGTTAGGAGCCACTGGAGGACTTTCTGAAGAGGGGGAATTCGTCTGGGCGTTGTGTAATATTGGGAAATTAGAGAAAATTTTCTGAATATCTGTGTACTCAGCTGTAAAATTAAGGGAGTAGATTGGATGACCTCAAAGACAAAGGTGATTTTAGCCTGGAGTCTGTGAACTTTTCCTTTAAAATATTTTGAAAGTGATGGTTCATTGTAGTTGGTTTCCTTTGTAAACTAATACATTTTTATTGCATGTATTTAAGTTTTTTCTTTGAAAGAACCCATAAGTTTCATTAGGCTGCTGGAGGGGTCTATGATACACATATACACACAAATGTTAAGGTCATTTGATTTCTCTCTATATAATAATCCCATGTAACATATGACTCAGATTCAGGGTCCTGGGAGTCACCACTCCTCCCCTTCCTGACACTACCCCCAGACCTAATTTCCTATTTAGTGTGGAAGTGACGACTTGTTTTTTCCCCAAGATGAATGCCCCTCTGTCTGCTTCTTTGGCTTAATTTGAAGAGCAGAATTGCTGTGCCTCCCCTCCCCCTCTGCATCTCCCAGTGATGAGGAAGCATTCTGTTGTGTTTGTGTATTTGGCATCCTGCTGCGCCTAGGAGACCTTGACAGTTTATAATTTATGCTATCAGGTTGTTGCATAACCTTTCCCACTGGGAAGCAACATTCTACATCCTGGGCTTTCCATCCAGTGGGAGGAGGGGCAGACCGGCAGGGAAGGATGGATGAAGGAGCATTTACAGGTTGTTGGGGATGCCTCTGCATCTGTCTGGGCTGGGGTCATCTGCTAGAGAGTCCGAAAGAGAGGAAGTCTCTGGAAGTCCACCAGGAGGTCTCCTTCAGAGTACTTTGACCACATTGCTTAAGTTGTGCCCCTGTCTGTAACCTTCTGTTTTTACATCATATTCATTTCTAAGTATATCCTTCCCCTCACTTTAGCCAACGGACCACTCTTTATAAAAAATAAAAAAGGGAGAAAAATCAGTTCAGCAAAAACAATCAACAAATTAATCACGTTTCATAGCATATTCAATATTCCACACCCACAGTGTCCCACCTCTGCAATGAAGAGAGAAAGGTAATTTTTTTCTCAACTTCTCTTCCAAGCCATACTTGGTCATTATTATCATGCAAAATTCAGTTTTACTTTATTGTTCCTTCTTTTTAAATTGTTGGTCATTTAATAGCATTTTCCCATTTCAAAGCAAAATCATTTAAAGAAATGGCATAGAGGTGAGGAATCAGCAAATGCATATTTAGCATGTAGCCCCTACTATGTACCAGGCATTGTGTTAAATATTTAACAAATATTACCTCATTTGAGCCTCATAACAACCTTGGGATTAATGGGCTGGTGTGATTCCCATTTTACAAATGAGGAAACTGAGGCGAACTTTGACGTGCTTAAGGTCTGAGTCAGTAGTTGAACTCCAAGGAACAGCGCTTTTTGCACTATGGTGTCACCTAGTGGCACAATGAAAAATACCAATTAAACATTTTCCCATAAAACATGGTCTGTGTGTGGAGGAGCACAAGTGGAGAGAATACCTGTGGTTAAGTGTTATTCACATCCCTGTTGCTGTTAAGACTGCTTCCTTTTTTTTTTTTTTACTTTAGCTTTTAAAAATAATTTTTTGTAATTATTAATTAAATATTAGCCTAATAATTAACTAATAAACAATTTAATATACAAAGAACAATAAAAATAGGATTATATATGCACCTCTATTAGTCAGAGGTTTTTAAAAATTTATAACTTAATTTTAATGAGACAGTAGCAAATTCTGCTATCTTCTAGTGATGTCATTGCACTATACTTGTCAAATACTGCTAATTATGCAGCTTCTATTGGATGCTGTTCTGCTAGGGTTGACCATCACCCCTATTCTGCTGGATGTATGGTCCATACCATACCAGTACCAGATGTGACTCCATTAGATGATGCTCTGTTATTGATATAGTCTGTGTCAGATGATGCTGGATATGGTCCCACTGGGCATGTAGTTATAGAACTTCCACCAAAGTTCTGGGTTTTTCTTCCTTTTGAGAAGTATAGTCACTACAGCAACCTTTTAGGGCAAGATCTTGAGCCTTTAAAAACAGTTCCTTTAGAGTAGCAGCTGTCCAAGTTGTCCATGGACCAGAAAAAAAAATAAAACCACTTCCTTCCCACCCCTGTATGAAGTGAGCTGTCTTTTCCTCCCGGAGTCTTGGTTTCTGAGACTCTTGCAAAAGACTTTCAGCCCCAGGTACCATTCTCTTGAGAACAACAACAAAAAAGATACATTCCTAAGTAGCTGCTGCTTTTGGACTAACTTTTGTTTATAGTAAATCCTTTGGTTTCTGGGATTGAGGATCTCCGTGGACAACCACTTTGTATACCACCTGATTTTAATTTCTGAAGACTAAACTATCTTAGGTCATTATCTCTCTCAGGACCATTTTTTTTCCAGTAATTACCACAACTCCGCATTTTGATGTTTCCCAATAACTCCAAGCCAATTTCCCATGAGTCAGAGGAAAGACACAAAAAACCAAAATTAAGTCTAGGGACAAAGTTATTACTGAACTAACTCCATTCCTGGCTTTTCCTAAGTCAATTTGACCAACAAAACCTGAAAAGGCTTTTTAGGCTCCTCTTACACAAGTTAGAGTATGATAGGAGCAAAAAAAGACTTAAAAATTTGCAGGAAAAGAGAGATCACTTTTAACCAAAGAGTGATGGAAAAAGATCAAAGAAGGCTTTGTGGAATTGGTGGCTTCTGAGTTGGACCTTGAAGGATGAGAAAAATTACAGATGAAGATAAGGAGAGAATGCATTCCAGAAATGGAGGAGCAGGCATCTATTCCATTAGCAAGAGGTATTCAGAATGAACTTGGACCTCATTTTTGAGGAGAAACAAGTATTAAAGAAAATAGTGCTAACAAAAATTTTTTTTAGTACAAGATATATATAACCAAAATATGTTTCTAAAGTTCTATGTATTTAAGTATAAGAGATAAAATTTTTGTTTTTAAGAAAAGGAAAAAAAATTGAGGTTCTCGAAAGCTGGTTATGAGAAAGAACAAAGAATTTAGAGCATTTCCTGTGTGTTATGCTTGGCCTGGAGCATCAAAGTTCAGTTTGCAGTAATATGACTACAGATCAACACATGTCTCTTTTTTTCCTTCTCTCAGTAAGCATAATTGTTTTCATTATTCATACTAGACCATCATGGGAATATATGACTAACTTATGTGTGAACTGTGTACAGTGTTTGGCTCGAAAGAGTGTTTTCCATATTAATTATTAAAATTTCGGTCTCTTTCAACAGAGGGTGAGATAGGGTGTGGAGGGGATGTTCATAGTTAATTCTATTGATCTTTAAAACTTTTCTGTAAAACACGATTTCATTTTTTTCCAGCCCCCTGGGTTCCACTGAACAAACTTTGTTTTAGTGATTCAAAATGGCTCCTTTATTTTAATCCTTGGAAATTCTTAGCTCATAATAACAATCTGACTGACCCATGGCTGATGAGAAGCATTTTTAAGTTGTAGTCATAAGCTAATGAATGGCTTTCAACTTCTCTTGCAGGGGGAAGCTCAACCAAGCAGACCACCTGGGAAGGAGGGCATCGCATACCAGCCATTGCTTACTGGCCCAACAGAGTTCCAGCCAATATTACCAGCACTGCTTTGTTAAGGTGGGGAAATTAAAACTTCTTTGCCATTGTAGGTTTTCGAATAGGGGGAATAATAGATGTCAAGAAAATTTTTCCTTTCTTATTGGGCTGCTGAGACAGCTAACTGAAGTTTTGATGACATATAGAAAGGAATGGTAGCTGTAGAGCATGGGACATTGTTTGGGAAGGATGAGTTGAGTATGTAAAGTATTTTAGAGCAAGAGCATCTGGCAATCATTGGGCCAATCCCTTTAATTTCATAGATGAAAGAACAAATGGCCAGAGAGGCTAGGTGAGTAGTTTAAAGTCTCATGATAACAATGGTAAAATCAGAATGGAACCCAAGTCCTTCACTTTTTCTATTTCATCAAAGAGGTTACCAAAGATACTTTATTTTTTTCATAATTTTTCAAGGAATGGGATCTATTTAAGAAAGCAAAGAGTTTTTCATTTTTCACAAAAAAAGATATTCCTAAGTAGCTACTGCTTTTGGACTAACTTTTGTTTATAGTAAATCCTTTGGTTTTTGGGATTGGGGATCTTCATGGACAACCACTTTGTATACACCTGATCTTAATTTCTGAAGACTAAACTATCCTAGGTCATTATCTCTCTCAGGACCATTTTTTCCAATAATTACCAAACAACTCTGCATTGTGATGTTTCTCAATAACTCAATTAAATAGAATCTAGTCCTATAATAATTAATAAATCAAAGGACATAAAATCTGGCTTGTACAAAGGAGCCAGAGAAATTCTAGTCTCTTCAGCATCAAGTAGGGCTGGATCATTAGAAATAGAAGGGTCATAGAGTCTAATTGGAGCCTCAATAAGAAGGCTTTCTATAAAATTTCCCCAAAGGAGTAATCTGAAAAATCTCTAGTGAAAGGGAATTTACTACATCCTAAAACAGTCTATCCTACTCTGGAAAGGTCCTAAATATTTAGAAGTTTTTCCTTACATAAAACCTAATTTTTCTCTTTTAAAAAATTTAAATAGTATTTTAGTTTTTCCAATTACATATAAAGATAGTTTTTAAACAATCAATTTTTTTTAAGTTAAATTGACTTGCACAGGGTCACAAGCTAATTAAGTGTTGAGGCTAAATTTTAATTCAGATTTCCCTGACAACAGGACTAGTGAATTTATCCACTGTGACACTTAGCTGCCCTTAAACAATCACTAAACATTTTTTTGAGTCTCAAATTTTCTTCCTCCTGCTTTCCCCTTTGTCCTCCCTAAAACAGTAAACAATTTGATATGGATTACATATGTACCATCATGTAAAACATTTCTATGCCAAATTTGTCTCTTTGCAACTTAAATTTATAATTCAGTAATATGACTGAATATCAACACAAGTACCATTTAAAAAAATTCCCATTTAATTCTATTCTGTAAAGCAAGTTCCCAACAATATATGTCACTGGAATCATGTTTTTTAAAAATAGAATTATTACTATGATGTAATAACACCTTCTGATCTCTGTTCAAAGGAAATTCAGCCTTCTACTTGGTAGCATTTTGCCTACTATTTGTTGTAACCCTAAAATTAGAAAAATTGCAGTCAGGAGAGGTGGGTTTCCCTTCTCTTGCCCTGCCTCTTGTCTGCCCACCACAATTCCTTGTACATAGAGGACATTTAATAAATACATATTAAATGGAATGATCTGCTGGCCAGTCAAACAGAACAGTTTGTCCCAAACTATATACTATTTTGTGGGGAGAATTTCATTTATTTAGTCTATTCTCAGAGATATAGAAAAGGAAAGAGAAGAATTCACACATTTTAAAAAAGCCAATTTTAAAATATCTTTGTTATTTAACTATTTTCCCCAATGATTGTCCATTCTTCACCCCACCTTTAGTCACCCATAGAAGTTTGCCTTGTAATAAAGAAACTCAATTAAGAAAAACAGTTTAATATATCATCCATTTCTGACGAGTAATGCCTTATTCTACATTTATAGGCTATTACTTCTCTGCCAAGAAAGGGAAGAAAGGATAACTTAACATCAGTTAGTCTTCTGAAGTGATTATTTATCACATAGATTAGACTTCTCATGTCTTTCAACATTTTTATTTGTCTGTTAATGGATAAAGGCAGAAGGTATTTGACTGACAAAAGGAGCTAGTCATTACCTCTTGGTTTACCATTACTTCATGGCTTTAAGCTCCAATCTATATATTTTGTCTTTGGTCATTTCCCATTGCCTTGCCTTTCCAGACGTGGAGCAGCATGGTTTCCTCCTAGACCAGTTTGGGAAAAACCACAGAAGACTGTCTCAGGCAATTTACTCAGAAAAGCTAACTTCAGTAGGCTTGAAATACTTCCTCCAATGATTTGGTTTTTTTCTTTTGTTTTTTTGCATCTAGGTATGTTTTTGGTATGCTATAAAACAGGAGGACGTTTATGTGGCTCGCTGGATTATAGCAAAATCAGACGGGAAGTGACATTCAACCTAAACTCGCATTAGCAACCCACACTTCTGGCACTGGGCTGAGGCTGCAGGGACAGTGTCCAGCCCTCCAACAGTCTGAGAGACAGTGAACTGGCCCCCTATTTTAAAAGTTTGAGGACCACTGCTATAAAACATGAATCAATGAAATCTCTGTAGAGTCTAGTTCTGAGTCTCCCGTTTGGTAATATTCTCCATAATTATTACAAACATCCTTCTTCCTCGGTATCTCAGTGTTCCCAAGAACACATACAATCAGTACAATAATGATTTAAGTCCACACAGTCTTAGAGAAAACCCATTTAAAAAAAACAAAATAGAAAAACAGAAAGTTCACTAGTAATCCAGCTCCTAAGATGTGGGTGGCTGGAGCTGAACAGAGCAGAATAGAGACAAGAGACTCAGGTATCAAAGAGAAATTTAATTTCGAAGTGAGGGAAATGGCTCACAAGAAAGGACACTTGTATGGGGTGGGATGGAATGAGGATAACCTGAAGTAGTGTGGGGAGATCTTAGTGAGCTATAGCCTGGACAGTAAGGGGTAACTGCAACAATATGACAAGTTTGATTTACAGCAAGGATTTGTTATCAGAATTTTCTAAGCTCAGAGAACACCTGGTGCTGATCAAAGCAAGACAATAATTATGTGATTTTGCCAGAGAGTGAGATCACCCAGAGGGTGAAAACAAATGATTGTTATTATGCCAAGTTCAGGACCAGCCCTGGAAAACAGGGTGTCTTTTAATATCTTGACATTGCTTTTCTGACCAATAAAGGAGAAACAGGTTTAAGCCAGTTGGGTCAGAACAAGATGTTGCCCAGGCGGTTAGTTCCTTGAGGGGATCTGACAGGGAAGTGTCTCCGAGGTATCATTGTTGGCCATTGTTTGCTTGAAAGTAGAAAGGGGGGGGGGCAGCTAGGTGGCGCAGTGGATAGAGCATCAGCCTTGAATTCAGGAGGACCCGAGTTCAAATTTGTTCTCAGACACTTCCTAGCTGTGTGACCCTGGGCAAGTCACTTAACTCCAGCCTCAGAAAAGGGGGGGAAAAAAAAAAGAAAGAAGAAAAGGGGAGGGGGAATGTAGAAGGAGAAAATACCAACTCACAATTGAATCAGAACTTTGGTAATTGGGCACATAACAAAAGAGAAGAGTAAAACAAAAAACAAACCAAAAAATACCCCCCAACTAATACCATATACTCAGCCTTCGCCTGGAATCTTGGGATGGTTGGCTCATCTGGATGTTGACTGTTTCTGGGTCCATACTAGATAATCCTTGAGGTTCCTGGAGGATTCTGTTCCACTCAGGAGTTGGGGCTTTCATCAAATGATCCAGGAGTATTCAAACTTATGATTGAGTGGTCATAAGGACCTTAGAAGACATATGGATGAGAAAAACATCTTGTATCAATCTTTGGATCTGAATTTCTGGTCAGTGTAACTTAGGTCTTTGGTTAAGGCTCTCTAAACATCCCATAGAGATGATCCAGTTTCCCATCTAGACAAAGCTAGGTTCAAACAGTACAAAAAAGTTTTTCTCACAATTCCCACAATTGCAGTTACATTAAGTTAGTTATAGATCAAACTACTTAGAGGTCTCCGTGAATTAGTTCTTTTAAAAAATATTTTTATTGAAGCTTTTTATTTATAAAGCATATGCATGGATAATTTTTCCAACATTGATCCTTGCATAACCTTTTGTTACAAATTTTCCCCTCCCTCTCCTCAAGTCTTCTTGTATTCTCGTGACTCATTCTCAATATCCATTTAATCAGTACATTTTCAGTCCCAGATGTTTGATGTAGTACACATTTTTTTTTTTTTTAAATTGGACCATATGCTTATTCTCAGGACAACTCTGCTTCTCTGGTTCCAAATCTGGTGGTTCCTCGATAATTCTGCAAGTATAGATTTAATTCTCCAATTTTGAGACTTCAGGGGAATTTCAGTTCTTATATCATTTATTGTTTCTGTCTTTATCTAAATCCTGAAAATTTATTTCCAAAACATGCTCAAAATCTGAATTTCCATGACAGATAAATTTTGGAAGCCAGTCATGTGCATATATATATATATATGTATATATATATATATATATATATATATATATATATATATATATATATATATATCTTAGAGAAAATAACCTAATCTTATTGCTTTTCTCAAAATTCACTATTCCATTTAAATTAGAAAGCTTTCACATCTTTGCCTCGTTACCTTGTTTGATCATTTTACTTTTAGGAGGATATAAACTACAAATATAGGCTAAAATTGTAATATGTTCATATTTGTATCCTCTTATAGTAACTCAAAGATGTTCCAATATCAATCTATTATTTAAAAGATTTAGTATGGTACTTACAAAACTTCTTAATTTCAGAGATTTGCTATAAAAGGAAAAAGAGGGACATAGTCAACATCATGTATCATAACAAAGGAAAACACTCCCTTAGCTCTGTTTTATTTCAAGCATGAGTTATATCTGATAGTCAATCATGTAAAGCAAGTCTTAAAAGTAAGGCTCAGAATTAACCAGGTGGATTTTTTTTTCCCAAAAAGGAAATATCAGAATGGGGAAATAGTGTCAAGAGGATCCTATTAAAACCATACCAAGGTCATCTCCCGATTTTTCCCCAGTCATAGATATGCACCTTTAGAAGTCCCTAGACTGTAGCAATGCTATTTTTTACTATTGACTTCATGACAATTCAGACAATTATCCCTGTAAAATAATAGGAAATTATAGTCCCAGGAATTTTTACTTTAAATAATAAAATTTCACTAACCATAACATAGGATTTGAATATCTTTGCTGATTTTTCCTTAAAGTTAACATTTAAAAAAATCTTTTTACTTATAAATAAAAACTACCCATATTCTGGGATTTCAGACATACACCAACTGATAGTTGATTCATCTTTAATATATTGAAATTACATATTTAAACCATCCTATACACTTTCATAATAGCTAAGAATTTCAAATGAAAATTTGCTATTACTTATATTGCTGACATCTGCTTTATAACAAAATATACCTCATTAACAATTTTAAATATTTTTATCACATCCTTTAAAAACTCAATTTATGTATAACAGTATTTAGATTTTAAAAAAGTTGTTTTGTCTAACAGCATTTCCATTACATTGATCTCCCAAATTTTACCACATAAGAGAACTGAGAAATGCAATAACAACATAAACAATATGTATTTAAAATATGAAACAAAATTTTAGATGACATCAATTGCATTTCCAAATTATCCCAAATAACAATCATTGATCTTATTATCTTTAGTATTTTAAACCTGCTTTAGCATTATCAGATATGGAACAATCACATTCAATGAAGAAATAATAATATAATATTTAGTATATGTTAGTCACTGTGTTAAGCACTTTATAATTATTATATCATTTTGATTCTACAACAACCTTAAAAGTGGGTACAATTATTATTTTTCTCTTTACAATTCAGGAAACTGGGGCAAGATAGAGATAAGATAACTTGCCTAAGAAACACAGCTAACAAATTTCTGTAACCAGAATGTAATTCAAATTTTTTCCCCATATTTTTTTTTTTCATCTTTCCAGTATTTTCTTTCAGCACCTTTTTTTGAGAGTCTTATCTGAGAGGAGAGAAGTTAATAGGGAGAGGGAAAGAGTCCCAGACCTTAGAGTCTTGCAAGAGATCTTTAGTTTAAATCTTTTCATAGTCAAAGAAGGGTTAACAAGAGGTGATTATAAGGTGCAAATACCTAATTTTGTCTTTCTTCATTTTGGGATTGCTTCCAAACTAGCTTTCTTCTTTCATTGCCCTAGAACTATGAAGCTATTAATCTTGACATTTACTTTTAAAACTTCATAAAATTTAATCCTTATTTTTCCCTTCTTTTAATATTATTTGTTTTTTTTTTTTTTTTTTTTATAATTTTTTTTATTATATATATATATATATATTTTTTATAATATTATCCCTTGTATTCATTTTTCCAAATTACCCCCCCTCCCTTATTCCCTCCCCCCGACGACAGGCAATACCATACATTTTACATGTGTTACAATATAGTCTAAGTACAATACATGTGTGTGAATATCATTTTCTTGTTGCACAATAAACATTAGAATCCGAAGGTACATGCAACCTGGGCAGACAGATATTAGTGCTAACAATTTACATTCCCCTCCCAGTGTTTCTTCTCTGGGTGTATCTACCTCTGTCCATCATTGATCAACTGGAAGTGAGTTGGATCTTCTTTATGTTGAAGATTTCCACTTCCATCAGAATACATCCTCATACAGTATCGTTGTTGAAGTATACAGTGATCTTCTGGTTCTGCTCATTTCACTCAGCATCAGTTGATTTAAGTCTCTCCAACCCTCTCTGTATTCCTCCTGCTGGTCATTTCTTACTGAGCAATAATATTCCATAACTTTCATATACCACAATTTACCCAACCATTCTCCAACTGATGGACATCCATTCATCTTCCAGTTTCTAGCTACAACAAAAAGAGCTGCCACAAACATTTTGGCACATATATGTCTCTTTCCGCTCTTTAGTATTTCTTTGGGATATAATCCCAGTAGTAGCACTGCTGGGTCAAAGGGTATGCACAGTTTGATAACTTTTTGGGCATAATTCCAGATTGCTCTCCAGAATGGCTGGATTCTTTCACAACTCCACCAGCAATGTATTAGTGTCCCAATTTCCCCACATCCCCTCCAACATTCATCATTATTTGTTCCTGTCATCTTAGCCAATCTGACAGGTGTGTAGTGGTATCTCAGAGTGGTCTTAATTTGCATTTCTCTGATCAGTAGTGATTTGGAACACTCTTTCATGTGAGTGGATATAGTTTCAATTTCTTCCTCTGAGAATTGTCTGTTCATATCCTTTGACCATTTATCAATTGGAGAATGGTTTGGTTTCTTATAAATTATGGTCAGTTCTCTATATATTTTGGAAATGAGACCTTTGTCAGAACCTTTGTTTTTAAAAATATTTTCCCAATTTGTTACTTCCCTTCTAATCTTGTTTGCATTAGTATTATTTGTACAGAAACTTTTTAGTTTGATGTAATCAAAATCTTCTATTTTGTGATCAATAATGATCTCTAGTTCTCCTCTGGTCATAAATTCCTTCCTCCTCCACAAGTCTGAGAGGTAGATTATCCTCTGTTCCTCTAATCTATTTATTATCTCCCTCTTTATGCCTAAATCATGGACCCATTTTGATCTTATCTTGGTATATGGTGTTAAGTGTGGATCCATATCTAATTTCTGCCATACTAATTTCCAGTTTTCCCAACAGTTTTTTCCGAATAATGAATTTTTATCCCTAATGTTGGAATCTTTGGGTTTGTCAAAGATTAGATTGCTATAGATGTACCCTTTTTTGTCCTTTGTATCTAATCTGTTCCACTGATCTACCGGTCTATTTCTTAGCCAATACCAAATGGTTTTGGTGACTGCTGCTATATAATATAGCTTTAGATCAGGTACACTTAGACCACCTTCCTCTGAGTTTTTTTTCATTAGTTCCCTTGCAATTCTTGACCTTTTATTCTTCCATATGAATTTTGTTGTTATTTTTTCTAGGTCATTAAAATAGTTTCTTGGGAGTCTGATTGGTATAGCACTAAATAAATAGATTAGTTTGGGGAGTATTGTCATCTTTATTATATTCGCTCGGCCTATCCAAGAGCACTGAATGTCTTTCCAATTATTTAAATCTGATTTTATTTTTGTGGCAAGTGTTTTGTAATTTTTCTCATATAATTCCTGACTTTTCTTTGGTAGATGGATTCCCAAATATTTTATACTATCAACATTTGTTTGGAATGGAATTTCTCTTTGTATCTCTTGCTGTTGCATTTTGTTAGTGATATATAAAAATGCCGAGGATTTATGTGGATTTATTTTGTATCCTGCCACTTTGCTGAAATTTTGAATTATTTCTAGTAGCTTTTTAGCAGAGTCTTTGGGGTTCTCTAAGTATACCATCATGTCATCTGCAAAAAGTGATAGTTTAATTTCCTCATTTCCTACTCTAATTCCTTGAATCTCTTTCTCGGCTCTTATTGCCGAGGCTAGCGTTTCTAGTACTATATTGAATAGTAATGGTGATAGTGGGCAACCTTGTTTCACTCCTGATCTTACTGGGAAAGGTTGCAGTTTATTTCTATTGCATATTATGCTTACTGACGGTCTTAAATATATACTCCTGATTATTCTAAGGAATAATCCATTTATTCCTATACTCTCAAGAGTTTTTAGTAGGAATGGGTGTTGGATTTTGTCAAATGCTTTTTCTGCATCTATTGAGATGATCATATGGTTCTTATTAATTTGATTATTAATATGGTCAATTATATTAATAGTTTTCCTAATATTAAACCAGCCCTGCATTCCTGGAATAAATCCTACTTGATCATAGTGTATTATCTTGGAGATGATTTTCTGAAGTCTTTTTGCTAATATCTTATTTAAGATTTTAGCATCAATATTCATTAAGGAGATTGGTCTATAATTTTCTTTCTCAGTTTTCGATCTACCAGGTTTAGGTATCAGTACCATGTCTGTGTCATAAAAGGAATTTGGTAGGACTCCTTCATCCCCTATTTTTTCAAATAATTTATATAACATTGGGGCTAATTGTTCTTTAAATGTTTGGTAGAATTCACATGTGAATCCATCTGGCCCTGGGGATTTTTTCCTGGGGAGTTGATTAATAGCTTGTTCTATTTCTTTTTCTGAAATGGGACTATTTAAGCAATTTATCTCCTCCTCTGTTAATCTAGGGAGCCTATATTTTTGGAGGAAGTCATCCATTTCACTTAAGTTATCAAATTTATTGGCATAAAGTTGGGCAAAGTAACTCCTTATTATTTCTCTAATTTCCTCTTCATTGGTGGAAAGATCCCCCTTTTCATTTGTAAGACTATCAATTTGATTTTCCTCTTTCTTTTTTTTGATCAAATTTACCAAAGGTTTATCTATTTTATTGGCTTTTTCATAAAACCAACTCTTGGTTTTATTTATTAATTCAATAGTTTTTTTACTTTCAATTTTATTGATTTCTCCTTTTAATTTTTGTATTTCGAGTTTAATTTTTGGTTGGGGGTTTATAATTTGGTCTTTTTCTAGCCTTTTAAGTTGTAAGCCCAATTCGTTAATCTTCTCTTTCTCAATTTTCTTCAAATAAGCCTCTAAAGATATAAAATTTCCCCTTATTACCGCTTTAGCTGCATCCCAAAGATTTTGATATGATGTCTCATCATTATCATTATCTTGGGTGAAATTGTTAATTGTTTCTATAATTTGCTCTTTCACCCAGTCATTCTTTAAGATGAGATTATTCAGTTTCCAATTACTTTTTGGTCTATTTACCCCTAACTTTTTACTGAATGTAGCTTTTATTGCATTGTGATCTGAGAAGAAGGCATTTATTATTTCTGCCTTCCTACATTTAATTTTGAGATCTTTATGTCCTAGTATATGGTCAATTTTTGTATAGGATCCATGAACTGCTGAGAAGAAAGTATATTCCTTCCTATTGCCATTCAGTTTTCTCCAAAGGTCTATCATACCTAGTTTTTCTAATGTTCTATTTACTTTTTTAATTTCTTTCTTGTTTGTTTTGTGGTTTGATTTGTCTAAATCTGAGAGTGCAAGGTTGAGATCTCCCACTATTATAGTTTTACTGTCTATTTCTTCTTGCAGTTCTCTTAACTTTTCCTTTAGAAAGTTAGATGCTATACCACTTGGTGCATATATGTTTAGTATTGATATGGCTTCATTATTTATGCTACCTTTCAGCAGGATATAGTTTCCTTCCTTATCTTTTTTAACGAGATCTACTTCTGCTTTTGCTTGATCTGAGATAAGGATAGCTACCCCTGCTTTTTTGGCTTTACCTGAAGCATAATAGGCTCTGTTCCAACCTTTTACCTTTACTCTGTATGTATCTCCCTGCTTTAAGTGTGTTTCCTGTAGGCAACATATTGTAGGGTTCTGCTTTTTGATCCAATCTACTATCCGTCTCCGTTTGATGGGATCGTTCATCCCATTTACATTTACAGTTAAAATTACTAATTCTGTATTTCCTGCCATCGTATTATCCCCAGATTATGCTTTTTTCCCTTGACCCCCCTGATCCCCCTCCCCGATATTTAATTTACAGACCCCCCTTGTGACGCGCAACCCTCCCTCTTTTTTTTTTTTTTTTTTTTTTTTTTTTTTTTTTTTTAGGATCCCTCCCCCCTCCCTCCAAGTCCCTTCACTTATTCCCCTTTTCCTTTTCCCTTTTCCTCTCCCCCCTTTTAATGAGGTGAGAGAAAATTCTCTGAAAAACAAATATGTTAATTATTTACTCTTTGAGCCTCTTCTGATGAGAGTAAGATTCACACAATGATTCTCCCCCTCACTAAGTTCCCTCAGATATGGTGTATTTTCTATGTCTCTTCCTGGGATGTAGTTTCCCTCTTTTTATCACTCCTTCCCCTTTTTCTGAACCGACCTCCTTCCCTTTACTACACCCCCCTTTTTTTCTTTTATATCAGTAAAATCAAATTATCCTTGAGTATTTTTTATATACCCACAACAGAGTTACAGTTCTCAAGGGTTCTGTGTACCTTTTTCTGTTTCTCTTCAGTCTTGTGGATGTAGATCAAATTTTTTGTTTAAGTCTGGTTTTTTTCTTAGAAACATATAGAATTCCTCTGTTTCATTGAATGACCATCTTCTTCCGTGGAAAAAGATGCTAAACTTAGCTGGGTAGTTCATTCTTGGTTGCAGTCCTTGATCTTTTGCCTTTCGGAATATCAGGTTCCAGGCCCTTCTATCTTTTAATGTGGAGGCAGCCAGATCTTGGGTGACCCTTATTGTGGCACCTTGGTATTTAAATTGTTTTTTTCTAGCTGCTTGCAGGATTTTCTCCTTTGTGTGGTAATTCTGCAGCTTAGCCACAATATTCCGTGGTGTTCTTTTTTTAGGGTCTATTTCAGAAGGAGTTCGATGAATTCTTTCCACATCTACTTTCCCTTCTGTTTCTATTATCTCTGGACAGTTCTCTTTGATAATTTCCTGTAAAATAGAATCTAGGCTCTTTTTTTGGTCATAGTTTTCTGGAAGTCCAATAATCCGCAGATTATCTCTCCTAGATCTATTTTCCAGGTCTATAGATTTTCCCAGTAAGTATTTGACGTTGTTCTCCAGCTTCTCATTTTTTTTGTTTTGTTTGACTGATTCTTGGGTTCTCTGTGAATCATTCATTTCTATTTGTTCCATCCTGACTTTTAAGGAGTTATTTTCTTCTTTCACAGTTTTTAGTTCTTTTTGTAAATGCCCAATTTCGTTTTTAAATGAATTATTTTGCTCTATTGAATTTTTTTCCATTTCCCTAATTTTTTTTTTTTGAGAATTATTTTCTTTTTCCAATTCAGAAATTCTATTTTCTTGAGACTTTTTTATCTTTTCCAATTCAGAAATCCTACTTTCCTGTGTTTTTTTAACCTTTTCTAATTCACTAATTTTGTTTCCCTGCATCTCCTGTGAATTCTTTATTTTTTCCAACTCCAATTTCAGGACATTGTTATTCTCTATCATAACTTCCCTTTCCTTGCCCCATTTTTCTTCGATCTCCCTCAATTTCTTAAGAGCTTCTTCTAGGAGAGAGTTATGTGATGGGGGGCAGGAATCGTTCCCCTTTAGGTTGTTATCTTCTGAATCTTTGCTGTTAACTTCCTCGGGGTTGGGTACCCGCTCTTTCTCTGTATAGAAGGAATCTATAGTTTTTCTAGCTTTTTTGCTCATACTTAAAAAATGTTTTGGGGTCTGTCCCTGGGGTAGGAAATTATTTACTTCTTTACCAGCTTCCTCCCAGACCGGATGGATGCAGCGGCCCCTGCGCCCGCGCTAAGAGAGAGCTCTGGGAGAGAGTTCCCCACCCCCTCCCTGGAAGTGCCTCAGAGGTGATTAGCACTGCTGTGCTTTGAGGGCGTAGAATAGTGAAGACAGCAAGAAGCTCAGCCTATGTGTCCGGGTGGGGAGTGGATGTCTGCAGCAGGTGACGTGAGAAGCCCCTGCGCTCAAACTGGAAGTGTCTGCCAGAAACCGCGGTCCCTAGTTCAAAGGTTCCGCTTCTCTGGGACTTCCTGGAGCTGAGTTCCACTCCCTCCAGCTAAGCTAGGCCGAGTGTGTTGCCTTGGGCCGTATCCACCCACTTGTCAGTCTCTTAACTATTCTCAGGAGGTAGCTGAGGCCACACCCCCTGGTGCCGAGTCTGCCCCCAGGGTGGGGGGGGGGAAATCTAATCTGAGTTTTAAAATATTTTGGCTTTCTCTTCTGAACTGCTAAATAATTAGCAGAGAAGAGCTAACAGCCTGTGCCAGATTCCTTTACCTCAGTGGCTTCTCTGATCCCAGAGCCCCTCCCAGCGCAATGGGCGCAGTGTGCCCCTACCCCACCGTCTGTTCTGGTCTTTCTTATTCCTCCCCTGAGAACTGACCTTTCCTGTTGAAACTCCAGATTCTCTTCAGCTGGTAAGTCGTGCTTCCAGTCCTTGTGGTATCTATCAGTCCTGAGCTAATTTTGAGACTTAATTTATCTAATTGGTTGTGAGGGAGTGAGGACGTTCACTGAGTAGTGTGTTTCTTCTCCGCCATCTTGGCTCCCTTTTAATATTATTTGACAAATTCTTGATCATTAGCTTCCTCTTGCCCAATTCTAAGGAACTGCTTTCTTCAGTTAGCTTTTGTGTCTCCTTTTTGCATTTAGTCAATTCTACTTTTAAAGGAATTGTTTTCCTTAGTCAATTTTTGTGCTTCCTTTTCCTGTTGAATTTTTTTCATAATTCTCCTGCATAGTTCTCATTTCTCTTCCCAATTTTTCTTCTACCTTTCTCATTTGATTAAAAATTTTTTTGAGGTCTTCCAGGAGGACTTTTTAGGCTTAAGATCTATTCATATTCCCTTTTGAGGCTTCACATGTAAGCATTTTGACAGTACTGTCCTCTTTGAGTTTTTGTGTTTGTGTTTTGATCTCCATTGTTACAATAGTAGCTTTCTATAGTCAGGGCTTTTTTCTGTTTCTTACTCATCTTTTAGCTTATTTTTTTGGCTTTTAAAGTTAAGCTCTACTTCTGAGGAATAGGGAGCACTGCTCCAAGTTTTTTTATGCTGGGGTCCAAGAGTCTGGTCACTGGATTTCCATTCTGGAGCTTTCAGATGCTTATGGCTCACCCATTGTGTTGAGGTGGCCTCATCATTCCTGTTGTGCCAGGGTTTCAGAGTTTACATTTGCTTTTTACACTGGGGATGATGGCCTCGCAGCTAGTCTGCTGTGTTACTGACATGCAGAACCAGGATTGAGAGGCTAATTCAGTTGCTAATCTGTGCTGTGGTTAAAGCCTCTTGCTGGCATGTCTGGACATTATTTGCTCTGGGCAACATTCCCTTTTTACCCAATAAGACAGACCTTTCCTAAAGTCTTTCTCAGCACTCCATCTTTTTGTGGGTTTTGTCATTCTAGAATCTGTTAGGGACTTTTCTGAAGGAAACTGGGCAGACCTTAGACAATTTGCTGGATTCACTCCATCATCTTGACTCTTTCCATTATTTTTCCTTAAGCCAAATTCTACAGAGTAGCACCCCTCAAATTTGCTACAATATTTTGGGAGGGAGAATTACTTCAATATCCCAGGGATTCTCTCCTGCAATCTTAAAATGATTAATTTTAAGACTTCATAATCTATAAGATGTTTTTGTAGTTCCACAACAAATATCCGATGTTATTTCTGTAATTGCAATATAGCCAAAGCTGAAATGACAGGGGGGAAAGTGTCTTGCAGGGTTTTTTTTTTTTTTTTGTTTTTTCTTTTTTTCTCTTTCCTTATAACCTAATCTCCCATAGAAAGCCTAAACTGGGAATTAGAACTGCTTACTGGAACAATTGCTTCAAATATGAAAATTCATTAATTTTTTCCGCTATTCTAAACTATTTGGTTACAGCCATTAGAAATTTTTCTGAATGGCTACATTTTAAATCTTTCGAGCTAACAGAATCTAGCTCACAACACAAACACGACACAGATATTTTACCTTTTACAAAGATACAGACAGATAAAGTGACAAGGCAAATACATGTAGAGGGTCATAGTCAGTGGGAAAACTTTGGGTGAGGTATAAGACACTGAGGGAACCTGCTAACAATGTCTGCTTCAGCTCCCCTTCTCCCCTAAGGGCTCTGGCCTTCCTGAGAAGTCAGGGGATGGTGACAACCTATGTTGTGATTGAAGCAGAGTGATACCAAGTAGCAAACTGCATACAACAGCAAGTTGTTTGTGATCCCATGTGCCCATTATATACTGGGCACATTCCCAGTGTTTTTGTTACATAATGGTATGAGGGTATAAAAAGGGGAAAGTTCTTGAAATAAATGGACTCCATTTTTCCACCATCCTCAGGAATCCTGTCTCATCACTTCTCCACTAGGATGGTATATTTTAATCACCCCAGCGTGGAGGCTCTTGAAAGCAATGATATGTTTTGTCACCCCAACTTGGGGGCTCTAGAAAGCAAGACACAACAGATATAGACACAGATAATTTTAACAAAGCACACAATTACTATTAATTTTTTTTCATCAATCATTTTTGAAGGATTTTGAGTTTTAGCTTTTTTCCTCTCTCACTTCCTTATCTCTCTCCTCCTCAAGGCAGCAAGCAATCTAATGTATACTACATATGTACAATAATTTTTAACATTTTCCATATGAGTCATTTTGGAAAAGAAAAATCAGAACAAAAGGGGAAAACCACAAAAAAGAAAAAAAAATAGTATGCTTCAATCTGTATTCAGTCAATCTTTTTCTGGGTTCAGATGGCATTTTCTGTCCAAAATTTATTGGAATTGTTTCAGATCACTGTATTG
Organism: Sminthopsis crassicaudata; assembly: GCF_048593235.1. Classification (NCBI taxonomy): domain Eukaryota; kingdom Metazoa; phylum Chordata; class Mammalia; order Dasyuromorphia; family Dasyuridae; genus Sminthopsis; species Sminthopsis crassicaudata. Next base: position 326,288,479 of record NC_133620.1, read on the forward strand.
CTGAGAAGAGCTAAGTCTATCATAATTGGATCAACATACAATCTTGCTGTTACTATGTATTTTCCTGATTCTGCTCACTTCATTCAGCATCAGTTCATGTAAGTCTCTCTAGGCTTTTTTGAAAACAGCCTGATAATCATTTCTTATAGAACTATAGTATTCCATTACATTCATATACCATAATTTATTCAGCCATTTCCCAATTACTGGGCATCCAGCCAATTTTCAATTCTTTACCACTATAAAATAAGGTGCTACAAACATTTTTGCACATATGGGTCCTTTCCCCTCATTTATGATTTCTTTGGTATATAGACTCAGTAGTGGCCCTGCAGGATCAAAGGATATGCAGTTTTTTTGGACATAGTTCCAAATGTAATTACTATTCTCATTTTATAGAGGCACACAATGACTGAGGCCTGCAATTCAAAAAAAGGCACAAATGTGCAGTTGTAACCTTACAGAGACATGTAATTTATTTATTTATTTTTTTTTTTAATTTTTTTTATTATATATATATATATATATATATATATATTTTATAATATTATCCCTTGTATTCATTTTTCCAAATTACCCCCCCTCCCTTATTCCCTCCCCCCGACGACAGGCAATACCATACATTTTACATGTGTTACAATATAGTCTAAGTACAATACATGTGTGTGAATATCATTTTCTTGTTGCACAATAAACATTAGAATCCGAAGGTACATGCAACCTGGGCAGACAGATATTAGTGCTAACAATTTACATTCCCCTCCCAGTGTTTCTTCTCTGGGTGTATCTACCTCTGTCCATCATTGATCAACTGGAAGTGAGTTGGATCTTCTTTATGTTGAAGATTTCCACTTCCATCAGAATACATCCTCATACAGTATCGTTGTTGAAGTATACAGTGATCTTCTGGTTCTGCTCATTTCACTCAGCATCAGTTGATTTAAGTCTCTCCAACCCTCTCTGTATTCCTCCTGCTGGTCATTTCTTACTGAGCAATAATATTCCATAACTTTCATATACCACAATTTACCCAACCATTCTCCAACTGATGGACAGCCATTCATCTTCCAGTTTCTAGCTACAACAAAAAGAGCTGCCACAAACATTTTGGCACATATATGTCTCTTTCCGCTCTTTAGTATTTCTTTGGGATATAATCCCAGTAGTAGCGCTGCTGGGTCAAAGGGTATGCACAGTTTGATAACTTTTTGGGCATAATTCCAGATTGCTCTCCAGAATGGCTGGATTCTTTCACAACTCCACCAGCAATGTATTAGTGTCCCAATTTCCCCACATCCCCTCCAACATTTGTCATTATTTGTTCCTGTCATCTTAGCCAATCTGACAGGTGTGTAGTGGTATCTCAGAGTGGTCCCAATTTGCATTTCTCTGATCAGTAGTGATTTGGAACACTCTTTCATGTGAGTGGATATAGTTTCAATTTCTTCCTCTGAGAATTGTCTGTTCATATCCTTTGACCATTTATCAATTGGAGAATGGTTTGGTTTCTTATAAATTATGGTCAGTTCTCTATATATTTTGGAAATGAGACCTTTGTCAGAACCTTTGTTTTTAAAAATATTTTCCCAATTTGTTACTTCCCTTCTAATCTTGTTTGCATTAGTATTATTTGTACAGAAACTTTTTAGTTTGATGTAATCAAAATCTTCTATTTTGTGATCAATAATGATCTCTAGTTCTCCTCTGGTCATAAATTCCTTCCTCCTCCACAAGTCTGAGAGGTAGATTATCCTCTGTTCCTCTAATCTATTTATTATCTCCCTCTTTATGCCTAAATCATGGACCCATTTTGATCTTATCTTGGTATATGGTGTTAAGTGTGGATCCATATCTAATTTCTGCCATATTAATTTCCAGTTTTCCCAACAGTTTTTTCCGAATAATGAATTTTTATCCCTAATGTTGGAATCTTTGGGTTTGTCAAAGATTAGATTGCTATAGATGTACCCTTTTTTGTCCTTTGTATCTAATCTGTTCCACTGATCTACCGGTCTATTTCTTAGCCAATACCAAATGGTTTTGGTGACTGCTGCTATATAATATAGCTTTAGATCAGGTACACTTAGACCACCTTCCTCTGAGTTTTTTTTCATTAGTTCCCTTGCAATTCTTGACCTTTTATTCTTCCATATGAATTTTGTTGTTATTTTTTCTAGGTCATTAAAATAGTTTCTTGGGAGTCTGATTGGTATAGCACTAAATAAATAGATTAGTTTGGGGAGTATTGTCATCTTTATTATATTCGCTCGGCCTATCCAAGAGCACTGAATGTCTTTCCAATTATTTAAATCTGATTTTATTTTTGTGGCAAGTGTTTTGTAATTTTTCTCATATAATTCCTGACTTTTCTTTGGTAGATGGATTCCCAAATATTTTATACTATCAACATTTGTTTGGAATGGAATTTCTCTTTGTATCTCTTGCTGTTGCATTTTGTTAGTGATATATAAAAATGCCGAGGATTTATGTGGATTTATTTTGTATCCTGCCACTTTGCTGAAATTTTGAATTATTTCTAGTAGCTTTTTAGCAGAGTCTTTGGGGTTCTCTAAGTATACCATCATGCAGAGACATGTAATTTAAAAAATAGCAGCGATACACAGAGAGGCCAATTAATAAAGGTATGCAGTTTAAGAAAGGATATTCTTACTAGAAAGATCTGAAATGAATCAAGTCACTTGAGAGTCCTGGAATTTTCCTCATAAAGAATGTCAAGTTCAACCAAGATGGAAACTCATAGGACTGGAACAGGGACAAAGACAAGAGGACTCATATCCCCATTATTGCAGTAATTATGTATTTGTTCTCTGGATTGTGCTTATTTGGTTCTGCATCAATTCTTACAATTCTTTGCAAATTTCCTTAGTTTCTGTATTGATTTTTTTTTTCTTTTGGCACAATATTTATTTACATCTGTATATCACAATTTGTACAGCCTTTCTTGTACTACCTTTACTTCCAGTTTTTTTTAGTTCACACGTTCACATTAGGCTGTATTTTTTATGCCTTATTCCATCAAATTTATCCAATTTTAAAAAAGTAAAGGGTCCAAGTTCAGAATCTAGTACTATGTCTTGTCTATATCATCTGTTGCATTCAGAAATATTTGTTGATATGCTCAAAAAGTTATCACACCGTGAATCCCCTTGATCCAGCAGTGTTACTACTGGGATTATATCCCAAAGACATCTTAAAGAAGGGAAAGGGACCTGTATGTGCCAAAATGTTTGTGGCAGCCCTTTTCGTAGTGGCTAGAAACTGGAAAATGAGTGGATGCCCATCAATTGGAGAATGGCTGAATAAATTGTGGTATATGAATGTTAATAGAATATTATTTTTCTGTAAGAAATGACCAACAGGATGATTTCAGAAAGGCCTAGAGAAACTTACATGAACTGATGCTGAGTGAAATGAGCAGAACTAGGAGATCATTATACACTTCATCAACAATAGTATTTGAGGATCAATTCTGATGGAAGTGGCTCCCTTCAACAATGAGATAAACCAAATCAGTTCCATTTGTTCAATAATGAAGAGAACCAGATACACCCAGCGAAAGAACTATGGGAAATGAGTGTGAACCACTACATAGAATTCCCAAATCCTTTGTTTTTGTCCACCTGCATTTTTGATTTCCTTCACAGGTTAATTGTACACTATTTCAAAGTCCGATTCTTTTTGTGCAGCAAAATCACTGTATAGACATATATACATATATTGTATTTAACATATTCTTGAACATATTTAACATGTATTGTTCAACCTGCCATCTGGGGGAGAGGGTGAGAGGAAGGAGAGGAAAAATTGGAATAAAAGGTTTTGCAATTGTCAATGCTGAAAAATTACCCCGGCATATATCTTGTAAATAAAAAGCTATAATAAAAAAAAGAAATATTTGTTGAACTGAATTGAATTAAATCAGTTCTGAGTAGGTCTTAGTAGGAAAAAACCTCTCACCTTTTACCGCCTTTTAATAAAACTGCCTGAACCCTAATTTGTCTAATTTGCAAAACACTTTGAATAAATATTTGCCTATCAAGTTCAGAAAGCCATCAGGGCTTTTTAATTTATAAAAATCAAGTGAAATCAGCTAATAAATGCCATGGATTACAAAGACATACAAGATTTGGATTCTGTTATGATTAAAGGAGAAGTAACAAATTAACCCAATTAGTTAGAAATTTCATGATAGAATATCGAAGTTCAGAATTACAAATTAAAGCAGAAAACTGGGGGAAATTTTACATCCAAGGATTCTGATAAAGACTTGTTCGATAAAATAAATAGGGAATTGACTCAAATTTATAAGAATACAAGCCATTCTCCAATTTATAAATGGTCAAATGATAGGAACAGACAAGTTTCAGATGAAGTAATTAAAATCATTGCTAGTCATATGGAAAAATTCTCTAAATCACTGTTGATAAGAGAAATGCAAATTAAGACAATTCTGAGCTATCACTACACACCTCTCAGATTGGCTAAGATGATAGGAAAAGATGATGAATATTGGAGATGTGGGAAAACTGGGACACCAATATATTGTTGGTGGAGTTTTGAACTGATCTAACCGTTCTGGAGAGCAATTTGGAATTATGCCCAAAGGGCTATCAAACTGTGTATGCCCTTTAATCCAGCAGTGTCTATAGTGAATCTATATCCCAGAGATCACAGAAAAGGGAAAAGGATCCACATATGTTTGTAGCAGTCCTTTTTGTAGTGGCAAGAAACTGGAAACTGAGTGGATGCCCATCAGTTGGGGAATAGCTGATTAAATTATGACATATGAATGCTATGGAATATTATTGTTCTATAAGAAACAATCAGCAAGATAATTTCAGAAAGGTCTGGAGAGACTTACACGAACTGATGCTAAGTGAAGTGAGCAGAACCAGGAGATCACTGTACATAGCAACAAGAAGATTATGAGAAGATCAGTTCTGATGAACATAGCTCTTTTCAAAAGTGAGGTGATTCTAATAGACTTGTGATGGAGAGAGCTATCTGTATCCAGAGAGAGGACTATGGGGACTGAATGTGGATCACAACATAATATTTTCACCTGTTTGTTTTTTGCTTGCTTTTTTCTTTCTGATTTTATTTTTACTTTTTGATCTAATTTTTCTTGTGCAGGATGATAAATGTGGAAATATGTTAAAAAGAATTGTACATGTTTAACATATATTGGATTGCTTGCCATCTAGGGGAGTGGATGGGGATAAGGGAGGGAGAAAAATTTCGAACACAAGTTTTTGCAAGGGTAAATGTCAAAACCTATCTTTGCATGTATTTTGAATACATAATAGTATAATATAATAATAGACTATTATTAAAAAATTGTGAAAGCAAAAAAAGAATTGCAAATTTAAAACATTTCTTGCTGCCATTCACTATATTCCAGGGCCTCTGGATGTGCTCAGAAAATGCAAATCCATTTGAATGTGAATTCCAAATAAATATAATAGACATGGTCATCATACAACTCCCACCTCTACAGCACACAGATGTATTAATCTTTCTAGGAGAATGACTTTTTCCTAGATTGGGCAAGCTTATTTGTTAAATTTAAGGGAAATTTTTGCTAGTAGGCATGACTCTTCAAGACCCCATGGACCAAAAAATAGACCACCTTTTTTTTTTTTTTTCACTGTCTTGAAGAATCTGTCCAAACTTAATGTTTGCTGCTTCTATGAAACTATCCATTTCATCCTCTACCATACTCTCCTGCTTTTGCCTTCAATTTTCCCCAACCTCAGAATCTTTTCAATGAGTCTTTTATTCTCATTATATGGCCAAGGTATTTAAACTTTGGCTTTGGTATTTGTCCTTTCAAAGAGTAATCTTCATTAATTTCTTTAAATAATGACTGATTTTCTTTGCTAAGAGACTCTCAAAAACCTTTAGCACCACAATTCCTTTCCATATTTTTCTAAGATCCTTGAGCTCATATTTCTTATAGCATAGTAGTATTCCGTCACAATAATATACCTTCAGCCATTAAATTTGAAAGCGTTGACTCTGTAACTTTCAGCTTTTTTTATAGGCCAACTCTTCTAGCTATATTTTGCTCCATAGCGTTTAAAACCTACCTTTAACTATATAGACCTTTGTTGACAAGGTGATATCTCTTCCTTTTAGTAGGCTGTCTAGATTTGCCATAGATTTTTTCCTAAGAAACAAGTATTGCTTTAATATATTTAACATGTATGGGACTACCTGCCATCTAAGGGAGGGAAGGAGGGGAAAAGTTGGAACAGAAGCTTTTGCAAGAGTCAATGTTTCAATATTACCCATGCATATATTTTGTCAATAAAAAACTTTAAAAAAGAAACAAGTATTTTTTTTTTTTAATTTCATGGCTGCAGTCACTCTCTGCAGTGATCTTTGAGCTGGGAGTTCTTATACTTTATTGTGGAGGCAATGAGGAGCCTCTGGAACTTCTTGAGTAGTGGTGGTGATGTAGTCGGACTTGAAGATCAGGAGCATCATTTTTGTGACTGAATGAAGGATGGATTGGAGTGGAGGGAGATTTGAGGAAGGAAGACCCAACAACAGGCTATTGCCATAATCCAAGCATGTGATGAAAACCTGCACTAGAGTGATGGCAGTGCCAGAGGAGATAAAGGTGCATAATTTAAGGGTGCAAAAGTAAATCAATAGGCCTTGGCAACAAATTGGATTGGGGAAAAAGCAGTAAGGACTTGAGGAAGACAACCAAGTTGTTAGCCTGAGGGACTTGAGAATGGTATTGCCCTTGATGGTAATAAGGAAGTTGGTAGGTGAGAGTTTAGTTAAAAAGAATTTTTAACTAAAAAGAATGTTTTCAGTTGTGTACATTTTGAATTTAAGATGTCTAATATTTCATTCATTTTATCTGAAAGGCAGTTGGGGATGCAACATTAGAAATTAGAGATCATGTTTAAATCCTATGAATGACAGAAATACAAGAAGAAAAGAAAACCATGTCAATTGAGATTATCATAAAACTTTGTTTTTGCCTTCTGATTTGTTGCAAATCCTAGTCAAAAAAGTAGATTATGTCAAGGTGACTTGTCCAACATCTGTTTCCTTACAGTGTGCTTGACATCTTTCCAACTATAGTATCTTTGGCTAAAGTGAGCCTGCCCCCAAGACGACATTTTGATGGTCTGGATGTATCAGATGTTCTCTTTGGACACTCGCAAACTGGGCATAGGGTGAGTAAAATAGTCTGTTGCTGAGTCTGTCTATTCACTCGTTTTGTGTGTGTGTGTGTGTGTGTGTGTGTGTGTGTATGTGTGTGCACACGCACGAGCGCAGATATATATATCACCCTCCTATGACTGGTATTGTAAAGGGAAACTCTTGAGTCAATGCACTGAGGTCAGACAATCAGGTACTTGAGGCTAATTACTGATTGGACAATATTCTATAAGAATATGCTTGGAAAATGGCCCTTCCCACTATCCTGTGCTGGCCCAATCATTTGGTGTATACAGAGGATTGTGGGAGGGACTAGGAGGTGCAGGGAGACTGGCCAGGGTCACTTCTGTGAGAGATGAAGTGAGGTCACAGAGATCCTATGCGTCCACTCTCTTCACTTCTGCTGCTAAAGATCAAGAATAAAGACTTTTGCTTATCCTGACTCTGGCTGATTCTAAGACACTCAGGGTGCTAACAGGGTCACCACATAGTATGCTATGCATTCCTAAAATATATTGGTCTTCAGCTTTTACTCTACAGAGATGCTTCACTTTATGCAATAGGTAGGTATCCAAAAAATATTTATAGAAACTGAATTCTATTTTGAATATATTAAGGGTATACACAATTTTAGGATCCTGAAGTGAATTCTTTTGTGAAATAAATGATACTGTAAAATTCTGAACAATTCCATATGTTGATTTACTTCAACTTGGGTTATACATGAATCATTTCAAGCTTCTTGTTTCTTGATTTATTCTGTGACTTTTCATTTTGGATCTGGAGATCAATGATCATTATTTTCAAGTATTTTAATGGCTATTGTCAGGAGGAAGAATTAGATTTGTTCTGTGTGATGCTCCAGAATAAAAGTAGGGGGTGGTGGCTGGAAGTTGCAGGGATAGACTTGATGTAAGGAAAATTTTCTAATGATTAGAGCTCTCCAAAAATGAAATGGACTCTATCTGGGTGACTGGCTGCTGTCTCACCAGAGATCTTCCAAAAAAAAAAAAAAAAAAAAGACTTTTCTTTTTGGAGGCAATCAGGATTAGGTGAATTGCCCAGAGTTGCACAGCTAGTAAGGGTCTGATGCCAGATTTGACTTCGGGTCCTCCTCACTCCGGGCCAGTCCTCCATCCACTGCTCCATCTAGTAATTCTGGATGACCCCTTTTAAAGTCTGTTTGAAAGTCTCTTGTTCAGGTTCTCTGGATTAGATCATTTCTGAGGTCCCTTCTAAAACTAGAGTTCTGTTTTGTTAATTCTCCCTGCTTTCTAATCATACTGATGTACCTTCTAGTTTTCTGACATTCTCCATACCTAAGGCAGGACTCCATACAAACTGTGTGATTAATCATTTGTACTGTCTGCCTCCTGAAGCAATGAATGTTTGAATCTAGGGACTGATCCCTTTTGATCTGCCTGAAACTAAGTATCGAGTGAGTGATTAGTCTTTCAGTGAATTCTCAAAATAATGACTGAGGTGAGTAAAACAAGCAGGAAATGTCCATGATGCTGGCAGCTAGATGTTATAAATGGATAAAGAGATTGACTAAAATCAGGAAAACTCAAGTGTGAATCCTTCCTTATACAGTTAACTCTTTGATCCTGAACAAGTCACTTATTTCCTCTTTGCCTCAGTTTCTTCATCTGTAAAATTGAGATAATAACATTTTCTTCACAGGGTTGTTGTAAGGATCAAATAAAGTAATATATGTAAAATGCTTTGTAAATCTTAAAACATTATATAAATGCTATTACAGTAGTAGTGGTAGTAGTAGTATGGTTACTATTATCATTACCTAGTTATTTCCACAAAGTTTCCTTTCACCAAAAGAAAAAGGAGAGGGGAAGCTGACTGATATTTGTATTTATTAAAAAACAACAACAACAACAACAAAAACCTGTGACCAACTTCTTAGTTAAAGAAACCAAAGAAGCTATCTTGGTGACCTTTTGTTATTTAGTTATTTCACTTTTGCTGAATTCATGACCCCATGTGGTGTTTTCTTGGCAAAGATACTGGGTTAGTTTGCCATTTCCTTTTCCAGCTCATTTTACAGATGAGGACCTGAGGAAAACTGAGTGAGGGATCTTGCCCAGGGTCACACAGATAGTGTCTAACACCAGATTTGAATTCAGGAAGAGAAGTCTTCCTGATTCCACAATCTATCAATTGTATCACCCTTTGGCTTGTAAAATACCTTCCTGCACCCAAGCTTTATTTTATAAATGAAATCCCTAGACCTGGAGAGGTAAATTATCTCAGTATGTTAAACAACAAACTGTATGGTCAACTTTCCACATCCTTACTTCTAAAATATAATACTTCTGGTTGTAGCAACATAGGATTTTAGAGTTGGAAGAGACTTTAAGATAGTAGCTACAGATAGGTGTCTTCATCCAACAGAGTAGGAAATTGCATAGGAAAAGTTGTCCAAATTCATAGAGGTAATAAGTAGAAGAAATTTATTTTAATTCAGTCTTGACTTTCAAATTCATTACTCTTTCTCTACACATCAGGATGCAAAAGGTTTTATTTGTCCCAGGTTTTAAGATGGGATGTACTTCTTTCCACATTTCTTTATATCATCCAGTCTCCAGTGGAGCCTTATGTTTAAGTTTACACAGGTAGAATTGGCACCAAATAAAATGTTATAGCCTCTACTAGAATTGAGCTGGAACAGGAAACACTGAGACCTGAAACTTGAATAAGTTGCAAGAAGATATTGATTTCAGTCTCTGGTCTTACAATCCTGTGTGTGTATGTATGTTCCTATTTGGACATAACTATAGGGTGATAAGCAAGTAGAGAGAGCCTTCCAGCCCTTTATACAGACTCTTAGAATCTCAGAATTGAAAGGGATTTAAAGATCTCCTCCCAGTAGAGTAATCCTTACTACAGTTATCAGTGACAGGTAGTCACAATTAAGCTGTGCTTAAATGCAGAACAATGGGGAACTTATTACCCTTCAATTCAGCCTTTTCCAATAAATTAAGTTGTAATTCTAAGTTCCTTTTTAATGATGGAAGAAAATAAGCATTAAGCATACACTATGTGCTAGGCTTTGTGCTAAATATTTTACAAATATTTTCATTTGATCCTCACAACAACCCTAGAAGGTGGGTGCTAATATCCCCATTTTATATTTGTGGAGTCTAGGAATGACAGAAATTGTAAAATAAATGACTGAGGCTGGATTAGAACTCAGGTTTTCTTGACTTCAGATTTGTGCTCTACTCACTATACCAACTTGCAGCCTTTAAGCCAAAAATATGGTTCTGTAAGTTCTGCACTCTGGATTCTTACAGACTAAATCTATTCATATTGATTCTTTAAATATCTGAAAACATTAATTTCATCCTTCCTTTCTCCAACAAATTTTTATTTTTTTAGATTAAATATATCTCTGGTTTCTTCAGATGTTTGTCATTAGATATGGGTTTGAGGTTTCTTGTTCCCTAATTTGCAAATATGCTTCATAAATATAGTGCTTTAAACTAAATATGATACTTTAGACACTCATTTGATCAGCAAGAACAAAGTAGGCTTGTTACCTCCCTTGTTTCTGGACAGTATCAGCCTTTGTGTCCTGCATTTTGAAACTGAAAGTTACAATGTCATGGTGATGGTACACCAGGATGTCAACCTGCATGTAAGCCAACCTCCCCACTTCCTGGTTTTGCTGTGTTAGAAACTGCAAATTGTCCAAGATGGTTCCCAGCCCAGCCCAGCCCAGCCCTCTTGGAGGCTGCCTTTGGCCAAAGATCACTTCTTTTTAAGGTCTCTGAATATTACTTTTCTATTCATAGAATGACAAGGAGTAGAATAGGGATATGGGATGTGAGAGGAGATTGACTATTTGCCTCATTCCTTTTCAAAACATAAATGAACACATAATTAAGAGAGATCAACTACTTTGGGATTAAAAGTCAAGGACTAGTTTCAAAGTGACTTACTGAAACAAACTGTACTCCCCCTCACAGTTTTTACAATAGAGCAAAAGACTAATATGAGCAAGCACTTGCTGAAGAATACCTCTCCACACTCCCAGAGAGGATAAAGTTATTTCTAACTCGAGACAGGTATCCTTAGAAGGGAAGTGTCCTCATACGAAGTTCATGTGTATGCTTGTCATTCTTTTAGTCATAATGTGCATTTCTCTTAAGACACCCAGAATGGGATTGTTAACTTTTCTGAAGTGCCAGGTTCTCCTTTTTAGGAAGGAAGAATGAAATGTCTCCTTTGGCCAATATCCTGGTTCTCTGCAAGGAAGAAATAAATGAAGGCATTTTAGTTTTCAGCTTATTTTCATTTTGGTGGAGTGAGTTAGATAACATTAATGTTAGCTGGGACTCTTAGAAGCACTAAAGGTAACAAGTGTGGAATATACATTAAGCTAAGTAGTCATTTACCCAATCAACTATATTTTGTTGCTAAACCTAGTGGAACAGATAGTTACTACTTCAACAAATGTTTCTAATTTTTGAGCCCAATGGAAACTTTAAATAATATAAGCTCCATCCCAAGGATATATAGTCATGATTCATTCCAGGCAAATTTTTTAATGCAGAAGCCAAACCTACCATCCTACCAAATACATGGATCATTTATAAACTTTTCCTACTAAATCCTTCATTCTTCCCTTAGAACAGGGAAATTCCTGTTTCTACTTGCTTCTTTTTTTTTTTTTCACACATGAAAAACACCAGGTAAGGACATATTTCCTCAACATAAACAGCATAGGGCTTAGCCAAAGATGAATAACTCTAAGCTAAAATGGGCTAAGGCTGAGTCCAAGTTTTTTTTAAGATTCCTTGATCAGAAGTCCCTGTGTGAACAGTTCACAACCCGTGACAAAGGTGCTAAAGAGGAATTCCTTAACACAAACCTGACCTGTTCTTTTTTTTGTTGTTGTTGTTGTTTTCTGGGTGAGAAGTCTACATCTATATAGATGGTTAAAAGTTGTAATTTACATATTATAAACAAGTTTTAAAAATATCTGAAATGTATAGGGAACTGCTCAAAGGCTCCAATGAGCACATTAGCCCTTATTACATCTATTTCTGCGTATGGGGAATGTGGAAAAGCGTTTTTCAATGGCATCCTGTCTGCTGCAAACAAGTCATTGCTTCCTCTTTTAGGTGCTATTTCATCCCAACAGTGGAGCAGCTGGAAGTTATGGTGCCTTACAGACAATTCGTTTGGGGCAATATAAGGCCTTTTACATCACTGGTAAGATTCCCTCTTGCTAGCCTAACTTCCTCAGCTTTTCCTTCAAAAGAAAGTTCATTTATTAGGATTCATTTCATTTCCCAGCCCCCTTCTACTTATATCCACAGGTTGTAATCCCCTATGATTAGTGCCCTGATTTTTCTGAAGCTGTAATTGACTCTTACTTGGGTTCTGTGAGAAGAATGCCTCCACAGCTCCCCTAAGCCACTTGTGCCTCTCACTCAGCTGCCTTTCACCACAGACTACTAATAGGCTCCATGTTTGTTCTCTGTGCTCACAATTGTTCAATATGTTCCTTCTACTTTGCTCTATCTCAAGTTCAGAGCTATTTCTTGCACTCTTTAAGTCTTCTTTCACTTAAAAAAGTTGTTCCATTTTACTCTTATATTATAAATGAACGCTAGGTAGAAACCTAGATGTTTTTAAAGTGCAATTTAGTTAACAGTAGTTTGCATCAAAAATAGACTCTTAAAAGTCTATTTAAAAAACCACACAGAATTCTGCTTTTTGGTGCAGTCATTACTTGTTTTGAGGAACTATTTAGGAAACAGGGGCTGAATCAGTCTGATATATAAACTATCTTCCAATTTGGGCTATTGTTGAGCTTTTAAAGAAATTTTAATAAAAAATAATAAAAAATGACTTCTTGAATATGTTGGAGGATACAGATGCAAATTCAAAAATAAATTTCTAGTATTTCTCTCAAGTGGTCTGTCAAAACTTTTAATGCCAGAACTTCATTATGATTTTCTCAAAAACCTCACACTCACACAAGTAAGATATCTATTATACTCCCACATCGGATATATTAAATTATTCAAGATGTATGAAGCCTCTGGCTTGATATTAAAGCTAACCACCTTTGCCTTTGAGCCTTTTCCATCATAAAAGCTGATGCTTAGATGTGAGCAGAGGTATGTGGCTTTCAGGCTGCAACACTCTCTAATATGTACCCAATGATTTTAATAAGATTTTAATGTGCTGATTTATCAATAAATAGGAGATATATAAATACATGTGTGGTTTTCTAATTCAATATGCAGTTCACATGGATCTTTATGTATGGTTTACTAGTCCCTGTTTGTTTGATTTTCACATTGCTACCAAAACACATACATAAAAAGAGCTTTGTCCTTTGAAGTTACAACTGAAAAATGTATACTTATTCTGATGTTTCTTGCACTCAAAATATATAAAAATTGCACTCTTCAATAAGAATTTGCCATTAGAGGATAGTTACAAGAGGATGCTGCAGGTTGACAGTAAACAATGGTATTTATAGCTTTCTAAGAATTTACTGGGAAGGAATAGCATACACCTGCACATGTGAGCTCTGGTAATGTTTGTTAAAAAACTTGAAGTTTTTTAAAAAAACCTATACACCATTTCAATCTTTGGAATGTTGGTGCTTGCAACACTAGGCTATGATTAATGGATTATGTTTCTTCCTTTTCTTTCTAGGTGGGGCAAAAGCTTGTGATGGAAGCCTTGGACCCGAACAGCATCACAAACTTCCTCTTATTTTCAATCTGCAAGAGGACCCTGCAGAATGTGTACCTTTAGATAGCAGTAGTGCTATCTACCAGGAGATGTTGCCTAAAATCACAGAGGCGCTTGTTGATATTCTTCAGGATATCTCTGGTGATAACACTTCAGTAGCAGATTATTCTCATGATCCTTTAGTTATCCCCTGTTGCAGTACACTCAAGATAGCTTGTCGATGCCAACTCATATAATTAATATCAGTGTTGCAGTCATGGGGATTACAAGAAGGAAAAAGAAATCATTTGGGCTTCCAGATTTCCGTTTTCTGGAACTTTCAATTTTCTAAACATTATGGTTTTCAACACAAAATCTGGGATCTTGTTTCAAAACCAGTATTTAGCATATTACATATGCTGTCCTTTTTCTTTTTCTACATCAGATTTAAAATAAACAAATCAAAGAAAATAATTGTTCTAGGCAGGGACTTGCCTCTCTAGAGATTTAGAATAAACCCTCCAATTCCAATGGCTCATTTATACTAGATTCATATCAAGTGGGATAAAAAAAAAATCAGAATAATTGCTGAAGCATGAGGTCAAAAGTATGCATTCAGATCCTTTAATGGTCAAGAGTCTCTGTGGTTTTGATTTTTTAAAATATATTTTATTTTATTAAATGTTTCTTAATTACATTAAAAATTTTTAAGTCATTTAAAAAAGTTTTGAGTTCCAAATTTTCTCCTTCCTTCTTACCTCTCTCCCATCTTGAGAAGGCAAGCAACATGATATTTATTATATAAAACATATTTCCAAATTCTCTATGGTTTTGAGAAGATAATAACTATAGTAGTCTCAAGGTTTCTACAGTTCTTCCTGTTTCCCAAGCCCATAAGGAAAAATGAACAACTAATAAATGCAATGTCATGATTTTATTAATGATTTCCTCAAAAGGTAATAAATGTTTTTTTTTTTTTTTCTCTAGCAGTTACTGCAAAAATACTTGTCTGGGTAAATTAATCTATGTGTATGTGTGAGTGTGTATGTGTATAATATACTGTACAAAGAAATACAATTTAATGGGATTTTTTTCC
Organism: Sminthopsis crassicaudata; assembly: GCF_048593235.1. Taxonomy (NCBI): domain Eukaryota; kingdom Metazoa; phylum Chordata; class Mammalia; order Dasyuromorphia; family Dasyuridae; genus Sminthopsis; species Sminthopsis crassicaudata. Next base: position 326,303,492 of record NC_133620.1, read on the forward strand.
CCATAAATACATTTGCACACAGCACAAATTTTAAAAGGATGCCTTTTTTAAAACAAAATTTTGATTACACACCAATATGGTTAAGTTAGCATTTACACTGTAGTTTTAAGATATTTTTTTTCGAGTATTGTATATATAATGTATACCACACCCAGTGAAAAACCAGGGCTGAGGAAAACATGTAAGAATTTAAGAATATACTGTAATTTTTAAAAACTGGAGCACCTGGGGTTACTTCTTCCACCCACACCACCCTGTGTCTGTCTCATACAAATAGAAATCCATTCTTCCACCTTGTCTTTTTTTTTTTTTTTTTTTTTCCCAAAACCACCTGATAAAGGGATGTGCTGAATTCTGAGGTGTGCTTCTCATCATGACTGCTTCGTTTTGCCCTTCTGACTTCCACGGCACAAGATTATCTACCAAAATCAAAACAAAATGTCCTTACTCTTTCCAGGAAGAGGCTGTTAAGTAGGTGTGTTATAAAGAAGACTGAGTCCATGCAAAATCAATAAGGGGACAGGACATGCTATGCTTGACTTGTTAGTCTATTCCTACATTAATCCATAATTGAGACTATAGAAAAACTACCCACTGTATTCAGAAGTAGACTTTTAACAACAGATCTGGCATGATTCCAGAAAAATGAGACTATAAATGAACATATACACTGATTTCATTTTAAAAGGCTCATCTTGGTTGTAAACACTGAATACACGTTAGTATTGAAAATATCCATAAATACCATTAGTTTCAATTCTATCATTTTTAGCTATGTGGACAAGATTCCACTAAACAAACACTCAGACTTATGTGGGTTAGCATGGCAATGAAACTATAACTGACAATCCTCTTGGATATAACATTGCTTTTCAAGGTTACAGCAGTTATCAATTCTGTATTGTAGGCCTCCATCCTGAAAAGTAGCCTATCACTGGAAAAATATTATCTCCACAAAGATAAAAACAGCTCCCCCAATCCCCACCCCAAAGCATCCTTAGAAATCTAAGGAAAATCCAGTTTTGTTATATTAAGTTGCTAATTATGATCAACAAAATAAGTATATGCCAGAGAAGTTTTTTTAGACCTCTGATCTCATTTAGGCCAAGCTAGTCCAAAAGTTCCCTGAATTAGTATCTTGCTATTCTAATTGTGTCAAAATTACTATTCTTTAGGATCTTAAGCATATGATATAAAATTATCTTATGGCTTTTTGAATATTAGTGGAGAGAATTAATTTTTATAGGCTAGGTTAACAGAATGGGAAAGTGACTTCCCCTCTTGGAGGAGAATGTCTTCTTATTGTGTAGTCTGAAGCACTCATTTAGGGGCTCCTAATGCTCACAGGAGGAAACTCATTCTCATCATCAAGACACACTGGTCCCGTTGCAAACTCATGTTCTGGGATAACCTCTCCTCGAAGTGCTCCACCATCCTCGGAATAACCTGGAAGGGCAGAAGAAGAAATGAGAAATGAAAAGTACCAAAATATCCTCATTTAATTGATGGTTTTGTACACAACTACAGGAAAATGTGGGAAGATTGAAGAGTATGATACAACTACTTGCATTTGTATTTTCATTTGCACTATTTGTATGGATGCATGAACGATGAAGTTCAAATATGCCAGTCGAAACTAGCCAACTTGTCAAAAGATTAAAGATAATAATCAAGACAACATGAATTTTGTGTTTACTAAACAAAGGGCATCACTTGTAGGGCAAAAAATAACTGAGAAAAAGGAGATGTTAGTAAACATCACCTTGGGAGGAATAAGTGAACGGTTATAAATCAAACCCCACCAGTCTGATTTCTGCTCACCTGGCACTGTTGAGGACAAAGACGTGGTGCCTGGTCTGGCTACTGTTGCTGCGTAAGACTGAGGTAATGAAGGTTTGAGGTCATTTTCCTTATTCTCTTCTGTCTTTCCTGAGCCAAGTAAGCTAAAATTCACCAATTTAGGGAAAAAGAAAAGAATGACTTAAACCAAAAATGTTTTCAAAGAAAGAACCAGGCTCTAGACTTATCCACTTCTGGATACCATGAACTGAGGCTATATTACTTAGGAAGCAATATAAAGATAGCTAAAGGAAGCCTTAAAAATTAGCACCTAAGCAAGCAAATTTGCTGTTCAAGATATGGTAAACACCAAAAGAAATAAATTATAATCATTCCAATCTACAGTATAAGAACAGATCACACTAAACTTAGCTATAGAAACTAAGCATTAAAAAAAGGACTAAACAGGAAAAGAGACATTATGAATGAGTATTAAACTCCAACCTCTGATTTCATTGATGTGGATACTTTGTCTAAAGATTCAGCTCACCCTCTAATTCAGTAAAATGTCTATGAGAGTCCCTGTGTCCAGAGTAGAGGCGACACCCTATGAATTTGGGCAGGCCAGTCCTTGAATGGTAGACAGTCTATTACTAGACTTTATTTGAAGCCTTTTCAGCTCAGGATTTGCTTGTGCTTATACTCCACAGGCATAGTCTCAAGAGCCTAGATTCATCTACAAGGTGGCACATGAACAAAGTTTAAACATTTGAAGTTTCTAAAATGTTAAATGAAAACTAAAGGATATGTGGACTCAAACCCACCCAACCCTGTCTTACAAAGATTCAGGTACTCAATAAACATCTATAATTGTTGATGACAATAAAGCAAAAGTCCTGAAGCGTGTCACTGATCTTAGAATCCACTTTAAAGAGGAAGCTGTTCTAACACTTGTGAAAGTCTTTATCATTGTGAAAATATTTTTAAGGTGCTCCAAGTCATTATTAATCAGAGAAATGAAAATTAAGACAACTTTGAGATACCACTATACACCTGTCAGATTGGCTAGAATGACAGGGAAAGATAATGTAGAATTTTGGAGAGGATGTGGGAAAACTGGGACATGAGACGTTGGTGGAATTGTGAGTACATCCAGTCATTCTGGACAGCAATTTGGAACTATGCTCAAAAAGTTATCAAACTGCATTACCCTTTGATCCAGCAGTGTTACTACTGGGCTTATATCCCAAAGAGATTTTAAAGAAGGGAAAGGGACCTGTATGTGCAAGAATGTTTGTGGCAGCCCTCTTTGTAGAAACTGGAAACTGAGTGGATGCTCATCAATTAGAGAATGGCTGAATAAATTGTGGTATATGAATATTATGGAATATTATTATTCTATAAGAAACAATCAGCAGGATGATTTCAGAAAGGCCTGGAGAAACTTACATGAATTGATACTAAGTGAAATGAGCAGGACCAGAAGATCATTATATACTTCAACAACAATACTAGATGAGGATCAATTCTGATGGACAGAGCCCTCTTCCACTATGAGATGAACCAAATCAATTCCAATAGAGCAGTAATAAACTGAACCATTTATACCCAGCGAAAGAACTCTGGGAGATGACTATGAACCACTACATAGAATTCTCAATCCCTCTATTTTTGTCCACCTCCATTTTTTATTTCTTTCACAGGCTAATTGTACACTATTTCAAAGTCCAATTCTTTTTGTACAGCAAAATAACTGTATGGACATGAATACATATATTGTATTTAACTTATACTTTAACATATTTAACATGTATTGGTCAACCTGCCATCTGGGGGAAGGGGTAGGAGAAAGGAGGGGAAAAGTTGGAACAAAAGGTTTTGCAATTGTCAATGCTGAAAAATTACCCATGCATATATCTTGTAAATAAAAAGCTATTAAAAAATAACAAATAAAGAAAGAAAAGAAAAAATTTTTACCTGTGGGTCTTGATTAAGATACATTCTCCTCCATCCTGAGGGTCCAAATTATAGATGTAAAGTCTTCCATCAGATGATATCACTAATAGTCTTGGCAACTTCTGAATACTAAGAGCAAATGAAAACATGAAATTTGGTTTTGAAAGAGTTATGTAAATAAGCTACTTGTTGAATCAAAATCTACTCTGGGGTCATTACTAACATCTCTTTCCTTCCACAAAGAAGCCCATCTGACACAATAGCTACATCAAAAAAATTTACTGTAAGTATGTACAACATTAACTCATAAAAGGGGGCTATTAATTCTTCCTGCATGAGTATGTATCTGCTTTGGATGCTTAAAAGGGCAATATGCAAAGTTAGAACATCATCCTTACTAGGATAGGTTATTTCAGTTCAGTGAACTGTTCAGTGAATAAGGTCCCTAACTATAATGTCTATTATAATTTCAACCTCTGTAAATTAGAGAAGAAAGAGGGTAATGCTATACATACGTAGAGAGAGTGCAGATGTTCTTCTGACCAGAGAAATTCAAACGCACAGTGGCAAAGGCTCTGTCCTGGTTCATCATATCTGATACTTGGGAAGGGAGGTAGTTGGTAGCAGCCATGAACATCTTTCCCATGTAACCAGTCCAGGTTGAGGGCTCTTCTGGCCCACTAGTGGGAACAATGAAGAATTGCAGAAATAAACACCTTTCAAAGCACTAATGCCATTAGCATGGACTTAAAATTCTGCCTCCATGGTAAAAACAAAAAGAAAAAGGAAAAAAAAAAAAAAAAAAAAAAAAAAAAGAGACTACAAGGTCAAAAATATTATTTGCTGCATTCAGTTGGATAAGAAACATCCATATCCACTTTATAGCAGAATAGCCTAGGTTTGATTGTTTTTACATCAAAGACATAAAGGCATTATAGGGCTATGTGTCATTTAAACATGCCATGTAGATTCTTAGTTTAAATTGTTTAAAGATGTGTATACTCCAAAATACTAGTTACGGAAAAATCTGTATCCCACAGCAGAGTGGGTTCCTGTAATGAGAAAGTGTAAAGGAAGATGAAAGGGCCAAGGGCTACACCACATTTATGGATAAGGCAGAGTATGTAAGCTCTATGAAGGAGATAGAAAAAGAATGGACTGAACAGTTAAAAGAAAGCCAGGAAATTAATGTCACTGAAACAAAGGAGGTGCAAGTTTTAGGAAAGGAATGGTCAATAATGTTAACTTTTTCAAAGAAGTCAAGAAGAATGAGAACTCTGAAGAAGCCATTCAATGTGATAACTCAGAGATGATTGGTAACTTGAACAGAGGAATTCAGCAGAATAAATCACTCTGCTTGTGTACAGAAAGATTCCTTCATGCCAAGTCTATGCAACCTAAAACATCTTAGGACTGAGGTAAAGATGCACTGGAGGTCAGCTGTGAATTGTTGGAATTTTCTAAACTTCTTGTGAAAAATAAATGAGGCTATTCTAGAAAGGACTGATTTTGGCAAACTCTATCAAAATCAACTGTACTTTAGTGTAATCTTGGTCAAGTCATTAAATCTTTGTGTGCTTTAATATTCTTACTTACTGAAGACATGCTATAAATGCTAATTTAATATGGGGCTATAAATATTATTCAACATGGCCCTCAGGGTTTCTAAACTCTTGAGAGAAAGTAACCAGCCATTATAAGACTACCATTACTTATTGCCTAAAGCTGGACCCTTTTTGGTCTTCTGTTGGTAATTATAGAAGATATTGGTCTATGTTCAATTTCTGCCATACTGCTTTCCAGTTTTCTCCAATTTTTACCACATAATGAATTCTTATCTGAAGTATTTACATTAGTCAAAACACAAGATTAATATATTTATTTGCTGCTATAAATTGTACGTCTCCTCTATTCCATTGATCCATCCTTCTATTTCTTAGCCACTACCAATAATTTTGATAATTGCTACAATATATAGTTTAAGATCTGTTAATTCCTTCTTTTTTTTCATTATTTCTTTTGATATTCTTGACTTTTTGTTCTTTCAAATGAATTTTGTTATTTTTTTTTCTAATTCAGTAAATTTTTTTTGTAAAATATGGCATCAAATAAACAAATTGATTTAGTTAAAATTGTCATTTTTTATTATATTGATCCTGCCTACCCCTGAATCATTAATATTTCTCCAATATTTAAATCTGATTTATATAAAAAAGTTTTTCATAGAACTAAATATAAAGAAATGTTATAAGAAAATCTGAAGAACATGGAACATACTACTTATCAGATTTCTGGATAGGTGAACAATTTGTAAATAAACAAAGAGAAGAGAGAGGTGTAAAATGGGCAATTTTGATTACATTAAATTTAAAAGGGTTTTGTACAAATAAAACAAATGTAACCAAGATCAGAAGGAAAGTAAAAAAATTGGGGAAAAATGTATAGAGGTTCTCTGAGAAAATATATAAAGATTTTTGTCAAATCAATAAGAAGTCATTTCCCAATTTTATAAATGGTCCAAGGATAGGGCAGGAAGTTTTCTAATGAATACATCAAAACAATTTATAGTCATATGAAAAAATTGCTCTATAATATTGCTGGAGAAATGCAAATTAAAACAACAGTGAGATATTTTAAACCTATCAGATTGGCTAAAACTGTAAGAATAAAGTGTCAAATGTTAGAGGGGACATGCAAAAATTGGGACACATTAATTGTTGGAATTGTAAACCGATCCAATCATTTTTGAGAGCAATTTAGAATTACTCCAAAGAGGTATTAAATTGTCTATATCCCTTGACCCAGCAATACCACTACTATGTCTATTTCCAAATATAATTAGGGAAAAGAACAAAAATACTTCTATGTTCTAAAATATTTAAAGCAGCTCACTTTGTGGTGACAAAGACTTGTAAATTGCAGGGATGTCCATTCATTGGGGAATAGTTGAGCAAATTGTGGTATATGATTGTGATGGAATATTACTGTGCTATAAGAAATGAGTTTAATAATTTTAGAAAAAATGCAAAGATTTGCATAAAATAATGAAGCGTGAAATTGGCAGAACCAAGAAAATGTTACATAGTGTTTGAAAGAACAATACTATTTTAAGAATAGCTTTGAATGAATAAAACATTTTGACTATTATAAATACATAAATTAACTACAAAAGATGCTATCTACAGCCAAAGAAAGGACTGATAAATAGAAGTGTATATACAAAATGATTTTACATACATATATGTAGGTGTATTTGTATATATACATAAATTGTATATAACTAATTGTAGTCATCTCCAAACTTGGTGGGGAAGGAGGGAAAAAAACTTTATTATATATTTAAAAGGAATAGCAAGTTATATATAACAGATTTTCAGTTTCATGTGCAATCATCTTTTTAACATTTTACTATTTCATGGACATGCTTGTTTTATTCCACAAATTAAAAAAATAAAGCAGGCCCTTTGTAACAGCCCTACAGAGGCTGCTATGAGAGAGAGAAGAAGAGAAAAGGAGGAGGGGGAGGAAAAGCACAGGAAGAAGAGAAGAGAGAATGTATTAGCAGTAGCCAATTCTGGCAAATTTTGTTAAGTCTTTCAACAATTCTGTGAGAACTATATTGTTCTTAGCATTCCCTAGATTGTTCAAATGCTTTCCATTATATCACATCCACCAAAACAGCAGGCATACAGGAAAAAACAGAAAGTCTCTAGTATAGGTCTATGAGTCCAAGAGATACTTAACAACTATAACCTGATTCTTACATTCTATTTGCTAAGAAATGAAGTTATAAAAAGTTCTAAGATGCTTCCAACTTTAACAAAACTCTGCAACTTCTGGCCTTGTCACATTCATGGGCATCTCCTAAGTCTAGAAAGACAGATCTTTATGATCTCCATCTGTTTTCACAGACTATTTTATCAAGTGTAAGGAATAAGTCCTATTTCTGGCTTAAGGAAATAAAAGGTGGCTTTTATGCTAAGCAAAGGCACTAACATTTACTAGTTAGGGACCAAAATATCTTCAGACTAAATCATGGCTTTTAAGTTTTATTTTGAAAATAAGGTCTTGATATTTAGAGCCACTTGCCTGGAGAAGAGTTTGAAGAGGATGTGGTTTTTACCCAACTCCCAGTGTGATACTTACCTGGAGGTAGGGTTGTCTAGTTTAAAGATGTGCACTGTTTCTGTGTTGCTGGATGCACATAGGAACTGTGAATCCATACTGAAAACTAAGGAGTTGATATTCACATACCTAGGAACAAGAGAATATTATCACTGATAAGGAAAGAGCTAGATATACAACCAAATCTTGTAGAAAAACCAAGGATATTGTCATCTGAAATCATCTTCTAGAAGTTCTAAATAGCTAGAAATTACAAGATCCAATGACTCAATAAAAGGTTATGATTGGGTACAAAATAGCAGGAAGAGTCATTTCTTTTCTTATTGCCCATTACAGGTACTTTGCATACTAGAGACTCTGATACCTTTAAAATCTGACAGAATTCCAAAGAACTGTGCTTTGCATCCCTCTTCTCATTAGATAAGCAGTATTGTGCATGGAACTAGAAATAATACTTTTCTAACTTAAAGGATGCCATTAATAATTTCAATTTTCTTAGGTCCTTTCTTACCAACCCCCTCATATGCACAAACCAGAAAAGGCTCTAATAGCTGGATTATGATCAGTCAAGTTAGCTTCTTTGTTTTTGGTTCTGCTAAACACTGATTGGAATATCTGAGTATACTACTTGGTTACATTTGTCTGCTTCTCACATTCTCTAGAATATATATATATATATATATATATATATATATATATATATATACATATATATATATATATATATATATATATATATATATATATATATATATATATATATATATATATATATATATATATATATATATATATATATAATATAGAAGAGACAACACATATATCCACACCTCCCACACTCTACTTGGTTTCTAGTCATTCCAATACATGATCCTTAGGTATACTTTAAAATGGATTTTAAATTTAACACTGACCTCTTCATTCCTCTCCTAAACTCATAGAGTTTTTGTCCTTCAGGAACAGAAAAAACCCGGATGACTGTGCCCTGGGGAAAAAAAAACAACAATTAACATTTCATAGCCATTAATAGTTTCTATATAGATATTCTTCCATTTCTGTTGCTTATTAACATTCTTTTTTGAGGCAAAAGTACAAAATAAAGCCTATTTTAAAAAATCACTGGGATTGTACACATCTATTCACAAGAGCCTTTCTCCAAAAATAACTTGGATCTTTCTTGCATAAAGCATGACACCTTTTCTTATACAATTGTTTTCAATGTCTAGAAAGTTCTTCATCCCTACTTCTAGAAATCTAAATTATATTTCAAGGCCCCTTTGAAAGCCTCTTCTCCTTTCCCCTGCTGGAAGTAAACTCTCCTTTGAACTAACATACACTATTTACAACACTCATCACATACTACTTTGTATTACAGCTTTTTTCACAAGTGGCTTAGTTTTACTAGATTTAAGTTCCATGAAGGTAGGGACTGTATACTTACCATATCTGTCCCATTCCCCCCAGACACAATCCCTTTACTACAGTAGGCACTTAATATATATTTATAGGTTAAATGAATTAATTTGTTGAATGTGACATGGTATTATTACTAGCAAACTTCATTCTGAAGTTTATGTTTGGCAGGGACAGATGTCAGTCACAATGTAACAATATGAAATCCAAATAGTACCACAAGCTTTCCTCCCTCTCCCTCCCAACCATTACTTCACTTTTGGAAGAAGAATTAGGCAACAAGAAGTCATACCCACTCACTTTCTCAGAAGCACTGGCTAGCTTAGATCCCACAGAGTTGAAGGTGATGGCTGCAAGTGGACCTTCATGGGCCGGAATTGTGCAGACTGTTTTCTGTTAAGGATAAAGAACAAAAGAGATTTAACTTAGGAAGAAAGCAGAGACTTCTTCCTCATCTCATATTCTCTATCTATCTTACTGTATTTCCTCTGCCAATCTCCCTCTCACCCAGGGCATAAATATGTAAAACTAAACCTTCCTGCCTTCAGATAGTCGTGCAAACAAGCCTAATGATATTACTGAATAAAAGTGGATGTCTTCTTAGCTATGCCCCCGTGTGTAATCTCAGGTACTTCCCAAAGAGTCACTGCTATGCTCTGTGATCTCCAAAAAAAAAAGATATTAACAGGTATGCTGGTCACAGAGTTATTGCAAATAACAATAATATTTCATTAATAGGTATACATTAATCAAAGACATTGCATAATGAAATATCTCCAATGACAATCAGACTGGTAAATGTCAAAGTTAGCTTCTCACTATTCCTCACAGTTATATCTGATTAATTGATTGGCTGGCCTTACAGCAAATATCTTTTGTCCTGGACGCTACCTTCTTCTACATACCTTATCCCACGAAGGGTAAGGGAAGTGTAAAGACAAATATTTTATTTCTTCTTTATGTAGCTCTACTCTGCCCCCATAACTATTTGCCTCATTTACTAGCAAGTTATATTCACATCTGGAAAATTCAAATTAACTTACCAGAGTATTTCCATCATAAAGTACAATTTCTCCAGTAGTTAAGCTTCCAGGGTAGGCAAGGTAAGAATTGGAATGGTTAATAGATAGGGCACACAAACCTGGTAAAGAAGATAGATTGAGAAGGAAATTAAGTTAATTTTTAAGCAGCAATTTAAATAACTATAGCATCACCTACTGGTAAATGAGAAAAAGTGCTCTGGGGACAGTTACCTTGATTTATTGTTTCAACTAAAGACTTGAAAAAAGTAAAATGCCCCAATTTGCCTAACTTTGGCCATGGGGGAAAAAAAAAAACTGATATTTTTTGGAGCCAAGCAATTAGATTTTGGAATTTGAAGAAAAATGCTTTCAAATTCCACCCCCTGAGGTTAACAAGCACCAATTTCTCTTCCTCATTCTCCTTCAGCTACATTTGTTGGTAACAAAACTTCTTATAATAAGTCAGTGGTTAAATATAACTAACTGGTAGTCTCAAATTGGAGCCTTATGTAGTGAAGGAAAGAGTCTAATGACAAAAATATGGCTGATTTCTAATACCAAATGTTGTGTTAGGGTAAGAACTAGGTGATTTCATGGGGGTAAAAGGTTTCTTACAACTCTGTGGTTAAAGAGGCCATACAGACAAATAAATGCCATACAGTCAAGCCATTAGATTAAAATAATTTATTTTTATTTACATGTTACCTTTTAAAAATTAAAGATACGTAGAATAGTGATTAGACAGCTAGCTTCAGACTTAGGAAGGCTGCTGAGTTCAAGTCCAGGACATATACTGCCCATGCAACATGGCATAGTGGATGGTCTCTGACAAGCTGCTAGAATGAACTGAGTTCAAATTCTGCCTCAGGCACATCACCTGAGTGACCTTTAAAAAGTCATAACTTATCTGTGCCTCAAATTTCTCATCTATAGAATGAAGAGGTACAAGATGGGGTTGGACTATGATTCTATGATCCAGAGCAAAACACAAACACTCAGTGCCCCATGGAGACTGTATATGTTGCAAAACAGGTGCTGATCTGCTTTGGTAGAGGACCTTTCTTTATCTAGAACTTCCTATACCAATACACACACAAATCTGGTTTAAAAAAAAAAAAAAGTAAAATTCAGAAGCATTTTGTTTTGAAGTAGGGGTATTCTTACAACAAGTGTTTACCACATAAATTTATATCACATCATTAAATTTAAGAAGTTAGTAAGGTCAAGTGCCCCTTCCCCTCAACTACCAGAATATGGATTTTGAAATGTTTGGAAAAACCTAAATAGACAGCTAGATGGTGCAGTAGAAAGAGTGTCAAGGTTGGAATCAGGAACCAGTCTCAGGCACTTACTAGCTATATGACCCTGGGCAAGTCATTTAACCCTTTTATTCTCATTTTCCCCATCTGTAAAATGAACTAGGAAGGAAATGATAAACCACTCCAATATCTTTGCCAAGAAAATTCAAAATGGGGTCATGAAGAGTTGGGCACAATTGAAACTGAATAACAATAATAGGCAAGTGAGAATGAACTTGTTTTAATCATTTAAAAGTCATAGCTAGCTAACTGACTTACTACCATAAGGATTAATGTAGAAAAGTTTACAAAGGTAAATGCAAATACAGGAAAAATTGTTGATTTGAATTTTGATACAAATCATGCTCTTCTCTCTACCAATGTCTGGCAATAATCAGTATCATAACTACTCTTATTACACACAAGAGATAAATGACAGGAAAATAGTTAAGTTGGGCCCTAGGATCCAAGTTACATGCAATGGAAGTTCTGCAGCAGTGATACTGCCAATTCCTGTATTGGGAGCTTTCTTGTGCCTGCCTTAAAAAAAGAAACCACCCATATTTTGCTCTTGGAATTCCAATCGCCCACAGGCAACTGAAAGGAAAAGCTGAAAGGAAAGGAATAACATTTGAGAATGGCAAGGGAAGAACAGGGCTTCAAGTATAAAGTGAGATGAGTTTGGATACAGTGATTCATTTATATGAGCAGAGAATGTGAAATAAAGCTGGAAACTCTGTGAAGACAGAGTCAGGTTTTGGAAGGCCTTAAGTTAAGCTAATGAGTTTGGATTTTATCCAAAAAGGCCAGTAGGCTTATTTTGTCAGTAAGTCACTGAAAGGCATTGAAGGTTTTTAAAAAAGGAGTGTTTCAGAAAAATTAAGTAACAGTAGCTTCCTAAAAAGGATTGAAAATGGAAGGAACTAGAAAGCAAATTGCTATGCACTTTGTAAAAGTAGTTTTGGAGGGTAGCAAAATCTATACATCATTTCCAAATTCAAAGTATAAAGTAACAAATAGCATTTCCAAGGTAAACCCAAGCTAATTACAAGCTTTTCAACTAGGACAAAATTAAAGACTGGTACATTAAGGACCATTATGTCAAACCTTTGGTGTATCAAACCACAGGAGGTAATAATGTTCCCTAGGCAGAAGCTGTAATAATTAAATCATAACTAATTCTTCCTTGCTCCAAAAGTCACTGAAAAAATATAATGCATATACAAACTCAAAATGGAAAGTGTTTCAATATTAGGCAGCTCTTAGACAAAAATATATTTTAGCCAGCATATTCTAAACCATTCTAAGCTTTAATAACTAAATTAAAATGATACTGGGTATTAAATTTTAATAGCTTAAATGGTACTAAGATTTTAGGGATACCCTGTATAGTGTTTTATATATATGATGCCATTTAATATTCCTAAGAACCTTTGTTAGGTTGTTTATATATTTCTATTCTAACTTTAAAGATTAATACACTGGGGAATCAGAAAGTTTAAGGGATGTGGTCACATGACCAATAAGTAATATATTTGGAACTTTTGCCCAGATCATCTTATTTCAGAAGTCCAGTGTAACATACTTTCCATCATTCCATATTTCTGCGAATTTTATTTCCCTAGAAGAGCAGCCCGGTTTTGTTAGAAACTTCCATTTAAATTTTTAGAGTCCTCTTTAAAAATGCACTCAGCAATGGCCTTCCAGGTAAGGTGGTGATATCAAAGGTCCATAGATAAACTCAGGTCTCCCAAGGAAAGCCCAAATATATCTGAAAAGGCTCACAGAAAGATCAATAAGATGTCAGTTTTTAAAAGAAACAAATCACTTCTTTCATTCTGTTCAGAACTGTACAGTTCAGGTAAAAACAGAAGGAAGGCAAAGAGAGACTGCACCAGAGGAAGTTTCCCAGAGGCAGGGAGAGGTGATACATAGTTAACTGCTACAAATGTACTTGAAGTCATCCCATACTCTGAACAAGGACATTGCTAACCTATGCCAACTGCAATAACTGGTCGGAAGCAAGATCTTGATCTTGGCCTATCAGAACATAAAAGAGAGACAGAAGCAGTTGTGATAAGATTGTGTACAATATCAGGTCCTTCTGAGCACTGATAATCATACCAGCAGATAGGAACTGTTTAATGCCTGCATACCAGCAACAGAAGGAATATGAAGAGAGCCTGAGAACATGGTCTCCAAAAACAGACTGAGGCCTGTCAGGCTGCATCAAGGACCAGAATCACTTGAAAATCATGCAAAGTGGAAAAACAGAAAGGGCCTAAACTTATAATACTGTACCAGGAAAGTAAAATAAAATCCAAAAACTGAAACAGAGGACAGGGCCAACCACTAACCATCATATCAAAGAACCACAATAGCAACCAGGCTATAGAGGGGACAGAAACAAAGAAGGCCTACCCAATGAGAAACATATTTACGCACTACTTTCTAGAATTGTATGACATTGTTCTCTCCTTAGTCTTCTCAGATGTGAACAAGGAGAATAAGGAGAGCACACTGTCATACAATTCTAAAAGAAGTGAGTGAATAACAGTGTCTGAAGCTGGAAAATTGGGGTATATATACAGTCAAGAAATATGAGCACTGAGAAAAAAAGCCATTAGACTAGGCAATTAAAAAGATCACTGATAACTTTGGAGAGAAATATTCCAGTTAAATGGTGAGGTCAGAAGCTAAACTGCAGAGAGTCAAGAAGAGAATGGGAGGAAAGAAAACAGAAGCACTGGTTATAGTTATATATTATAAAAAACTGATTTAGAAAACAGGTCAATAAGAAAAAAATTAAGAATCACACTCCTAGAAAACTATAGAAACCAGATATTTCAAGAAATCATAAAAAGAAAATATCTCAGAAATATAAGAACTTTCTCAAGCTAGAGAAGAAATGGGTAAGAAAGAGGAAGAACTTATTATTTTGCATAAATGAAATGATTAAGAGTACAAATATGTAAAAAGAGATGGAAGACAGGCATCTCATTTCATCACTCTTATCTGCCCATTTAGGTATAATTCATTCTTTTTTAGTGTTGAGATTTCTTTTCTTTTCTCACATTCTTTTTAAGAAAAGATCCAGGAAGAAAAGAAGAAATATTACAATTTGATATGACATGGGAAAATAAAACAATTAAACGCTACAATGAATGTGAATGGGATGCATTTACTCATAAAATGAATGAGAATAGCAAAATGAATTAGAAAATAGAATCCTGAATTATATTATATATAACATTTTTAAACCACAGAATATTATGTTTCTTTTTTTTTCTCCCAATATTTTTAAGATAATTTCATAATGAATAAAGTACCCGGGAGTCTTATCAAAATACATATGGGAAATAATAGGGATAAAATGATAAAAATGGTCTTTACAGAAATAGAGATATGAATAATTAAAAGACATTCATGGTTAGGATATATTATTATAATAAAAAGAATACTATCTAAATTAATTTGGAAATTCAACCCCTATTAATCAACTACCAAAAGATAACTTCTTGGAACTAAGTCAACAAATAATAAAATATAATAATAATAATATTTTTGTATTCTACAATATTCATTTAGAGATAGAGCCAAAAATTTCAAAGGAAATGATGAAAAAAAGTTGGAAGAGATTTCAAACTACATTATCACAGTCACCAATAAAAATAACTTGATATTGGTTAAAAAATGGAAAAGCCGATCAACAGGAGCATGTTAGGTATATAAGACATAGAAAAAGTGTTCCAAACACTCCATGACACAAAATACTAGGGGTATGGACTTTGTTATTCAATAAAAACTACTGGGAGAACTGAAAAGCAGTTTAGGAGAAATTAAGCTTATAATATCTCACATTAAATTTTATAATTCTTTCTATAATAAGCTCCAATTAAAAACAATTTTGAGGTTGTAGCTCATACTCATTATATTGAAAAAGAAGATCAAAAAAGGAAAGCAAAATGACACTAATATACCCTTCCTGGTGCTGTGAACTGATCTGATAATTTTGGGTAGTAATTTGGTACTACATCCATAGATTATTAAACTGTATATATACCCCCCAAAAGTCAAAACATTAAGGAAAATGAGCCAGATGGACAAAAATATCTGTAACAGCATTTTTTGTTATAGTAGAGAGCTAGAAACAAAGTGAATGAATATCAGTTGGGGAATGGCCAAACAAATTAGGATATATAATTTTAAGAAAATATTATGGGACTACTGTTATTGTTGCTATTCAGTCATTTCAGTTGGGTCAGATTCTTCGTGATCCTATTTGGGGTTTTCCTGGCAAAGATACTAGAGCAGTTTGCCATTTCCCTCTCCAGCTCATTTAGATGAAAAAACTAAAGCAAGCAGGGTTAAGTGACTTGCTCAAAATCACATATCTAGTGTTTGAGCCTGGACTTGAACTCAGGTCTTCCTGACACCAGATCTCAAACCATGCTCAATAGAATGACCAAACATGACTCCAAAGACTAATGACCAACTATATCTCCCATTTTTTGGAGAAAGATGTGGGCTGTAGGTGTAGAATTAAACAATATTTTTTTCAGCTATGACCAATATAGCACAAATTTATTTTTCTTGATTACACTTCTTCATTACAAGAAAGATCTTATATTTTGGAGATTAGGAATGGAAGAATAGCAATAGTGATTTGGAAGGAAAGGGGAAAAATATTAAACATTTTAAAATATCCCCCTCTTCTCAGGATATTCAGAAGGGAACAAAAATAAGCAAAGTAATGTTCTTATTGTCATGTTAAATTTATATATGTTTTAAAGTTATATTAATAGATTCATGATTTCATATACAATCCTTTTTTCCTGGCCTCCTATGAATATGGAAATATTTGTATTTGATGATGACCTTTTAAGTTCACGATCATATTATTTTATATGCACTCTATCCTGCTATATAAATCTACCTTAAAGCTATATCTAAGATTTACCTGCAGGCATCTTAAAAATTATGTGCCTCATTATAATGGTAATATTAGTAATATATTAATCACTTGTATAATAATCCACAGAACAACAAATATAAAAGAATAATAGCAAGATAGTCAGTTGTCCAAATTTCTACTTGAATCTCATTGAAAAAGTTAAAAAGTACAAGATAGCCATAGTAGGAGCAAACAATAAGAGTGGCTCAGGCAGTGGATGGAGAATCAGCTTTGGACCGGGATCTAGTCCCATAACCCATAGATTGATTGTCTATTCTTAAGCTAACCATTTGCTGCCCCATGTAATTCTAAGAATATAAAGTGAAGATGTGCATTAGTGGGGATGGGGTGCATGGGCAGTATTTCTTCACAGTGAATTTCCAACAATTAAAATACAGGTTCAACCTAAAACCAAAACCCAACAACCATTTATGCTTATATAGCACTTTAAAGGCCAAAGAACTTTCCTACAACTCTGAGATGTATTATTATCCACTTTATACAGATGAGGAAACAGGATGAAAAGTCAAATGGTTAACCAGAGAAATAAGATTAGTGTAAGAGCCAGAATTCCTGCCTACTTTCTAATTTTAAGAAAGCATTTTTTTCTAGTAGGAAAGAGTGAATAAGACCCCAGCAAAAACAAACAAAATCCTTGTCCTTGGAAGCTAGGAAAATCATAGGAGGGGGATTAGCAGGAGAGGACTTGAATTACTAAATACAATCAGAAAGCCAAAGCATTTCAGGAAAGCTGGGAGAAGCATTGACAGAATTATCTAGTCCTTAAATGGGCATTTGGTCCTTAAGTGGGTCTTTGTTATTGTGGGCCCTGGTTGAATTCCTTATCCAATTCCTTGCATTGACAAAAATCATCATGACCCCACAGTTATAAATCCAATCAGAAGGCCAAATTATAAATATCAACCCTTAGGAATGTAGTTTCTATTGAAGTAGCCATAGTGTCACAGAAATTTAGCCTTCTTACGAAACACCACAACAATGCATTCACTTTTTTTCCTTGTTATGGTTATGGCTCTATGGTATCACTAGTTCTTTTTTTTTTTTTTTAATGACTTAAGCAGGTCTATTTAAAAATTTTATTTATTTATTATACCTTTTTATTTACAAAACACATGCATGGGTAATTTTTCAACACTGACCCTTGCAAAATCTTCTGTTCCAAATTTTCCCCTCCTTCCTTCCCATTCCCCTTCCCTAGATAGCAAGTAGTCCAATACATGTTAAATATGTTAAATCCAATATATGTATACATATCCATACAGTTATCTTGCTGCACAAGAAAAATTGGATCTAGAAAGAAAAAAAAAACCTGAGAAAGAAAACAAAATGCAAGAAAACAATAACAGAAAGGGTGAAAATGCTATGTTGTGGTCCACACTCAGTTCCTACAGTCTTCTCCCTGAGTGTAGATGGCTTTCTTCATTACTCAACAATTGGAACTAGTCTGAATCAACTCATTGTTGAAGAGAGCCACGTCCATCCGAATTGATCATTGTACAGTCTTCTTGTTGCCATGGTTCTGCTCATTTCACTTAACATCAGTTCATATAAGTCTCTCCAGGCCTCTCTGAAATCATCCTGCTGGTCATTTCTTACAGAACAATAATATTCCATAACATTCATATACCATAATTTATTCAGCCCTTCTCCAATTGATGGGCATCCATTCAGTTTCCAGCCACTATGAAAAGGACTATCAGATGTCACTAGTTCTTTAGAAATTTAGCCTGCTCTCAACAGCATAATAAAATTTTTGTCTCTTGATTGGAAGATGATCTCAAACTTACAAATTCTTTTGAGATTCCTTGTGACATTTGCCCCAAACTCCAATACATGTTTGAGGTTCAACCCTCATACCCCATCATTACCATTGCCAAGAAATGATGGGCCAGGACAAACCTCACTCATTGTACAACTGCCTGGTAATAAAGTCAACCAAAATCACTAATACTTGTGCCACTTTCAATGAAAACAACAGAAATTTCATAATGATCTAACACTAAATAAACTGCTAATTGTCAAAATAATTTTAGATCATGTGAAACTGAAAAACACACACTTTTTTTTCTTTTAAAGATTTAGACTAAAAAATTGCACTGGTGTTCCTCTTCTACCAAATTTCATCAGCTATTGGGCTTCAATATGAGTTGTAAGTTGATATTAGGAAAAGAAAAAACAGAACTTAAGTTTTTAAATGTTATCTAATTAATATTAACTATAATCTATTTGGCAGAAATCAGGGCCAGAATCCCTGCCTTTTGGATTCCTTGAATTTTTAATTTACAGCATATTTTTTTCAGGTAGTATTACTAATAATAGATTTCAACATCTATCACCACTGTCTATTCAACACCAGCTAAGATAAGGAAGAACTTTGGCCTGTGATACATAGGGGTCATTAATAGTTTACTACATCTATGGAGGGTGAACAGACCCTGGAGCAAAATTACTGCTGGCCTGATTTTGCATGTATATTTCTATGTGGCCTGAATCAATCCATCAATTTTCCATGAAAGGTTATGAGTACTGTCATGGTTGTAGAATTGGTAAATCTTTTTGATGGTTTATGTCTCTTAATTGCTTAGAGTAAGGACTGCTGGGCTGTCAGGAAATTGAGTTTTCTTGTGGCTAACCATTTTAAAGGAAATCATGAAATCTTTGAGTCAATAGGAGTTGCAAAGTTAAAGAAATTAAGTTATGTCAGAAATGGATTCGCCTGGCAGCTTAAAAGTTATCAATTGTCATTTATTCACCAAACCCAAATGACATTAGAAATGAGCAGTCCTACTTACTAAAAAAGTGCTCTTCAATCTAACATGTGAAATCCCACTAGGAATTAGAATACAGAGATTAGGTTCTCTGAGCCAGTGTCCTCCTTACAATTTCACTAGAAGATGTAAACAGATTCATGACTTCATCTGTGTGATTAACTCCATCTGCTTAAATTTGCTTCATACCTTGAATAGACATTTTGGTGATTTTTAAAAATGTAATTAATTTAGTAATTTAGTTTTTTTTCCCAATGAACCCAAATCTATTTTTCCCCTGCCTTCCATCATCCACTGGAAATATAAAATAGAACATTTATAACTAATAGGCAAGCATAAGCTGAGCAAATTCGAAAACTGGCCATGCCCAAAACATAAGTCTGTCTTTGTAACCATTACATCTCTATCAGAAGGTGGATAGCATACTTTATCATTAATCCTCTGCAACTGTGTTTGGTTACCATCATGATCATAGTTTTTCTTTCTTTTTTTTTTTTTTCTATTATAGCTTTTTATTAACAGATATATGCATGGGTAATTTTATAGCATTGACAATTGCCAAACCTTTTGTTCCAATTTTTCCCTTCCTTCCCCCCACCTTATCCCTCAGATGGCAAGTTGACCAATACATATTACATATGTTAAAGTATAAATTAAATACAATATATGTATACATGTCCAAACAGTTATTTTGCTGTGCAGAAAGAATTGGACTTTAAAATAGTGTACAATTAGCCTGTGAAGGAAATCAAAAACGCATGTGGACAAAAATAGAGGATTGGGAATTCTATGTAGTGATTCATAGCCATCTCCCAGAGTTCTTTTGCTGGGTGTAGCTGGTTCAATTCATTACTGCTCTATTGGAACTGATTTGGTTCATCTCACTGTTGAAGATGGCCAGGTCGATCAGAATTGATCATCATATAGTATTGTTATTGAAGTATATAATGATGATCATAGTTTTTCAAAATTCTGTTTCTTTTACAATATTAATGTCTTTATAGAAACTGCTCTGGTTCTGTTCCATTTCTCTCTAAACCAATTTATGCTATACAGGATTCTCTGAAATAGTTTTTCTTTACCATTTCTTACAGCATGTTAACCATATATTCATTTACTTTAATTTGTTCAGCTATTCCCCAATTAAAGGACACACTCTCAGAGGCTAATCCTTTTTTTTAATCACCTCATTAGAATGAAATTTGTTTTGCTTTCTACTATTTCCTTATTGTCATTATCCTTCAGTTTAACCTTCATCCCTATCTCTACTCATTAATATTGACTGGGTTTAACATATTTGATATAAGTATATTTATATATTTTCATATAAATATACTTTCCATAAAATTCTGTGTCAATATCAGATAAGAGTGAAGTTCAACTGACATTTGCTCTCTCTCCATCTTTTCCTCCACGCTTTAATATTTTTCTTCTCAAACACTTCAATTATAAGAAATAGCAAGTTTCTCCCCTCCCCTCCCCTCCCTTCCCTTCCTTCCTTCAAATAGAATATTTTTACCCTATCTTTACTTTCCTCTCTTAAAACGCTCAGCATAGAACCAATTCACCTCTAGGTCCTCTTTTCTCCCATTTCCAAAAGAGAAGAGAAATAGGTAAGAGTAAAGTCAGTGAGGCATCTTCTCTTAAAAAAAAATGCATTAAGACAGGTCAAAAAGAAGCACAAATACAAATACAGTTTTGAAAACTACTGCTAGAAATGATTTCCTTAAAAAGTAATCTCTGTAAAACAGAGTTGCAGTTCCATGCATAATCCTCTTTTCTTCTGTTCTACTATGTATATGGAATATATATTTTATTTGCTATTAAATTTCAGATTTTTTAAAAAGTCATTTAAGTTCTAAAAAGACAATTATTTCTTCTCCCCCTACTAGAAGTTAACAATATATCATCATATAGCTTCTTCCAAATACACAAATAAATTTACCTTTCTTTAGACTCTTCAGTTTGCATTTCAATTTTCCTACTCAGCTCTGATTTTTTCATTAAATATCTCTATTTCAGTACTCAAGTTTTGTAAGGCAAGTTATTCTAGTTGTAAAATATTGTTTTTGGGGGGCAGCTAGGTTGGCACAGTGGATAGAACACCAGTTCTGAAGTCAGGAGGACCTGAATTCAAATCTGTCCTTAGACACTTAACACTTCCTAGCTTTGTAACCCTAGGCAAATGGCTTGACCCTAGTCACTTCAGCAAAAAAAAAAAAAAATACACACACACACACACACACACACACACACATATATTGTTTATTTATTATCTTTTGCCTTTTGGAATATTATATTCCAAGACTTCCTCTCATTTATAATTGCAAATGCCACCATTTTTGTGATCTTGACTATATAGTTCCTTATATTTTGAATGTGTCTTTTGGCATGCTTGCAAATAATTTTTTAAAATATGGGATTGTAGATATAATATTCCTAGTTTTTCTCTTGGCAAGTTCTTTTTGGAGTTGATTATAGATTTGTTATCTGTGCCCTCTAGTTCTAATTTATATGGATTGTTTTCATTTAGGATTTCTTCAGACTATTATTGTTTTATGTAAATGAGCCATTCAGCAAATCTCTCTATATAAAGTGATATTTATATAATGTGAATTTGCTCAGATATGGGGAAGGGAAGGAGGAAAGGTAGTTAAAAAGTGAGCTCCATGTCTTTGGATGGGAGGGGTGGCCCACAGTTCAAAGAATATATTGGGGGGGGGACTGAGGATAGATAAGCAAGAGTAGGAGGAAGAATAAATGTACCCAAACAACTTGGGGGTCTGTCCAGAGCAAAAGAAAAGAACATAGAGGAACAAATACATGGAGGCCAGACATAGACAAGAGGATAGGTATAAGATGCAGCAAGATAAGATAGACAACACGTATTGCCCAGGAACAGGCACTTAGTACCTAGTAAGAATGGCCAGAAGACAGATTTGTAGGGACCAGATATGCTGGCAGGGGGTGGAGAAGGTTTCAAGCCAAGGCCCTAATTTGGTGATGATGATGGTGGTTTCTGTGCATCTGTTCTTCTGATTTCACTTGGAGAGTTTTTTGTTGTTGTTGTTGTTTTTTTACCTTAGGGGTTGGTTTGGTTTGTTTTTTTGGTAGAGGTGGTGTGGGAGACTATAAAGTATCAAGCCAAGAGGCAGGAGCAGAGAGAGAGCACAATACTGTAGAATAAACATAGGTATCTTTTCGGAATGTGGATTTCTTTCAGAGTTCTTTATATAAAGCTGAATTTATGTAATGAAAATTTACAAAAAATAAGAACTATCTGTATAGTATCCAGGCCCTACCCCTCCTTAAAAAATCATGATTTTCAGCTCTTTAAATTTTCTTTGACCTATTTTTCAAGTCACTTTAAAAAAATTTTTTTTATTAATTTTATAATTATAACATTTTTTGGCAGTATATGTGCATAGGTAATTTTTTACAACATTATCCCTTGTACTCCCTTCTGTTCTGAATTTTTCCCCTCCTTCCCTCCACCTCCTGCCCTAGATGGCAGGCATTCCCATACATATTAAATATGTTATAGTATATCCTAGGTACAATATATATGTGCAGAACCAAATTTTGTTGTTGTTGTTGTTGTTGCAAAGGAAGAATTGGATTCGGAAGGTAAAAATAACCTGGGGATCAAGTCACTTTTTTATTAAAGATTTTTATTTTCAAAACATATGCACAGATAATTTTTCAACATTGACCCTTGCAAAACCTTGTGTTCCAAATTTCCCTGCTTTCCCGTACTTCCTCCCCTAGATGGCAAGTAATCCAATATATAGTTAAACGATTTAAAAATATATGTTAAACCCAATAAATGTATACATATTTACACAATTAATTTGCTGCACAAGAAAAATCAGATCAAAAAGGAAAAAAAGAAACGAGGAAAAAACACAAAACGCAAAGGACAACAAAAAGAGTGAAAATGCTATGTTACTGTAATCCAGACTCAATTTCCTCAGTCCTCTCTCTCTTTCTCTGGGTGTAAATGGCTATCTTCATCACAAGATCATTGGAACAGGTTTGAATCATCTTAATGTTGAAAAGAGCCATATCCATCAAAATTGATCATCATATAATCTCGTTGTTGCCATATACAATGATCTCCTGGTTCTGCTCATTTCACTCAGTATCAGTTCAAGTAAGTCTCTCCAGTCCTCTCTGAAATCATCCTGCTGATTGTTTCTTACAGAACAATAATATTCCAGAACATTTATATACTACAACTTATTCAGCCATTCTCTAACTAATGGACATCCACTCAGTTTCCAGTTTCTTGACACTACAAAATGAGCTGTCAAACATTTTTTTTTTTTTTTGCACATATGGATCCTTTTTCCTTTTTTATGATCCCTTTGGGATACACTTGATCAAAGGGTATGCAATTTTATTGCCCTTTGGGTATAGTTCAAAATTGCTCTCCAATCTGGAATTATGCCCCAAAAGTTATCAAAATGTGCATACCCTTTGACCCAGCCATACTACTACTGGGCTTATATCCCAAGGAACTACTAAAGAAGGGAAAGGGACCTGTATGTGCCAAAATGTTTGTGGCAACCCTTTTTATAGTGGCTAGAAGCTGGAAGATAATGGATGTCCACATCAATTGGAGCAAGGTTGGGTAAATTATGGTATATGAATGTTATGGAATATTATTGTTCTGTAAGAAATGACCAACAGGAGAAATACAGAGAGGCTTGGAGAGACTTACATCAACTGATGCTAAGTGAAACGAGCAGAACCAGAAGATCATCATATACTTCAACAATGATACTGTATGAGGATGTATGCTGATGGAAGTGGATATCTTCAACATAGAGAAGAGCTAATCCAATTCCAATTGATTAATGATGGACAGAATCAACTACATCCAGAAAAGAACACTGGGAAATGAGTGTAAACTGTTATTTTTACCTTCTGAATCCAATTCTTCCTGTGCAACAAGAAATTAGGTTCTACACACATATTGTATCTAGAATATACTGTAATATAATTAACATGTATAAGACTGCCTGCCATCTGGGGGAGGGGGTTGGGGGAGGAAGGGAAAAAATCTGAATAGAAGTAAGTGCAAGGGATAATGTTGTAAAAAATTACCCATGCATATGTACTGTCAAAAAAAAAGTTATAATCATAAAATAAAATAAAAATTAAATTAAAAAAAATTGCTCTCCAGAATGAGTGGATCAGTTCACAACTCCACCAACAATGTACTAGTGTCCCAGTTTTCCCACATCTCCTCCAACATTTGTCATCTTTTCCTGTCATCTTAGCCAATCTGAGAAGTGTGTAGTGGTACCTCAGAGTTGTCTTAATTGCATTCCTCTGATCAATAGTGATTTAGAGGGGCAGCTAGGTGGCGCAGTGGATAGAGCACCAGCCTTGAATTCAGGAGGACCTGAGTTCAAATCTGTTTTCAGACACTTAACACTTCCTAGCTGTGTGACCCTGGGCAAGTCACTTAACCCGTCTCCAAAAAAAAATAAAATAAAAAAATAAAAAAAAATAGTGATTTAGAGCACCTTTTTGTATGGCTAGAAATGGTTTCATATATTGGATTACTTGCCATCTAGGGGAGGGGCTGGGGAGAAAGAGGAGAAAATTTGGAATACAAGGTTTTACAAGGGTCAATGTTGGAAAATCATCCAAGCATATGCTTTGAAAATTAAAAATCTTTAATAAAAACAAAATAGAAAGTTTTAATTTCTTCATCTGAAAATTGTCTGTTCATATTCTTTGACCATTTATTGATTGGAGAATGGCTTGAATTCTTATAAACTTGAGCCAATTCCCCTAAATATTTTAGAAATAAAATTATTTTTAGAAATAAATCAGAACCCTTGAATTAAAAAAAAAAATTTCCCCACTTTATTGTTTCCCTTATAATTTTGTCTGCATAGGTTTTGTTTGTACAAAAACTTTTTAACTTAATATAATCAAAATTATCTATTTTGTGTTCAATAATGCACTCTGGTCTTCTTTGGCCACAAATTCTTACCTTCTCCACAGAGAGGTAAACTATCCTGTGTTCTTCTAATTTGCTTATAATATCACTCTTTATGTCTAAATCATGAAACCACTTTGGGTTCATATTGATATAAGATGTTAGGTGTGGGTCAATGCCTAGTTTCTGCCATACTAATTTTCAATTTCCCAGCAGTTTTTATCCCAAGTTCTTATCCCAAAAGCTGAGGTCTTTGGGTTTGTCAAACACTAGATTACTATAGTCATTAACTATTTTGTCTTCTGAACCTAATCTATTCCACTGATTGATTACTCTATTTCTTAGCCAGTACCAAATGGTTTTGATGACCATTACTTTAAATATAGTTTTAGGTCTGATACAGCTAGGCCACCTTCATTTGTAATTTTTTTCATTAATTCCATTGAGATTCTTGACTTTTTGTTATTATTTTTTCTAGATCTGTAAAATAATTTTTTGGGAGTTTGGTGTAGCACTGAATAAGTAGATTAATTTAGGTAATATTGTCATTTTTAACTATTTAGCTCGGGCGTATCTATTAACACTTGATATTTTTCCATTTGATTAGATCTGACTTTATTTGCATGGAAAGTGTTTTGTAGTTGTGTTCATATAGTTCCTAACTTTGCCTAGGGAGATAGATTCTCAAATATTTTATATTATCTACAGTTATTTTAAATGGAATTTCTCTTTGTATCTCTTGCTGCTGGACTTGGTTGGTCCATCTCTTGCTGATGATTTCTGTGGATTTATTTTGTATCCTGCAACTTTGCTAAAGTTGTGAATTGTTTCTAGTAGTTTTTTAATTAATTCCCTAAGTATACCATCATATCATCTGCAAAGAGTGATAATTTAGTTTCCTCATTACCTACTTTAATCTTTTTTTCTTCTCTTATTGCCAAAGCTAACATTTCTAAAACAATACTGAATAGTAATGGTGATAGTGGGCAATCTTGTTTTACCCCTGATCGTATTGGAAATAGTTCTAGTTTGTCCCTATACATATGATGCTTGCTGATAGTTTTAAATAAAGCAACTAATCATTTAAAAAAAAAAACTCTATTTGTTCTTATACTCTCTAGTGTTTTTAATAAAAATGGCTGTTGGATTTTGTCAATTTTTTTTTTTTTGCATCTATTGAGATAATCATATGATTTTTGTTAGTTTGGTTATTGCTCAATTCCTGGTTATAAATCCTACTTGGTCATGGTGTATTATCCTGGGGATGACTTACTGTAATCTCTTTGCTAATATTTTATTTAAGCTCTAATAATATTTAAGATAATATTTATTAGGGAAATTGGTCTATAATTTTCTCTGTTTTCACCCTACCTGATTTCAGTATCAGCACCATATGTGTGTCATAAAAAGGAATTTGGTAGGACTCCTTCCTTCCCTATTTTTTCAAACAGTTTGCATAGTATCGGAATTAATCACTTTTTAAATATTTTGTTTTTACATGTAAATTCCACATGAAATTCACATGTAAATCCATCTGGCCCTGGAGATTTTTTCATAGGGAGTTGACTTATAGCTTACTTTCCTCTTCTGTTAATCTGGGAAATCTATATTTTTGTAAATATTCCACTATTTCACTTAGCTTATCAGATTTATTGACATATAATTGGGCAAAATAACTCCTAATTATTGCTCTAATTTCCTCTGAATTGGTGGAAAGTTCTTACTTTTCATTTTTGATACTAACAATTTGTTTTTCTTCTTTCCTCAAGTCGCTTTTCCCTATCAGGTACCTTGATTTTATTCTAATATTTCTTGCTGCCTAGTAGTCATTGATTTGTATTTGGCTTATTCTAGTTTTAGTTTATTCTAGTATTCTAGAGTCTGTTATTTAGGTAAGGTTTATCACTTACTCTTCTAAATCACTTATTAGTGCTCCAATTCCTTCCTCCAGAGTTTCCTTGCTTCATTTCTTCCAGGATTCATGTAGTCCTCCTGCAATTCTTCTTGCTTTTTAAAAAGAATTATCTATATCTAAGAAATATATTTTATACTGTTTTTTTTTTTTTAGTCATGTCTCCACCTTTAGTTCCTAAACTAGGACTTGTTCAGGTGCAGGTTTTGTTCCCTGATGATCAGAAGTTGCCAATGCTGCTTGGTATTACTTTGATTCCTCTGGATTCCTATAATGACCTCTGTATCCCTGGGTTAATAAGTTCCTTTGTATCTTGTCAACACTACTTGGTCTCATCCTGGCCCAATGTCTCATTCTTGCTCCCCTGAACTGCTATGTTGACCATTTTATTCCTGTGTTAAGTTCTCTTGGATCTTTGAATTTCATAGCTCTGGATCACCAGGGTAATCTTTATGGCATGTTAAGAAAGTGCTAGGGATTCTGGAGCCCCTTTTCACCTACTGCTCCTTGAGACTTCTTAGAGTTATCTGAGGGACTTTTTGGAGGGACCCTTTTCTCTTGCCTCCTTGTGACACAGGAGGCTACTGGTTTGTTTATGTTGGCACTGATCTTGCTGATGAGTCCCTTTCCATTTATTTAGCCATAGGCTTCTAACTTGTAAGGTAGAAGAAATCACCTTGATATCCCTTCTTCTACCTTCTTTCAGCTAAAAATCTTGCCAATTACTTCACTGGTAAAGATTGAGGCCATCTGCCAAGAGTTCTATCTCCCTTCCTTCTTTTCATCTCAAAGCCCTTAGACAGCTTCCCCCACGATTTCCACTATTTCCCCCAGTCTCACCTGAAGAAGAGGCCCTTTTCCTTATCAAGACAAACTCTTCTATATGCACTCTTGATTCAAATCAATTCTATCTTCACCAGATTTTTTTCCTCTCCTAGCTTCTCAATAATCATCACTCTCTCTCCTTCATTGTACACCAACATGTATGTCTCTATCACACATTAAGAAAACAACAACAAACCCTCAATGGATCCTTGACTACTCATTCTCTTACCTCTCATATCTAACTTTTTGCTAAATATCCAATCTGTTGCCAATCCTTGTTAATTTTATATTTATAATATCTATCAAATATATCTTTCTCATCTGATACTGCCATCAATATGGTACAAACTCTCATCTCCTCACGTCTAGATTATTGCAATAGTTTATTAGTTGGTCTGCTTGACATGTCTCTCCTGACTCCTGACACAAGTCTTTCTTCCATTCAGCTGCCAAAGTGACTTTCCTAAAGTACAGGTCCAAACTTATTGGCATTCAAATACTTTCATAACTGCTACCCTCTTTCAGTCTTCTTACATGTGAGACTTCTCTACATCTTTGAACTAGTAAATCTAGCCTCAATGATATTCTTTGTACATGATACAATCTCCAAACTCTGGGCATTTTCCTTGGCTGTCCCTCATACAAAAAATACTCACCTACCATCTCTACTTTCTAATTTCCTTCAGATCCCAGCTAAAATCCCATCTTACTCAGAAAATCTTTCTCATCCTCTTATTAATTCTAGTGGCCTCACCTTTGCCGTTTATTTCCAATTTATTCTGCATATAGCTCATTTGTACTTAATTGTTGCATGTTTTTCTCCTCATTAGATTGTGAGCTCCTCAAAGGTAGTGCCTGTCTTTTGTCTTTCCAAAGAATGATAATTAAATCTCAGGCACAATGCTTGATATACAGTAGGTGCTTAATAGATATTTACTGACTTATTTGTACTATATAAGGGTGTCTGAAAAGTTTCAGTATAGTAATTTTTTGGTAAATTTACAATTTTTGTACAATTTTTTTTTTGCATGTTGTTTCCTCCAATAATGAAATTCCATTTTAGTTCCTTGCTGGAGCAAAGGGATTTCCTAGAAAGGAAATTAATGTTAACTGAATACTCTAAGATTCTATGTATCTTTTTTTTTTCTTTTCTCAAGCCTCTTATTTCTCATGATAACTTTTGTATTTTTAGAGAATCTTAAAAAAAATGCTAACAGCTTAATAAGCTTCTCATATTCTGAGATGCTGTCAATATCAACTTCATAAAATTAACAAATAAATCATCCTATACTTTCTGAAAATGAGCCTCAATGAGATTTCAATGGTATCTAATATAAAAGAGAGAAGTATCCATTTGTGAATTCTTTGGAGCATTTGCTTTTTATAGGGTGTTTTTTTTGGTTTGTTTTTTACTTACCTGTTGGGTTTACAGGTATATCCAGGATAGTCTTCAATAATTTCATATCTTTAATGTTGTGAATATAAATGGATTCCTCCAGGCACACCAGCAGCCTCTGCAACCACACAGACATGCAAAACTACTGAACCAAATTCCTTAAAATATAGCGGAAACTATATGAAATTACTCAGGATTAAATGTGAAGCCCTATACTTGCTTTAAAAAACTAAACTGCACAACACAAGATGGAGTTTTTTAGATGACAGACTCTTCATCTAAAACAAAACCCCCCAAATATTGAGGCTTTTGAGTGGACTCAATCATTCAAAAAGTTAATGGGATCTTTGGCTGCATTAACAGTATTACAATGGACAAAATGAGAAAACTGATTATTCTCCTATACTCTGCTCTTCTCAGACCATATCTAGAATATTGTGTTTACTTCTAGGTACAGCATTTTTAGAGTAACACTGAAAAGTTAGAGTGGAACAGATGAAGAGTGACTAGAAAAGTTATGGGATTCAAAACCCACACCATAGCAAAGTTGATTCAAGAAACTAGGGATATTTTAACCTGGAGAAGAGAAGAAAAGGGGCTGCTTTCAAGCATATGAATGGCTGTCATGAGAAGGGAGATAAAAATTATTTCACTTTGATCCTGAAGACAAAATTAAAACTAATAGGTCAAAGTTACAAATAAGTAAATTTTCACTCAGAGGAAAAAACTTATAATTAGTGCTATTTGAAAGTTTAATGGGCCCAAGAGGTAAAGTTTTATAGGATTTAGAGCTGGAGAGAACATTAGAAATTTTCTAGATCAAACTTTTTATTTTACAAAAGCAAAAATATCTTAGGTTTGGAAAAGGAATGACTTGTCCAAGATCACAAAGACAGCAAGAAATAGAGCCAGAATTTGAATCCAGATATTCTTTTTGAACTCTTTCTACTTTTCTTTGCTTTTGTCTATGTGATCACTATAGGTCTTCAAATAGAAGCTAGATATCCACTTGCTAGAAGGGAAAATTCCCCCATACCTATGGCGTGGAAAAAATGACCTCTGAGACTCTATGATTTCACAGCAACTGACCTGAATCTAACTTGTACAGGTAAACATCATGCATACACCCCCCTAATGAATCTGATAGGAAAAAAAAAAAAAAGAAAAACCTTAAATAATTATATTTTCTAATTGAAGTCAGTCATTTTCATTTCTGTGTGTATTATTTACATAGAGTAATAGATCCAAAACATTTTCTGCTTAGAACTGCTGAGACCCATTTTAATATTTAGCAAAATGTCAGTAATTCTGTTAGATCTACTTCAAGGGCTCTCTTTCAAAGTTGACAATGAAGTTTCCTTTCTTTGTATATTTCATGACACCATGCTTTACTTGCCTTTCTCTAAGCACAAAACAGTCCCTTTTGTCCAAATCTTTCTACTCTTTCCTAAAGCAGTCCTGGCAAACTGTTAGAAAGGTAAAGTTTGTCTTCAGTTCTTTTGCTATTTCCCCTACAAAAAGGTATACAAGCTCCTCATGTTTTTCCTTAATTGTTATGTATGTATGTTATTCTGGCTTACTATGTATGCCTTTTTCTTTTATTTTTTTATTTTTTTAAATTACTATATTTTTTCAATAGAATGACATCCAATTATCCAGATATATCTAGTTCTTGTTTTAATTATGTTAGAATAAAAAGTTAAAATATTTTATTTCTCCTTTTTACACTCAAACTCATTTATCACATATAAATCATGTAAATCACATCATCCTCACACTAATCTTCCAATACCCTCCACCCCCATTTAGGAAAAAAGTAGCACCACTACTGGCAGAAAAATGCACTTTGTCCTTGCTGGAGAGACTGGTTGGTCACAACTGGAAGGAATATGAAGAAGCAAAAGCAACTAATTTCTCTAGCTCCAACAAGCTGTCTCTCAACTGGTTTCTTTTTTACTTCTCCTGTGCTAGGATGAGAGACCAATGCAATTAATAGAGACTGGAAAAGCTACCGAGTCCTTCTCATGCAGCAAAGATTAAACCTCAAATCTGAAACTTGAATGAAAAAATGCATTCCAGATAAAAAGTCACTTTCCAAAGCATTGTTTTCCCTTTCTGTAACAAATACTTGCTCTTAAAAGCTATCTTTCCTTCTCAAAGGTAAGCATGAAATTGCCAGGCTCATACTCGAGTTGGACCTTGAAAGTCATTTAGTCCAGTTTCTGGTTTTAGAGATGAAGAATCTGAGCCCTAGTGAAGTAAAGTGACTTAATCCAAAGCCAAACAGATAGTGTCAAATTGAAAATTGAAACTCAGATTCACTTAATTCCAAATTCTTTCTCCCCTCTTATATATAAGATCTGAATTACAAATGATTTTGCCATTATTACTACATAATTCTGGGTGAGATTTTCAAAGATAATGAAGGTTGCTAAAGGAAAGGTACAGCCAAATAGCAGGAAAAAAATGGGGGTATCATAAGGAAGAAGAGAGAATTGTGTAAATTCTGATCACTCTTTAGGACCTAGCCTAACCAATCTTAAAAGTCAATGGTAAAAAGATAAAACTAAGAATGAACTAATTTTCTTTAGACTATCATTAACTGAAAAAGATGTCCAGCAGGTTACAAACAAGTCACAAGACATCTTAGAGTTGGAAAGGACTTCAGAAGCCAACTAATATAATCTATTCCTAAAAACAAAGTTCCTTTTAAAAACTTATCCAACAATTGCTCAACAACCTTTTGATAGAGGACCTCTAGTGAGAGGGAACACATAATCTACTGAGATAACCCATTCTACTTTTAAACAAAAAAATTTTAATTGTTGAAAAGTTTTTCCTTTACTAAAGATATCTTTTTGTAACTTTCACCCACTGGGACTGACTGTGCCTTCTTAGGCTGAGAAGACTAAGTCTATTTTTCCTTTTCCATTTCTCTTCTAGTTCTTCACATACTTTAAGGTTAACTAACTTTTTTTCTCTATGTTAAACATTCCCAGGTGCTTCAATCATACAGACATGAACTCTTTCTACCATCTTGCCCCTTCTGCATATCTTCAATGGCCTTTGAACAATGACATACTGATATAATATGCCAGATGTGATAACAGGATTTTACTACTTTGTTAGTCCTGGGCACCATGACCCTTGACTGTCATATCACAATGTTGACACAAAATTAGTTTGAAGTTCAATAAAAACAATATTTTATTTAAACATTTCTCTTTAAAGTTTTCAAGTACAATACACTCAAATTATCATTCCTCCCTTGTTCCTTCTGCAGTCAACCCATTCACGTTTCACATTTTCTACTCTCTCCATATAAAAGAACATACTACACAGGGAAGAATTTTAGATCCTCCAACCATCAATTTTTCTACATAATTTAGTGGTGACCTAAATGAAATTATTATGTTATTTTAAAGAAAATGATACATTTCCACAAATCGATTTATGAAACATTCTCTTTTTTGCAGATAAAATTATTTTGGGCACTTTACAACTTAGCAATAAGGCAGAACAGGGTATATGTGGGGGGAAGCCTTTCACTTTCTTCCTTCCCCTTCACACTCCCAGTACTCTTCTCCCCTTGTTAAAATTTGCCATGTAACATTAAATACTTTGTATGTTAATAAAATTTGTTAACATAAAATATTTGGTTTTATGCTTGTTCATGGCTATCTATAAAACAAAGAAAAAAGAGAAAATGGTCCTTTATTCTATATAATCCCTTTAATTTTTATAGTGATGATGAGTGACAGGGTTAAAGAGGGTGGGGGAGAGAGTGCTAAGAATGGCAAAGGTTTTAGATCACCTATAAATTGCAATTTGACTAGTGGTAATCTAAATGTTATCTCTAGTGGTGCCACTATGACAATATGAATATATTGGTAGAATTTAAATTATATCATTCTTGATGCTTGCTATAAATGATACCACAGGAAAAAAAAGAAGTTGCTTCTAAATGGAAGAAATTTTTGATTTGCAAATAGTCCTTGAAGGAGCAAAGAAAAGAATAAACAGAGTGGATTTTATTGCACACAAAAGCAACAAGAAATATTATTTCATGGGATGGCTACTCATCTCATATGTTAGTACTAAAAAGCATAGAAAAGGAAAAAAAATCACCATGAAAAAACAAAAGCAGTTTATATATCAACAGAGGATTGCCAACGATGAAAAGGCAGAGAAATTCTATCAAGAATATATTGATTGGGGGTGGCTAGGTGGTACAGTGGATAGAGCACCAGCCTTGAATTCAGGTCCTTAACAGACACTTAACACTTTCTAGCTGTGTGACTCTGGGCAAGTCACTTAACCCCGACCTCAAGAAAGAAAGAAAGAAAAAAAAAGAATATATTGATTATATCAATAAAGTAATAAAAATCATATATTATATCAAAAGATAACAGAAAAAAACTTTTGATAAAATACAATATTCATTCCTATTAAAAACACTTGAAAGCATAGGTACAAATGAATTTTCCTTAAAATGAAAAGTAGCTACCTAAAAACATTAGTAAGCATTATTTCTAATGAAGATAAGCTAGAATCCTTCCCAGTAAGATCAAGAGAAAAACAAGGATGTCCAGTATCACCACTCTTATCCTACATTGTATTAGAACTGCTGGAATAGCAATAAGGGAAGAAAAAGAAAAAGAATCAGAATGGGCAATGAAGTAAGAAAGCTCTCTCTTTTTCGTAAACAGTATGATGATATACTTGGGAAATCTAGAGATTCAATTAAAATGCTAATTGAAACAATAATTTTAGTAAAGTATAGGTTATAAAAT
Organism: Sminthopsis crassicaudata; assembly: GCF_048593235.1. NCBI lineage: Eukaryota > Metazoa > Chordata > Mammalia > Dasyuromorphia > Dasyuridae > Sminthopsis > Sminthopsis crassicaudata. The sequence continues at coordinate 326,337,710 of NC_133620.1, forward strand.
AAATCTTTATAAATTATCAGCATTTCTAAGTATCACCAGCAAAATCTTGCAAGAACAGATAGATAAGTGACATCCCATTTAAAAAATAACTACAAACAGCAAAAAATACCTGGGAATATCTCTGCCAGAAGAAACCCAGGAACTACATTAACATAATCATAAAACACTTTTTATACAAATAAAGTCAGGTTTAAATAACTGGAGAAATATCAATATCAAGAGTGAACAGAGTCAATAAAATAAAAATGGCAATTCATGTAAATTAATCTACTTATTCAATGCCATCCCAATTAAATCACCAAAAACCTATTTTAATGCATTAAAAAAATTTAACAAAACTAATATGGAGCAAAAAAAGGTCAAGATAATAAGGGAATCAATGGAAAAAATGAAAAAAAAAAATCCATGAAGAAAGGAAGTCTAGCAGTACCAGATTTTGAATTATATTATAAGGTGGTAATTATCAAAACTATTTTATACTGGCAAAGAAAAAGAAAAATGAATCAGTGAAAAAGAGTAGACATATTATACATAGTAACAAATGACCTTGTACTTGACAAACGTAAAGATTTAAGCTTTTGGACTAAGAATTTTGTTATATGGTAAAAATTGCTGGGAAAACTAGAAAATATTCTAACAGAAATTAAATACAGACCAGTATCTTACACCATTTACCAAGATAATATCAAAATGGATATATGACCTAGATACAAAGGAAGATATTATAAGTAAATCTGAAAAACATATAACATATGAATAGAAGGAAAATTTAGGAACAAGAGACTGAACACTGAGATGTAAAATGGCTATAAATAAAACAAATGTAGCCAAATTAGAAGGAAAACAGAAAAACTTGGGGAAAATTTATAAACAATTACTCAGATAAAGGTCTCATATCTCAAATATATAAAGAACTGTCAAATTTATAAGAATATGAATGTCTTTTCTCAATTGATAAATGTTCAGAGGAAATGAATAGGTGTTTTTTTTGATGAAAATGTCAGTTACATATAATCATATGAGAAAAAGCTCTAAATTATTATTGCTTAGAGAAATGCAAATTAAAACAACTGAAATATCTTACACCTATCAGATTGGCTAAAATGATAAAAAGGAAAAAATGACAAATGTTGAAGGGGATGAAAAAATTGAGACACAAATACAATGAGAATACAAATACAATGGAAGTGTAAACTAATGTAATCATTTTGGAGAAAAATCTGGAATTATGTCCAAAAGGATATAAAACTATGTATATCCTTTGACCCAGCAATTCTACTATTAGGTCTGTTTCTCAAGGTGAAGGAAAAGAACCTATATATTCAGAGATATTTATAGCAGCTCTTTTTATAGGTGGCAAAGAAGTAGAAATTGATGGGGGTTATCCATCAAACAGAGAATGACCAATAAGTTGTATTATGTGATTATGATGGAAAACTAACTACTGTGTTATAATAAATAATGAGGTTGATTTTTAAGAAACATGGGAAAGACTTGCATGAAATAACAAAAGAGTGAAATGAACAGAACCAAGAAACTGTTATATACAGTAACAGCAATATTGTTCAAAGAAAAACTGAAGGATTAAGTTATTCCGAGTATTATAAATATTCAAATCAGCTACAAAGAATTTATGAAGAAATATGCTATTTCCAAGAAAGAAGAGATAAATAAACAGAAGCATGCATCTTATGGTTTTATATAAATACATACACCCCTCTCTCTGTCTCTATCTTTGTCTTTCTGTCTATTTCCTTGTGACATTAAGGAAGGTGATGTTATCACTTGCAAGTGATTTAAGTGAGGGAGGGTTGTGCAAAGTCATCAGCCTCTCTTTTCTGGAGTTATCTGTATCCTGTGGCAATATATAGATCAAGATGACAGAAGGCAGCCCTGGATGCAGTGGGAAACCTTGGCCTTTTTAAGCTAAGGTCCTTTTCAGGCATCAGTTTCTTCTGTTTACCCACATCCCCATATTCAATTTTTGGAATGGAGATTTGTGTTTGGGTTAGCCTGATTCTTTTCATATTCTTGGACAGTGTGAACAGGCCCTACTTGGTCCTAGATGACATGGCTATGACTAGGTCCTAACATCAAAAGGAATCCTTGATTTGGGGCTTACTCAACTGGTGGCCCAACTTAGTTCCTTTTTCTGGCTCCTTCTCCTGGCATAGTATCTAACTTGGAGTTGGCTTCATCCCTGAATATGACTGTGATCCAACCAAGTAGTTTTGATTGTGTGGGTAGCAAGCCTCTAAGAACCCAGATGTTTGATTTCCCAAGGTACTATCCTGATCCTTCATCTTACTATGGGTCCCTCTATGGTTTGGGAATGGTCTGTTTGGTTACTATCTGATCCTATTTTCTGGCAGAGGCTCTGGAATAAGCACTACTCTTGGACAAGCATGGCCCTGTCTCCTGAAATGCCTTCTGTGTGGTGTCTGTGGTATAGGTCTTGCACTGGGAACTGTTCTGGCTCTTTTTCCCATAGAAGTTGATTAATGGGCTGTACCAACCTACATTTGGCCCTGTCTTCTATGTCTTCTATAAAGGTTTGAGTACAGGTTCCTTGGATAGATATAGGTCTGGCCCTGTCTCTTGCTATTGAACCTGGCTGTTTGCAAGACCGCCTAGCTGAAAAGATTTTGCTGAATTCTGTAGTTTTCTTATATGGTTCTGGGTTGGAGAGAAAAGTCAGTTGTTTTGCTTTGATTTTCTTTATCTTTATTCCTTTTGGTGTAGTTTTAGAACTTCACTGGGGGATTTGTGAGTTTGGCTTCCATACATTACATTTCATGATCTTTCTATAATTCCTTGGCATATAGTTGAAACACATCAGGCCTGAACCAAGCAGGGAGTCATCAATGAGAAATGAAAAAACAGAAATGACAACACCAATTAAAATAATTTTCTATATTAATTAAACTACTGTATATCTATTAGAACAAGAGAACCAAATGGAAAGAAAGAAGGAAGGAAACAAGTATTTATTATGTGTCAGTTACTATGCTAATCATTTTACAAGCACAATCTAACTCAATTTTCACTTTGGGAGGGAGGTACTATTACAAGCCCTGCTTTACAGATGAAGAATAGCACCTTAAACGAACTGACTTGGGTCATAGAGTTAGTAAGTATCTGAGGCTGATCATGCTAATTCTGCATCCAGTGATTTATTCACTGTATCACGTAGTTGACTCTACCCTTGAAGTCCAGAAAAACTCCTTAGTGAGCAAACAATTTACTTCTTACAAGAGTGGAAGAGTGAGAAGTGAAATGTTTTAGAATATTTTAGAATATAATTTTTTATTTTAGAATATAAATTCATCTTCAAGGCAAGATAAAAATGGATGTTTATGAGCATTATTGTTTACTATTTTATGCAGATTTTTGCAATATCAAATACTATCTGAAAAAGGTGACTTTCCTTTCTTACCTGTCGGTTCAGCCTTATAGACAGGATGTTGCTAGAATAGCTGTAGTTACAAATTTCTGTACCCTTTTTGAAATGATACACATTCATCTGCCGTGGTTTTGTATGACTAACCACCACAACCAAGCTACTAGAGAAGAGCCGCTCTACAATGTAGACATCTGGTATTTCACCTAAATGAAGAAGAAAAATAACACAATTAACAAAAAGAATACTACAGAGTTATCAAGCTTAGGAACCCTGAATTAATTTTCAGTTACTAACTTTCTTCAAATTCTACTTACAATATGTCAAACATTAGTAAACGGTTTTAATCATGACTATAAAACAATGCTGCTTTGACGACTTCTCAGAGTAATCATTTCAATTTTCTTCTTAGAAGTTCAGAATTATAGAGATGACTTTATGGGTTGGCAAAGATTTCTTAAGTGCTTCTACGTACTGGGTACTGTGATAAATGATGGGGATACAAAGGGGAAAAAAAAACAGTTCCTGCTCTCAGAGATCTCATGGTTTAATTGAAAAATAAAAACAAAACAACTATGTACAAAGATGATGTAAAAAGGATAAATTATGGATAATGAACAGAGGAAGGAATTTAGGTATCTCATTTCTATAACTAACTTTCTATGTGACCCTAGGTAAGTCACAGTATTTGTCTGGGCCTCCTTTTTCTACTTTATAACAAAATGGATCATTAATTGGTAAGCTTTACAAACCACAAAGATTTGGGGAAATTTTAATATACCTTACCTTTTCATAGGTTATAAGACAACCATGAAGCTATTAAAGAAGTACTGTAGCCTCCATGTCTTTCCAATTCTCTCTTGCACTAACATCAAGAGAAGTGTGGTGGCAACAAGATTATACTAAGATCATTTCTGAAGGACATGGCTCTCTTCAAAACCAATGAGATGATTCAGACCAGGTTCCAACGATCTTATGATGAAGAGAGCTATCTACCCTCATCTACACCCAGAGAAAGGACTGTGAGAACTGAGTATGGACAACAACATAGCATTCTCTCTCTTTTTGTTGTTTGCTTGCATTTTTTTTCCTCATTTTTTTCTGGTTTGATTTGATTTTTCTTGTGTAGGGATTTAATTTTATAAATATGCATGCATATATTGGATTTAACATATATTTCTACCATGTTTGATGTATATTGGACTACTTGCCACCTAGAAGAGGGGGTGGGAGAAGAGACGGAAAAATTGGAACACAAAGTTGTTTTGCAAGGGTTAATGTTGAAGAATTATCCATGGACGTATTTTGAATAACAAAAAATTTTAATAAAAAAAAAAAAAGGAATAAGAGACAGAGAGTGAAGGTGTGATCATATAGCTTAATCTTTTCCCTTAGTTTTTCTAGTCTTCTAGCTTCTATTTCCAGCTTAAAGTAACTTGGATATTAGCTTTGTCCATTAATCTTTCCCTTGTTCTCCATACAGAATAAAAAGGCCAAGACTGATAAGCCATTATCCAAGTGTGATTTAAGCTTCCATTTCTCTCTAAATATAGATTTCATATCTGCACTTGTTTACAATTAAGTAAGTTGCACCACAAGTAACAGAATGCACCAGAATCTACTCATTCCTCAACTGGCCCAGTAATAGGGTTACATAGGCTTTCATCCTTGCTATTACTTTGATACCATTTCCTTATCATCACACCTCAATGTCCTTAAAATTTTTTTTGGAAAAAAAAAAAAAAAAAAAAAATCCTCATTCTCCCCTTCCCCCATTGAATAAAAAAGAAAAACAAAACTTTTGTAACAAATATACATAGTCAAGCAAAATAATATCCCAGATTGCTAATCTATGCCTTCAATTTTTCACCTGAGAGGTATCATCCTCTGGCATCACAGCTGGTCACCGTTTTGAGCAGAATTAAATCTTTCACAGTTGCTTATCTTAACAGTATAGCTGTATAAATCATTCATCTGGAGTTTGCTCACCTCTCTGTTTCAGTACACTGAAGTTTTTACAGATTTCTCTGAAATTGTCTTTTTTTATAATTTCTTATGATGTCGTATTCCATAATAATTATATGCCATGATTTTGTTCAACCACTCCCTAGTTTATGGGTATTCCATTATCTCCTGTTCTTTGCCATCAAAAAATGTATTATACATTGTTGTTTCTGCTTAGCACTTTTTTCACTAAGCTATTGACAATTTGGATTTTTTTTTCCTTAGAAAACTGCCTTTGATTATTAATTAGGGAATAATTCTTATAAACATGAATCTGGTCTTTAAATATCTTAGAACTTAGACAATTATCACAAAAATTTGTTATAAGTATTTTTCTTCCAGTTATGTTTTCTTCCTAATTTCAACTGTACTTGGTTCTTTTTTTGTACAAAATTTCTTAATTTTATGTAATCAAAATTATCCACTTTTTCTTAAATCCTCTCTATTGCTTTCCTTATAATTAACTCATTCTTTTTATTATTATTATAACGTTTTATTGACAGAACATATGTCTGGGTAATTTTTTTTAACAACATTATCCCTTGCATTCACTTTTGTCTTGACTTTTCCCTTCCCTCCCTCCACTTCCCCCTAGATGGCAAGCAGTCTTATACATGTTAAATATGTTATAGTATATCCTAGATACAATATATGTGTGCAGAACTGAACAGTTCTCTTGTTGGACAGGGAGAATTGGATTCAGAAGGTAAAAATAACCTAGGAAGAAAAACAAAAATGCAAACAGTTTACATTCATTTCCTAGTGTTCCTTCTCTGGGTGTAGATGATTCTATCCATCATTGATCAATTGGAACTGAATTAACTCATTCTTTAAAGACATACTTGTACTATATTCTGCTCATTCTTGCTATCATTAATTGATATCCAGGAAATTATCTCAGTTTTTTCCACTGATTTTCTCTTGGTGTTTTCCACCTTATCTTTTGCCATCATCTATAGAAACTCGATTTATTTGATGACCTTGCTAACAACTTGACCAAAATATTCTTCTACCTCCTCAACTCCAGTCAACCTCTTTCTTTCTCCAAATCATTTTAGCCACACAGCAACATTCTGATCAAATCATTCTGTATTCCTCTCCAACTAAACTTACCAACTGTGACACTCTTGACATCTCAGCTCTTATAGTCCCTCCATTTGTAACCTGTGTTCTATGGCCTGCCAACTTAGCTATTACCCTAAAATCACTTGTTCCCTAATTTTCTTAAAAAAAAAAAAAAAAGGGGTTCTAGTGGCATCTTTTGACTTTATACCAGAGTAATTTCTGGGGGAGGAAAACCCTCTCTTTTAATAAAGAAAAAGCATATCAATTACTTTTACAAGCAACTGATACACTGATCTTATCTAATATTTGCAATATTTTGCTCCAGGAGTTCCCCATCTCTATGTCTTGAGGTAAGGAAATAAAGTTTTACTTATTTTCTGAAACCTTCAATGCTTTCTTTTCTTTTTTTTCTGAGGCAACTGGGATTAAGTGACTTGCCTAGGGCCACACAGCTAGGAAGTATTAAGTGTCTGAGTTCAGATTTTAACTCAGGTCCTTCTGACTTCAAGGCTGGCATTCTATCCGCTGCACCATCTAGCCCCTTGTTTTTTTTTTTTTTTTTTTTTTTTTTTTTTAAACTTTTTAAGGGTCCAACTTTCTCAAAGTTATCTTTCCATTTATTTTGCTATATTCATTATAGGAAAATAAAGGGAATAAATATTTATACAGTGCCTCCTATGTTCCTGGTACTGTGCTAAATGCTTTTACAGTATTATCTTATTTGATTTTTACAACAACTCTGTGAAACAGGTGCCATGGAAACTGAGGCAAAAGGATATTAAGTGATTTACCCAGAGTCATACCAGCTATGAAATGTTTGAAGTTGGAACCCAGGAATTCCTAATTTCAGACCCACTACTCTTTCCACTGTTATCAACAGCTATTTTTTTTTCTTTTGTTTATTTCATTGCACCTAAATTTATATAAATCCCACATTTCTCTAAATTTCTCATATTTGCGATTTCTTATTGCTCAAAAATGTTCTCTTATATTCACACATTATATTTTTTTTAGCCATTCCTTAATGAATAATTATCTATTCTTTTCCCAATTCTTTGCTACTACAAAAAGTTGTTCTGAATATTTTGGTAAATATTGGACCTTTATTTCTAATTTCTACCTCCTTGGGTTCTGTGCTTAATAATGGGATCAATGGGTAAACAGCTAGGCACATTTCAGTTGCTATTATTACATAATTCAAAATTGATACACAGAATGGCTCAATTGAATCACAGCACCACCAGTATGTTAACATAATTATTTCCCATAGCTACTTTACCATTGACTGGTCTCATTTTGGGGGGGGGGGGGTCATCTCTTATCAACATATGAATGTAAAATGCACTCTTGGAGTTGTTTTAATTTGTATTTCTCTTTATATTAAATTGAACATTTATGGTTTGCTATCTTTCTGAAAATTATTGATTACCTACTGGGGAATAGCTCTCTATATTATGTTTGTGTCACTTCCTTATATATCTCAGGTAGTCTTTTCAGTAATATTTAATATGAATTTTTTTCTACTCCACAATTTTTCTTTTTCTTCTGTCTTTATTGTTTTTATATATGAAATTAATTTTATGGAATCAGAAAGTCTACTTTTGTCTTTTGATCTTCTCTATCCTTTGATTAAGAATTTTTATCCTTCCCTTGGTTGTAAAAGGTACCTAGTATTATTCTCTCCATTTTAATGATGTAACTTTTTATATTCCTGTTATCTATTTTGAACCTTATAATGGGATGTCTATTTGATCTAAACCTATTTTGTGTCAAGCTATTTCCAGTTATCCCAAAAGTATTTATCAAAAAAATTCTTTCCCTCAATAATTTATGTTCTTGTATTTCTCAATCATTAGACTGTTTGACTGCTTTTTTGTTTTGCTTACCTTGTCTGTTCTACTAATCTTTTTTTTTTCTGTTTTTCTTTTAAATTAGTATGTAAACACTTTTGAGGAATAACTTTGTAACACAGAAGTCAGTCCCCTAAATTCTGCTCATTCTAATCTGTGGTCAACAGCCACCATGTTAATTTTTCTGTCCTTTTTCGGTCTGGTAAGCATCACCATGGAGTCATAAAATTGAGTTGTCTTTAACTACTACAAATTCACAATGGTTAAATTCAGCTAGGTCCTTGTTGTTGCTCAACAGTTCTGTTACCCCATTCTTACTGACTCATTTCATACTCCACAATAATTCCAAATTTTCTCTTCTCCCTAAAATCCTTACTTGCAGATGACCTAGTCACTTATTTCAGATTGGGACCAAATGACAAGATCTCCTTCAACTATTCTTTCCCATTTCTTAAATCAATAATAATAGCATACCTTCTTTCTGGCCACAGAGGATAACTATACCCATTCTTAAGACTAACCCCTCTAAATAGCTTTGAAAATTACACACTGGAATTTCCAATCAAGATAGCTGCTCAAGTGGGAGGCACCTAGCTTTCACATACCTTTTCCAGTAAAATGTTGAACCTTTCAAGAGACTCAAAAGTCAAGAGAAGGACTTTTTGCTGTGAAAAGTAATTGACTTTTTCTTCCTTAAAACCGAAAAGCTGAGGTCAAGAAGAAATATGTTTTAATTTTAAGTTTTTTTGGTAAATGTAAATTTTTTTGATAAATAATCATCCATTTCATATATTGTCAGGTTTTCTACATAAAAAAATTAGGCAAAATAGTTGCTAATAATTTCCTTTATTTCTGTTTCATCTTTTGCAAATGCTTCTTGCATTCTGCTATTATCTATTTAGTTTTCTTCTCTTTTTATGAATATAATTAAACTATTACAAATAAACTATTTTATTAGTTTTTACCAAAAAAAATTAGGTCAATTTTAGTTATCAATAAATTCAATGTTTGATTTTATCAATCTCTTTGATTTTTCTACTTGTGTTTAATAGATTTTTAAATTTGCTACTTTTCTAGTTATCTCATTGCATGCCTAACTCATTTATCTGTTTTGTCTATTTTTCTGTTAATACAAGTGTTTAGAAATATAAATTTTCTCTTAAAAACTGCTGTGGAACATCTTCTAAGTATATTATCATTTTCTTGGATGAAATCTACCATTTCTAAGAGTTGTTCTTTTATCTTTTAATTTTTTTAGGAATAAATTCTCCATTTAAGTTTTAATCCTCTCCTTTAAGGTTTTTTAAAATTAATTTTAATATTTAATGCATTATGATATGTAATTATGTTTCTTTTTAGACATTTGTTTTTTATTTTTTTACATTTAAGTAAAAGTACTATAAAATAGTATGTGTGTATTCCTTTTTATTCTCATTCAACAGTGGCCATATAGCTATCATATTGTGTATTTTCCTCCAACATAATCTACTCTACTTTTAACTCTTTGTCCCTGATTCCTTTTTACAAAGAAGGTGGTAAAAAAGAAGGAATGTAATCAATGCTTTATTTATTAACTATAATTGAAGCTAGCTGCTTCCCTACCTTTGTATCTCATTTTCTCCTCTAACCTACTTTAATCACTTACAGCTGTTTTTATTTTGGGATTCAAGTTAAGTGGTTTGTCCAAGGAGGATTTCAGAAAGGCCTGGAGAGACTTACAGGAATTGATGCTGAGTGAAATGAGCAGGATCAGGAGATCATTGTATACTTCAACAACAATACTATATGATGATCAATTCTGATGGATGTGATCCTCTTCAACAATGAGATGAACCAAATCAGTTCCAATGGAGCAGTAATGAATTGAACCAGCTACACCCAGAGAAAGAACTATGGAAGATAAATACAAACCACTACATAGAATTCCCAATTCCTCTATTTGTGTCCGCCTGCATTTTTTATTTCCTTCAAAGGTTAATTGTACACTATTTCAAAGTCTGATTTTTTTTGTATAGTAAAATAACTACATGGACATGTATACCTGTATTGTATTTAACTTATACTTTAACATATTTAACATGCATTGGTCAACCTGCCATCTGGGAGAGGGGGTGGGAGGAAGCAGGGGAAAAATTGGAACAAAAGTTTTTGTAATTGTCAATGCTGAAAAATTGTAAATAAAAAGCTGTAATAAAAAAAAATAAAAATACAGTCCTTAATCTAAAAAAAAAAGTGGTTTGTCCAGGGTCAACCAGCTAATGAATATCTGAGATCAAATTTGTACTCAGGTACTCTTGACTCCAGGGCCAGTGATCTATCCACAACCTTGACATCAAATATTTATTTCTGCTCCTGTTTAAAAGATAACCATTTTATCAACATTTTATTGTTTTCAAGTACTTAAATGTTTATCTTTTTAGGTTTCTTTTGACTTCTGTACTTGATTTTCAAAATTTCTACTCAGCTTTGATCTTTTCATCAGGAATGTTTCAAAATCTTCTATTTAATTCTACTAAATGTCCTTTCCCCCAGTCTTACAATTTAAATTATCCTTAGTTGTAAGGATTACGTTATTTTTTGCCTTTTGGAATATCATATTCCAAGATTTCTACTTTATAGTAGTAGATACCAAGTCTTGTATAATCCTGTGTGATTCCTTGCTATTTGAACTTACAGTTTGGCCTTTTGTGGTAATTTTTCTTTGACCAAGGGGTTCTGAATTTTGGCTCTGATGTTCCTGGGAATTTTTCACCTCTAATGCTTATATAATGAGTGAACTTGGGAAAGTCACTTTATTTGCCTAAGCCTTAATGTCTTTCTCTCTAAAATGGGAAAGAGAATGAAACAGATTCTATGATCACCCTCTTTTGTCCATCTTCAGTCTGAGTTCAATTCAGCTTTAGACTCCTACTAGCCATGTAGCCCTGAAGATATCAATTACTCCTGTTTGCCTCACTTCCCTCATTTATAATATGAATTGGAGAAGGAAATGGCAAACCACTCTAGTATTTTTGTCAAGAAAACCTAGATGGAGTCATGAAAAGTCAAGTAAAGTTCTCTTGATTGATATTAAAAACTAACTATAATCTTCAACAGCCTTACTTTTCCTACTCTTCTCCCTGCACTTATGTTCTAGCCATCAGAACACTTTATGCCTATGTTTATATTGCTTCCTATGCCTGATATATTCTCATTCTTTCTACCTACTGAACTGCTATATATCCTTTAAAGCCCAACTTAAACATTACCTCCTCTTGAAGGCTTTCTAAGTTCTCTACCTGCATCTACCCTTCCTATCCTTTGGTCAGAAAGATCTTTTCCTTTGGTCTTCATATTATATTTTATTCTGCATCTCCTTAAATCATTATCACATAACATTGATGAACAGTTATCTATTTGTCTTGTTCTCCCACTAGTCTGGAAGGTCTAAAAGGCCAGAGCCTTGTTTTATCAAAACTCTGTATGACTCTCTAGTACTTAGCACAGTGCTTATTATAGAGAGAAGAATGAACAAAAGTTTGCTAAAGGTTTCCTGCCTAATTCATAGAGATGTGAGGGGGAAAAAGAGAAGTCTTTACAAATAATCAAGTCCAATTTATATAAATATATGAAGCGGAAGTTAATTTTAAAGTTTTGCCATTTCACTGCCTTCCTTAGGGAGCCAAAGTTAGTAAAATAAACATTTCTTAGAAGCTGAACTACTTGTGCTATCAGATTATTTAGCCTGAAGGAATTATTCCTGAGAATGAATTGTTTTAAAATATACAACAGAAGCCTTAAACCCTTGTAATATTTTGATACTATATAAATAAGGTGGCTGCTGTTATTAAAATTAAGGAATATATTTCTTATACTTCTTATGTTTCCATAGCCATAGAAACAAATGCTGCCAAGCTTCCATAGACTGACAACAAAAAATAGGTAACTGATCAGTTATCCATTGGGTCAAAGCCCATCATAACCTACCTCTCCCAATTTTTTTCAGTCTTCTTTCACCTCATAGCCTGCCATGTACTCTTCGATTTGATGGGGCAATTACGTGGCACAATAGATAGAGGGTCAGCCTAGAGTTGGGAAGATCTGGGTTAAAATTTGGCCTCAGCCAGTAGCTATATGGTACTGGGCAAGTCACTTAACTGTCATTTGCCTCAGTTTCCTCATCTACAAAATGGAGTTAATAACAGGAGCTACCTCCCAGAGCTGTTGTGAGGATCTAATGAAATAATAATTGTAAAATATGCAGCATAGTGCCTGGCATATATAGTAAGCACAATATAAATGACACTATTACTTTATTATTATATTGGTTTCCTTGCTATTCTTCAAATAAGACATCCTATCATGCAGCTCCCAGCGTCTTCACTGGCTGTTCCTTATATGGAATGCTCTCCCTTCTTATATCTCTAGGCTTCTTTCAAGTCCCAGCTAAAACTCCACCTTCTACAGAAAACCCTACAGAAATTCCCAATCCTCCTTAATCGTAGTGCCTTCCCTCTGTAGATTATTTTCTATTTCTTTTGCCCTTCTTTGTATCCCTGGAGCTTAGCACAGTATCTAGCATATATTGGCACTTAATAAATGATTATTAACTAACTGATTCAATAAAATAGTAAACATAACACAAAATAATAATAATGGCAAAAATAATGGTGGCATAATGTAATGGATGGAAAGCTAGAGTAGGAGTTGACAGGATCTGATTCAAGTCCATAGGCTATCATTTTCAGAAAGCAGAATTTTCGAAGACTTATATAAAGCTGCTGATTTGCATAAACAGAAGTAATCTTTTCTCTGGGAGTTCCTTATACCATTTAAATCATGTTTACACCAAAAAGAAGAAGAAAGAATGAAAAAAAAGTTCCCCATTTATATTTTTATGAAACAACTAACTCACAATTTAGTGAGATAGGTTATGTGTATCATTATACACATCTTACAAATCAGGCAACTAAGCTCCAGAGAGATAGGTGGCTTGACTAAAGTCACAAAACCAGTTAATTACTGAGCCAGGTATTATAATTCCCCTTCCCCTTCTACCTCATGTTACTTCTCACATGTAATTGAAACCTAAGAAAATGTGTTAGCAAAGGATCAAATATGGGGATTTCATAGTAACCCAACAGATCAGTAATTGCCTCCTCCCCAACTTTTTGTTTTAAAGCAAGATGAGGCAATTCCAGGATTCGTTTCAAATCCTGGAAAATCAAGACTAGAGTTTATAAGCAACAAGGAAAGGAAGAAGGGGTGGGGCGGGGTTCTCCAATACTAGAAATTAATATTTAAAATGATGACTAAGTAGGAATGAAATTAAACAATGACTTACTGCTTTCATGGACTTGGTCCAGTTGTTCCACAGAACTCAGGGAAAATAACCTATACCCAGTTTTGGTTCCAATTGCTAGGGATCTGCAACAGATAAAAGATAAAATAGAAATGACCACATAAATTGTAATCAAGCAGACTAATGAAACAAGCTCTCTCTCTCCTTTCAACCTAGATATTGTCTGCCAAGAACACACACAGTCTGACTCCGAACTGGTAAATTCCTGTATAATCAGGTACATGTTGGAAAGCAGATGAACCTATAATCAAAGTGAAGGGGTCAAATTAAGATTCAAATGCAAATTGTAAATCAGGCTCTTTATTAATGATATGAAAGCCTACTAAATACATATAGTTTTCTTAAAAGTTAGGGTATTTCTAAATTGTCACTGATTCCTGTCCCTCTCTGGTACTTAGGAGTTTTTTGGTTTGCTGAAGGAGTGAAATAAAGATGGTGAAATACGATAGCAAAAATTGTAAACAAAGTTCAAAATAATAATGGAAAAAATAAAATAAAATTATTTGAAATAACAGATTTATATCAAGAAATAAGAAATCAAAATAATCAGTAATTTAGGTTTTAAATAATAATTCAAACCAATTATTTCATAAAATTTAGACAAAATAAAAATGAATATGATTTAACTTTTCATGTGTCAACTAAATTACTTAAATAATCCTTAAGTGTGACTCCAGGATCCCTTGGCTTCTATGAAGCAAAAAACCCAGTTAAGAGTCAGGCCAAGATCTTTCATTCCAATTTATGTTTTCAGTTGACTGTTTGGTTCCTAATAATCTGCACCTAAATTAGCAATAAATAAAACAGAATTCTAGTATGACAGTAAGTAGAGGAGGAGGTGTATAGAAGATTTTGTTTTGGACTTGGAGACAAGAAAATATGAATTGGACCTTTGGTTCCAACAGTTAGTAGTAGTGTGACCCTTTGTTTCTTTTTTGCAAAATGACTATAATAAGGCCGCTAATTCCTAACCCTTAAAGTTGTTATGTTGTCTGGATCAGGATTTCATTTGCTAGGGAATGCTCAGTGAGGAACCTCCTTAATCCATGCTACATGCCTATTTTGTCTGGGACTCAAAGATTAAATGATCAATTTATTCTCCAACTACCAAAATACATGGTCTCAGGGTTAATAGGATCAAATGAAGTTCTGTGCAAAACTTAAATTGCTAAATAAAAAAATATTTTTTAAAATTATCCATTTTGGAGAAATTGTTAAGGGTGAAACTTAAACCTTACAACAAAATATATATAAAGGGAAGCAATGACCACACTAGCTGGATGGCTATCACCTTTTCTTTCATTAACATAAAGACTGGACTTCCACATCTTCTAATCAACTTCTATAGAGCATATTAACTGTTCTATTCCTGTCTTTAAGAACTTTAACCAGCTGAAAATCCAGTCTTAGGTTTAAACATTTGCTTTTAAAAAAATAGGGATCTCTTAGCTGAAAAAACAAATCAAGATTCCAAGGGAAACTCACCTTACTTCTTTAAGATAAACAAACAAACATTTAGTATTTATCTAAACTTTAAACTTATGGAAGGAGGGAGAGTAAATGTAGTTTATTGTCATATTGACTTTACTAGTCTACGGCAATAGTCAAATAGAGCTGTTATATCAACTATGGAGCAAAGCATTTTAGTTTTGTCTGTAGAAAACAATGAGAGTCCTATTAATTCAAAATTCTGATCAGTACCTACAACTTCTAGATCTTTTTCTTAAGATTTACTATTTTCAGAGTTTTTGTTGCCTCTTATGAAAGAAATGTCAAAAAGCCCCTTTTATTAAAAGCATATAATTAACACAGACACTCATGAGTTATGTCTTTTATGTTCTTAAGTGTCAACCTACACCTTCACAAAGAATACAATTACACACTAAGTGTGTTTGATGATAGGACTGATTTATTTTAAAACCATGTCATACAATCCTCAGTTCACAGGGACTATAACGACAACTTTTATTTATAGATAGGAGTAGCCTGCCCAACAGAGAGCTTCCTTCTAAAAAAAAAAAAAATAAAATGAGAGTAGGAATTGAGAAGTTAATCAAACATCCAATACAGATCTGAAAATAATAGTTTAGTAGAAGCTGCAATTTATCCAATAATATTTTTTTAAATCCATACAATAAAATAAACATCACTACTTCAAATCCATTATAAATTGAATTCTTACATAAATTTTTAGGCATCTAATATTAATTTATAAACAGGATTCTCTTCTTTCTAACCTATTTGGGTTAAAACATAGAATGAAAATGAATTATAATCAAGCAGACTAATGAAACAAACCCAGGCATTTCAACAGCCATACCTTCTTACAAAACACATCTTACAAAACCTTAAAATGTTATCAAAGCCAAGCTGTTGTGCTACTCAATTACTCGAAGCTTTTCAAACAAAGAGAAGCACAGTATGTTTTAAAATAAAAACAGGGTGAATGAAGAACTGGGCTACAAAGAGTACACGGTGACCTTAATTATACTACTATAATACTCAATGTTAACATAGATCTGGAGCTACCATAGCTCAAGCATGAAATATATACTCAGAAGAATAATAGTTAGCATTTACATAGCTCCTATTACTGCGGCCTTCCAAAAACTCTGGCAAGTAGATGCCATTATTATTCCCATTCTACAGCTGGAATCAGGAGTACAAGGTGTCGCCAACTTTCTGAGGATTTGGGACTACATATGAAAGGCTATCCATATGGTTGTAAGAAATATAGTTAATAGTTTTGTGAAAATCAAAATCAAAATGCCTAAATTATAGTTTGATGATCTCATGAATAACTATGGCCAAGAACCCAGGCCCAAAGAGGAAAATCAAAGAGATAAATTAAGCTCCTTGTGGGCACAGGCTTTTTTTTTTTTTTTTAACTGTATTCAGTGCCTAACAAACAGTACTTCTGCACTTAAAAACAAACAAACAACTAACATGCTGAATTCCACTTAAGACAATACGATGCTCAACTCCTCTGGAAAAGGGGACATTTGTGCAAAAGCTCTTCTGATATAGAAAAACAAGATTCTTGTTGAAAAGCCAAGCATTAGGCAAAATTCTAGTGCCTGAAAACTGGTTAGGTCAACCGCGAGCAGTGCGCCCTAACAGCCAACTTGGACCGCAGCAGGCGGGAATTAGCCGAAGAGCTTGCCACATCTTTGTCCCGATTCTGAAGGCGGTTGCCACGTTACTGAGGGATGGGACAAATAGAAAATAACCCTTTGCTCCCATCTTCCTGCATCCTCTCTCTTAACCTCCTGAAGTCGCGTCAACAAACAGTAAAGAAACTCCCAAGTGCTGGACTTAAGCTCTTCATTTCTCCAGCTCTCTCTCTGCTTGGATCAGACAGCGCTGCTCCCTTTCTCCCCTCCCCTTTCCCTCTACTCTCCCCCCCATCAAAACAACCCTCCTTTTTCTGCTTCCTTCCTTTCTTCCTCCCTCTCCCTTCCCCCTCACTCCTTGCTCAAACTGAACAGTCTTAAATTTGGGCGGCATTTGCTTTGAATCCCAGGGTGGAAATTAGGCATTGGGGGATAGGAAAGTCGGGGGTGGGAATCATGTGACCCTCACGTGACTGCCAGTCTATCTCTGTCTCTTGGCGCCCCCCCCCCCCCCCCCATCGTCCAACAACGGCTACGCGACACCTTTCCCCTAACTGGCCGCCCCCGCTAACTCTAAATAAAAAACGAAGGGAGGAGACGTCCGTCTCTCAGCATCGGTCGCGACAGGCCCCGCCCACCCCCGGCTGGGAGTCGCAAAGCGATAGGCCTCGGAGGTAGCAGCGCTGCTTACGTGCGGTCCTGGTTGAAGGAGAAGCAGCTGAGGCCGGCTTCGGCCTCTACCCCACCCGGGGGGGCTTCGGCCACCTCTGCCTCCATGGCGGGCGGAGGAGAGGGGCTCAGCATGACGAACAGGGGCGGGTCGCGAGCCCGGGTCGCGACAGCCGCCTCGACCTGCCTCTGGGCTGTGGTGGTGGCGGCGGCAGCAGGTCCTCAAGCCCCCCTCCCCGCTGGGACCCTCTGAGGCCCACCTCCACAGCTGGCAGCCGGGCGCCGCCGAGCAGCTGACTGGGTGGAGCCGCCTGC
Source organism: Sminthopsis crassicaudata (assembly GCF_048593235.1). NCBI lineage: Eukaryota > Metazoa > Chordata > Mammalia > Dasyuromorphia > Dasyuridae > Sminthopsis > Sminthopsis crassicaudata. Next base: position 326,355,467 of record NC_133620.1, read on the forward strand.
CATTGGTAGCCAGCCCACGCCAGGGTGGGACTGCCGGATCGGCCAATCGCCAGCGGCTGGGGGTGGTACTACTCCGTGGGGGACCCGGCCCCGGGCCGGGCGACGCCGTCGCTTATTGGGCCCAGGGTTTAACTACGTGGCTGGAGGCCACGTGGTAGTGTTTTCTTCGCCGGGGCTGTGGGTTGGAGAGGTGAAAAGCTGAGGTCCCTTAGGAAGGGTGGGCACATCTGGAGCTTCTGGTGTGTGTGGCTGCAGGGAATCTCATTACCCGACACCATCCTGCATCCCGTATTCCGCAACTTCATTTCTACAAACTTTACCCCTAGACAAGACGTAGATTTCATTAAAGAGTCTTAAAAGCAGGGCTATCTTCAAGCTGAAGATAGTTCCCTACAAGTTTTGGGACTTGTTTCTTAACAGGCTGGAAAAAAAGAACACGGAAGAGAATTCAATTAATCCACTTTTTTGACATAGGAAAAACCTTCCCTCCCTCCTCCCCCCCTGTTAACCAGTGCCTTTCCTGTTTTCCTGGGCTGTAAATTCCTCAAGGATTCAAAACGTGAATTCCCAGAGTTCTGGATTGTAAATAATAACGAATATGCAACCTTCGGGGGGGAAAAGAGGAGAGATAATGCACATATTCTAAACCATGGAATCAAAAAAAGGCAGAGAAGGTGGATAGGGTCACTTAAATCTTTAAATTAGACATTCTGAGTTTCATTTCAAGCCCTAACGTCGGTGACAGGCTGTCTTATCATTCTGCTCCTTGTTCCCTTCCTTCTCTTTAATAAAGTAATACGGCAAATTAAAGGTGTATTTACAGGTCGGTTCGGGCTTCTGGTTTCACAACTCTGTGCTGAGTTGTGAATGAAAACTTGAGGTGGGACACTGCTTCACTCCAATGTTCTAAGGGAAAGGAGCGTTACCTGCCAGCTCAGCCTGACGCTTCTCTATACAGTAGTCAGTGCTAGTTAGAGACGCAAGACAATGTTTACTGCTTAGAATGGCGTTTGGAATGCTGTTCTATTTCTAGATCTGGCTCTGAGTCACTGCAATGGGAAGCAAGAGGCTTAAAAGTCTGTAAGGTGGGGAGGAAATAACAGACCTCCTAAGACTTGAGAACAAAAGAGAGTAAACTTATAAATGTACTTTGTGAAATGTATTTGTTCCTGGAAAACTATGTAAAGTGATTTTATACATTGTTTATACCAAATACACTAAATAACTTTTCTTATTCTATTCTTTCATAAAACAAGCAAAAAAGGAATGTGGTAGAGTCCATATGTTATCGTGGAACAAATAGCACACAAAGTCAGCTGACATCTGATAGTTAAAAAATTCCTTTCCTCAAAGCAACCCTGTGAGGGAGTTATTATTATATTATGGTGGGTGTGTCTTACAGGATTCATATTGAAAAGCTCCATGAAGTTCCAAAATAAGCTTTACAGGCTGAAAGGGAGCCTGGAGACACATGTGCTTGAAAAGCTGAGTGCCTGAAGAGTTGTGCTGAAAAGCAGTAACTGAGACAGAAAGCTACAGGAGTGTAGTTGTATGTTCCCAAGAACAATGGATAAAATTGTCAAGAGAAGCTTCAAAGAAATGAATCTGAATTGCACTGAAATCTTCAATTCCACTCAGACTAATAATAGTTCACCTCTTCTTTAATGATTATAACAAACTATAAGGTTAAGAGAAAAAAACAAAAAATGAAGAATTTTACTTAGCACAGTTGGTGTTGAACAAGAGTGCCACAGCCAGGAAGTGTTAAGTATCTGAGGCTAGATTTGAACTCAGGTCCTTCTGACTTGGGAGCTAGTGCTCTATCCACTGCACCATCTTCCCTGCCCTGGAGCTTCTGATGGAAGATTAAAACTATTGATTTGCTAAAGGATCTTGCTTATAAACTAATTTTCTTTGCATTCATTTAATAAAATGAATTAGCAATACATTAAATAACATAATATGTTAATGTTTTTGGTAGCCTTGCATGCTTGCAGGGGCCAAGGAGACCTTAAAGAAACACAAAACCTTTGGGAAAACTGGGACACTAATACATTGTTGGTGGAATTGTGAACTGATCCAATCATTCTGGAGAGCAATTTGGAACTATGTTCAAAGGACTATCACACTGTGCATACTCCTTGCTCCAGCAGTGGCTCTATTGGCTTATATCCCAAAGAGATCTTAAAGGAGGGAAAGGGACCTACATGTGCAAGAATGTTTGTGGCAGCCCTCTTTGTAGTGGCCAGAAACTGGAAACTGAGTGGATGCCCATCAAATGGGGAATGGCTGAATAAGTTATGGTATATGAATGTTATGGAATCTTATTGTTCTATAAAAAACAATCAGCAGGATGATTTCAGAGAGGCCTGGAGAGACTTACAGAAACTGATGCTAAGTGAAATGAGTAGAACCAGATCATTGTACATGGTAACAGCAAAATTATACGATGATCAATTCTGTTGAATGTGGCTCTTCTCAACAATGAGGTGATTCAGGTCAGTTCCAATGATCTTGTGATGATGAAAGCCATCTACATCCAGAGAGAGGCCTGTGGGAACTGAGTGCAGATTACCATATAGCATTTTTGCTTCTTTTGTTATTGTTTGCTTGAATTTTATTTTCTTTCTCATTTTTCTTCATTTTGATCTAGTTTTTATTGTGCAGCAAGATGATTGTATAAATATATATGCCTATATGTGATTTACATATATTTTTACTATGTTTAACAGATTACTTGCCAACAGATTAACAGGGAAGGGGGAGGGAATTGAAACACAAGTTTTGCAAGGATCAATGTTGAAAAATTATCCTTGCATATATTTTGAAAATTAAAAGGCCCCAAAAACAAAAACAAAAGCAAAAACAAAAAAAAAAAAAACAAAAAAAAAAAAACCCCACATCCAATTCTGATGTTCCAAGGTAGACTTCAAGGATTATTACCATCAGAAGGTCCTTCTCTTTTCCTACTTCCCTACTCCCAACCTTCTCCCCACTGAACTTATTCTACCTAGGGAATAGTGGTCTAAGGGATCTATTGATAGAAGTTTTAATATTATTAGTATTATTCTTTAGAGAAGAAAAGGTGCTTCTTTTGTTTAATGTCTCATTTTAAAAAGAAAAACATTGACAACTTTCTACTGACTCTTCTTTCCACCTCAAAATGGAACTCTCTCTTATAACAAAGTATAGTAAAACAAATCAGCACATTGGCCATGCCCAAATTTAAATTATTTGCCCTGGATTACACTTCATATAAGTATCAGAACCAGTAAAAAACCAGGTGTTATCTTACTCCAAATTCAATATTCTTTTTTTCCCCCCTATCAATATCATTTCTAAAGAAGGAACACTAAGGCAGAGGATCTCTGATATCTATGATATTTGTTCCCTATGAGGCCTTGAATAAGCAGAGAAAATGTTCACTTCTTTGTGCCTTTGTTTCTTTTTCTGCAAAATGGAAAGGTTAGCTAAAAACATTACCTAAAACCTACCAGCTCATATTCCTTAGGATCTTTTATTTTTCACACATGTTGGGAGGAGGGGAGAGAATTTTGAGACATTATGTTCCCTTGAAATGAGGGTTTAGGAGTATTATACAGGAAAAAATTAATGGAACAGCAGGACAAATTACCTCATAAGAAGCATGGAATTTATAAAAAATAATGACAGACATCTTTGCTGAACTTCAGACAATGAGTAGGTCAAAGGAAAAGGAAAGCTTAGGAAATATTAAACACTTTCTGACTAAGCCATAGCGAAGCCAATAATAAAGATCAAACATTTTTAATAGGGGTGCTATGCCAAAAAAAAAAAAAAAGAAAGAATTCATAATCACAGTGAAATAAGATACTTAGGAAATAGCAATTAGTCATGTCTGGCACTGCATCATAGTAGAAACAAACACATATTTGATCATGCCATCCCTTGTACAAAAACACTGACTAGCTCCAGATTAGAATTTGACCAGTTCCAATTTCTACCTTCTTGTTAATTATAACATGAGGAGGCAGGCAGTTAGGGTCAAGTGGGTTCCATCTCTTCTATCCCCATTCTCCAAGACCCTACAAGTCATTAATGTGAATCAGAAGTTGACAAATACTCTTTCCCCTAGGCCAAGAACTGATGAATTTATATCAGAGATATTGTAGTGCATTTCCCTTCATTTGCAGATTAAAGAGGGATTACCTCCAAACTTATTTCTTCTTTAAGCTCTTCCACAGTTCTCACCTGGAGAGAGAAGACTGAACTCAGGAAGAAAGGCTTTTTCTGAAGCCTGCTGAGTTAGCCACTGATTTTTTCCTATCCAAAAGAATGTTTTCCACTGTTGCCATTCATTGTTCTGTTTTTATAAAGGGACTGTTAGATGTTACGATAGAACCCTAGATCAGGAAGACTAAATTCAAATCAGGCCTCACACACTACTTGTATGACCCTGGGCAAGTCTTCTAACCCTGTTTACCTTAGTTACCACATCTGGAAGGAAAATAAGGTGAAGAAGGAAATTGGAGACATTCCAGTGCCCTTGCCAAGAAAATCTCATATCATATCCAACTCTCTCATGGAGAGTTGGATACGACCGAACAACAGCTTTATATAAAAGAAAATCTGATAATTGCTAATTCTTATTTGTATGATCTGTACAAATGTCAAAGGTTTGGATTTTTGTAAAATGATGGTTTCAGTGAAATTGAATCTTAGGGAAAGAAGAGAAGCAAATGGTGACTCCATCAGAAGTCACAAATATTCATTATTGTTTTCGATTACGTCCAACTCTTTGTGACCCCATTTGGGATTTTCTTGGCAAATATGATAAAGTGATTTATCATTTCTTCCTTCAGTTCATTTTATTGATGAGGAAACTGAGTAAACAAGGTGAAGTGACTTGCTCTGGGTCACACAATTATGAAGTTTCTTAGGCTTGATTTGAATTGTTTTCCTAACTATAGGCCCAGCAATCTATCTCCTAAACCACCTAGCTGCCTTCACAGATACTGTGGAGATATGTTGAAATAGGGTCCAGCACAGAGAAGTTAATAATACAAATGGTAAATTTACTCCTAAACTTAGCAGAGATTATTAATCTCATGAGGAAAAAGCAAACAAAACCTAGTAAAGAAAGTTAGCCAAACATGGGACACGACAAATGTTGAATATGGTAGTCCTATACATCCTTTTCTTCAACAAAATACCTATGCGACCTTACAATTTTTCAAGTAGAGACCTCATCCTTGTGGACAAATTTGGAAAGATTGTCTTTTTTTTTTCTCTTGTTACTTCTATCCAATTATTGGGACTTAAGTTTTATGATTTTCTTTTGAATAGTCATTTAAATTCCCTCTCGTGCTTAGGTTTATTTATAACAGTTTTTGAATTTGACCTGGTCCTTAGCTCATATTTAGTGATGCTGATTGGAAAGAATTTTGGCTTATTCACTTTTCTTGGGATTTCATGTTCCAGTTGCTTAATTTTAAATATTTTTGTGACTATTCATTTTTTTCCCCTGAGTGGGACATTTTCAATCCTGTTTTTGTTTTAATTTTGTTGCATATATCACATTGTTTCTTTGTCTCTATGAAAGGCATTAAAGGTAATGGATAAAGAGCCAGCCTTGAAATCAGGGAGGCCTGAGGTAGTTGAAATCTTTTATATAAACTACCAGCAGTATCTCTGGACAAGTCACTTAATCTCTAAATCCTCTAGGCAATTTCCCAAGATCATAAATTTTAGAGAAGGTAGTGATCTACTTTGGTAAAAGTAGTTTCCTCACTTGAGAAATCCCTATACCAATGAAATCAGTAGTTAGACTGTTTCAAGTCCGATTCTTTTTGTACAGCAAAATAACTATTTGGACATGTATACATATATTGTATTTAACTTGTACTTTGACATATTTAACATGTATTAGTCAACCTCAAACAGATAAGTCTTTCTCCCCAATCTATCTACTAATAAAAATAAAATATTGTTAAATAAAATGTTTTATTGAGCTTCTTATTTGTTGTGTTATTTTGATAATAGGTTTAAGTGGTTTTGAGCAAATGTTTTGCTTTGTTTTTTAAATTTTAGAGCAATTTTTAAAATTTACTTCATGTTATTCCCATTGTTTGATATATTAACTTGAAAAAAGTTGATATTATTTTATGATCTCAATTTTATTTCTGTTGCATTGATATAATATCTATGTGTTTACTAAAGTGGGTACTGATAGAAAACAATTCCACCTTATTCAAAATACTAGCAGGATACAAGTTGGGATTGTATATCTGTATATTTTATCCACATATTCACCAGTGCAGCCTAGGAAGAAGCCTATAAAAGAATGAAGACATGCATTGGCAGTGCATATCATTAGAACACTGACTTTTCAAATTTAATACTGGATATCTAGATATTTGATCTTGATAACAGTAATAGAAGATGGCAAAGATAAACAAAAGCTCAGTAAAAGAACAGGCCTCAGTGCATAAGTGGGTTGTGGCACATGTTTAAGGTAACAAAAACTGTCTAGAAGAACAGTTGGCCATTTACATCAAAGAATCCAGGAGTCTATATCCCAGCTTTTTAAACTGTGGTTCATGTTCCCATATGGAGTCTTATAACTGAATGTGAGGATTGTGAAATAATGATTCATTATCAGTAAATGTTTTATTTGTATACCTATTTTATATATCTATATAGCTGGGGTCACTAAAAATTTCTCAAATGAAAAGGAGTCACAAATGTAAAAAGTTTAAGAAGCTCTGATCTATATCTATCACTTACATAGGAATAATGAGAAATAGAAAGATACAAAAATGTTTATTGATTACCAGACTTTGGACAAAAGAAATTAAATGGACCAAAATACTGTATTCTCTAGATTGCCTATAAAGCATCCACTTGTGAACAACCTGAAATTTACATAGTAAACATTAACATAGTTCTGTGACTGAATACGACAAAGCAAAGGTACCTTTTATCTGTCAAAGTATAGTTTCCCACTTTGAATGTATCATCCAATGTGTTAGGGGCAGCTGTCATATTTCCACAACTGATGGTAGTAAAAGAGGTGATTATAAGGAAGGAGTTCATTCTGGGTACAAGGGAAAGTCAATGCAAAGTACAGATATGAGACAGATTATTGTATTTGAGGAACAGAAAGGCCAGAATGGCTGACTACCAAGGACAATGAGACAAATAAGTAAAAGGAATTAGTAATGATCTTAACAGTAACAGTGAGTCATTGTGTTTATTGAGTATGTATAAATGGGGAGAGAAAGGGTAAGAAGGGCAGATTTGTACTTTAGATACAAAGTAACCCTGGCAACTGTTTAGAAGATGTGCTGGAGAGGGAAAATGTTTGAGATAGGGAAACCAGCTAAAAATATATTGTAAGAGTCTGGATGAGAGGTTAGCAAGAGCTTGAAAATTGAATAGTAGCTATATGTGTAGAGAGGAGGTGATTATGTGAGAGATTTATTTCTGAATACTATTTTATTTTTCCAAATACAAGTAAAGATAGTTTTCAAAATTTATTTTTGAGAGACTTCGTAGTTCCACGTTTTTCTCTCTGTCCCTTACCTCCCCTTCCTCAAGACTGTAAGCAATTTCATATATATATATATATATATATATATATATATATATATATATATATATATATATATATGTTAAAGGTATGCAATTTTTAAAAACACATTTCCATTTTTGTCATGTTGTGCAAGAAAAACCAGGCCAAAAGGGAGCAAACCATGAAAAAGAAAGAATGAAAGAAACAGAAAAGGTGAAAATATTATGCTTTAATCCACATTTGGTCTCTATAGTTTTTTCTTTGCATGTGGATAGCATTTTCCATCCCAAGTCCATTGGAATTGCTTTGAATCATCACATTGTTGAGAGGAGCTAAGCCCATCTATGTGAGAGATTTTGACAAGATATTTATAAAATATGAGAGTATCAACATTGCAAAACTAGATGAATGGAAGGATTGTCCTGTCCTGGATAGTAATAGGGAAATTCAGAAAAGAGGTGAAAGAAGGAGAAAGAGGAAGAAAGAAAGAGGAGAAAGAAGCAGAAAAGAAGAGAAAGGCAAAAAGCCCTGTTTTGGATATGTTAAGTTTAAAATGGTATATAGATAATTTGTGTCATCTATATAGAAATGTATTTTCATTTATTAGAGCTGGATGAGGTCATTAAATATGAATTTAGAGAAAAAAGAGAACAGAAGCCAAAATGGAACCTTGCAATACACTGAACACCACATGAATGATAAATCAATAAAGACTGAGGAGCATTTCTGTAAGAGAATGGTGAACAGAGCAAAGAACCCAAGAAGGATCAAGATTGAAAAGTGGTCCTTAAATCTGTCCATTGAACCATTGATAATGCTTTGGCTTTCTGCCTACCAGCCAAATTAGAGGAGCAATCAATGCTCAGTGTTCCTGTTCTTTATCCTAGAATGCCACCTAGTGGAGATTATGAGCAATATATGTCATCCCATGCTTCTAATTCAAAGGCAATGTTGTAGTATGTGCCCATTTGGCATCTAGCCCAGACCTGCAGAAAAAGATGCTCAGAAGGCAGCAGAGGCTAGAAGAGAGGTTGTACCAGGAAATCATCATAAGATCTGGTGAATAGAACTGAAGCCTGTGAGTGCTGGAAAGGAGTCACTGACAGATAATATAGGAATAAGTAGATGTTAAAAAATGTTATGGGTTCAGAAAAGTTTAAGAGTTAAATATGAAAGAAAAAACTAACTCCAAAGTAAGTACAAAGAAAAACCTAAGAGGAAAAAATGATGTGGTGACAGACTACAAGAGTGACTGAAAGAAATGAAGAGAAAAAATAAATTTCTGAAGGGGGAAAATTGGAAGGAAAATGAAAAAAAGATTAAAATGGAAGATAGAAAATCTTACTAAGGTGTTGGTCTTTGAAAAGCAAAATGGAAAAAAACAGGACTCAGTGACTCTAAAAGACAACAAAAATAGTAGGACAAAGTAAAAGAAAATCAAAAATGGGGAAAAAATGTCAAATACCTCCTGTCACAAACAATAGGCTTGGAAACAGGTTGAAAAGAAATTAAGAATCACTGACCTCCCTGAGTACCAAACAAGAAACTTTGAAGCAATATTACCAGAGATAATGAAAGAAAACTATCCTAATCTATTAGAATCAAGAGATAAAAATAAGAAGAATTTACTAGTCACCTACTGGAAGAAACCAGAAAATGAAAACACCCCAAGAATGTCATTGTTATTTCATTGTTATCTTCCACTCCTAATATTCATTCAATCTATATATCCAATCTATTGCTAAATCTTGCTATTTTTATCTCTACAACTCTAGCATCTAGACTCTTTTCAAACAGCTATCATCTTTTGCTTACATGACTGTTATGACCTCCTAATTTGACTTCCTCTCTCAAATCTCTCACCTATAGCAGGTCATCCTACATATTTCTGACAAAATTATTTTTAATTAGCATTTACCGTACTCTATCATTTTTTTGCTCAAAAAACTCCAGAGGCTTCCTTTTGTCTCTAAGCCATAATTCCTTTGTTTAGTTTCTAAACCCTTTACCACCCAAATCTAGCCTACCTTTCCAATTTCTTTTTTTTTTCTATTATCTGTCCTTGATGTTTCTTGTGTCTGGAAAACATATCTTCCTCATTTCTGCCCTATAGAATTCTTCTCATTTCATGATTCCATTAAAATACCATTTCTGTATAAATCCTTTCCCGATTCCCCCAATTCTCCCTTCCTATCTTGTAGTCAGATCCTTTGCTTTTTTAAAAATTTGTAGCACAGTGGATAGTTCAATAGAGTCATAAAGACCTGAAATTTAATCTTGCTCTAAATACTTCCTAATTGTGTGACTTTTGGCAAGTCATCTGATTTCTATTTTCCTCAGTTTCCTCAACTATAAAGTGGAGATAATATTAGCACCTGTCACTCAAGGTTGTTGTAGAAATGAAATGAGATAATATTTGTAAAGTGCTTTGTAAACTTTAAGGTATCATACTATTATTGGCTAATATTATTATTCCCTTTATATATATTCTGAATATAATTATATATGTATTTTTGTTCTATTAGAATGCAAGCTCCTTGTGAATAGGAGTTATTCTGTTCTTTGTATTTGTATTTGTGTCCACCGCATCTAGTAGAGTACCTGTTACATAGTAGGTTTAATAAATACTCATTAACAGAAGTAAAAACTTAAAGCTGTCAAGTCAAAGTAAAAATATTGTAAGCAAACACAAAGAATTCAAATACCAAGGAATCACAGTTGAGAATAACAAAACATTATGCTGCAACTTTGCTAAGAAGAAAAATCTTCTAATATAATGTTCAAAAGACAAAATATAAATATAAAGGTTTATAGCCAAGAATAACTGTCTGTACATAATCAAACATAATCCTACAATGGAAAAATATTTAGTAATATAGAGGATTTTAAAGCATTATTCCTGATGTAAAGAACAATATTGTTTAGAAACTTTGACATGAAAACTCATGAGTGAAGAGAACCTAGGAAGGTAACTAAATTTGAGCTAGAGGAAGGGACTAAACAATGATGAAGTATTCACAATTTTAATAAAAAACAGTGGAGGGAGAAAGAGGAGGAGAGGGAGAGGGGGAGGGGGACTCCAAGAATGACTCCAAATGTACCTGGAAATAAATGAAACTAGAAATAAGAAATAAAATTATAAATGAAACAAAACAAAAGAGTTAGAATTCTTTCCATCCTTGCTATTATCCAAATCTCTTCTGCCCTTTGTAGCTAAACTCCTTGACCATCTAGAATAAGTGCCTCCTTTCTCTCCTTTCATTCTCTTCTAACTCCTTTCAATTCCTTCTGACCTTATCATTCCACTGAAACTGACCTCTCTAAAGTTACCATTAATCTCTTATTGCTAAATCCAATGGTCTTTTCTCAATTTTCAATCTCTTTAGATTTCCTCATTATTCGTCACTTTCTTTTCCTGGAAGACTCTCTTCTATGCCCTCTCGGCCCCCAAATAAACAGTTCCTACTCTCAAGGAGCTCAGTCTTTAGTCAAGAGACAATATGCAAATATCTATTTACAAATAAGATACATAAAGGAAAATTGGATATCTCTAAAAATTGGATAATTTAAAAGAGAGGCATTAGTATTAGTAGGGAGTCAAGACAAATATGAAATGATAATTTAGCTGGTAATTGAAGGAAGCCATGAAGGCTAGGAGATATAAATGAGGAGGGAGAGAATTGTGGGCATGTAGATAGTGGCAGTGAAAATGCCCAGAGTTAAGAGATGAATTGTCTTGTGCCAGGAACAGCAAGAAGACTAATCTTTTGATTTTCCAAGTAAGGGGGTAAGGGAGAGTAAGGTATAAAGGGACTGGAAAGATAAGGAGAGACTATGTTATCAAGGGCTTTTAAAGCCAAGCAGGTGATAGGGACTTACTAGAGTTTATTGAATAGTGTGTGAGTGTGTGTGTGTGTGTGTGTGTGTGTGTGAGAAAGAGAAAAGACAGGGAAGTGGGGAGAGAAACACGTGGTCAGATCTGTGCTTTAGAAAACTCTATTTGACACCTTAGTTGAAGATGGACTCAAGGTAAGAAGATGAACTAATAGATTATTGCAATAATCGAGGCATGCATGAAATGGTGATGGCTTATACTTGAATGATAATACTACCAGAGGAGAGAAAAGAACATATTCAAGAGATGTTGTAAAGGGGAAAAATACAGAATGTGGCAACAAATTGGATAGAAGTGGTGAGAAAAAGTGAGAAATTGAGAATGACACTTATGTTACAAGCCTGGATGACTGGAAAGATAGGGCTGTCCTTGACAATTATAAGAAATTTAGAAAGAAGGTAAAGTTTTGGGAAGAAAGAAAAGAGTTCAAGTTCTTGACATGTTAGGTTTAAGATGTCTACAGGTCATCCAGTGCAAGATGTCTAACAGATAGCTATAGATATTAGATTGGAGGTTACCATTAGGTTTTCTGTTGACCCACAATATATTTTTTATTTTTTGTGTTTATATTCTTGGTACCTATTTCTTATTTTAGTACTTTGAGCCAGGGTCATTCTTCACTCCTTCCTGAACTTATATGTGGTAGCTAAGCCTTTTTTAGTCCTTAAGTTGATTTATTTGGATCCTGCTAGTGGTTTCCATTTCCCCATGGTGTGTCTCTGTTCAGAACATTGACAAGTTTCTGACACTCCTGAATCATTTGTGTTTAGAGGGCTGCAGTCTATAGACCATTTTGAATATCTCTGATTGGGCTGCCAAGGATTTATGGCCTTCTATGGGAATACTAATTAGAGAAGTGCTGGGTCCTAACCCTGTGTTAGTGGTCAGAGTGTTCAGACTGTTTCAGGTTCCTGAAACCTCTATAGTTCCTGCTTCCTAGGAATAGAATGCTGTATTTTTTTTTTTTTTTTTATGTCCCTGGAGTGTCTCTGGTTAGAGGGCAGGCAGACTCCTGGCTTGTTTACTTGCATTCATGATGGATTCTCTGATGGAAGAATGCAACAGATTTTTATTATATTTTTGTACTGAGAAAAATAATTGATAGCCAACAATTTGGGAAGATCCAGAGCCACCGTTTTCCCCCTAAAGTCCTGATATTAAAACTTGAGTCTCTTGAAAGGCATTGTTGATTTAAAAAAAAAAAAAAATTGGACTAGGATCCCATCGTGGTGGAGCAGCCATGATATTCTACTCAGGCTTATATACACTCTTTGAATATATGGTCCAAGGTAGACTGGGTAAGAAATAGTTTCTCTGTTCATTTTAATATAGTCCACTGCCTATTGTGTTAACTGGAGTTTATTGCTACTCATCTTCCAAAAGAACATATAACTCTAAACCTTCCCCCCATTGTCTTTGGTCTAAGAGAGATGGCCAAGTGATTATACTTTTATTACTAATGTCATGACCTTATTAATGAAATGATTAAATTACCCAGAAACCAAGTCTCTCAAACCTTTTGTTCAATGCAATACTGAACTTAACCACTTCCTATCTCTTTTATCAATTATTCTTACCTGCCTATTCAACTATTCAACTTGTTTTACCCTTTAATTGTTCCACTTAGCTTTTTTTTTTTTTTTTTTAAACTTACCTTTCCTTGTCTTAACAACTACTGTTGTAACACCAGAGCTACCTGCCAGTGGCTGCTGGAGGTCTAACTCAGACCTGTAAAATGGATCTTTTCATGTGAGCGGATGCGGATGATATAAGGAGACTGAGAGGCAGTTGCTATTCTCTGACCTCTTTCCTCCAATTTATTTCATTTCCAATCCACAAGGAACATCTGCTTTGCAATTCCTTCAAGTGTTATGATTCACAGCTGTGAGGCTCTCAGAGAATTGAACTGCCCCTTTACCTAGGCATGGTCCTTAACAAACTACCTTCTATTTTCTTCCTTTATGTTTAATGTTATAATTCTTGATCCTTAATTATACTGTTCCTCTTCCAGTCCGGAAGTAGAATCTGGACAGAGTTAGATTTGAGTTTGCTTCCCTTCAAAACTTTCTCAATTTCTCCTAAATTTAACCAAATTCTTTTCCAAATTCAACTTTTTCCTACTTCAGTAATTCAAACTCCTCTAAATCACTTATACACATTCATCCTTCGTGTTCATTTAAGTCATTCTCTCACATTTCCATAGAAGCTGGAGGAAAGAATGAAGAAATACAATAAGAAAGTAGCATGAGGCAGAGCTGCTTATTCAGTTAACAGTGTCAGACACCAGGCCTTTCACAATTTGCCCATACAAACTCAAACCTAGCTATAAAACTCAGGTAATCAACGAACATTTTGTTCTTTGTTTACTAACTTCCTCAACTTTGCTGACCTGAATTTTCAGTCTACCCCTGCCACACACAAGGCTGACTTTACTCTTGTCTCATCATTATTCACAAGTATTCCACCGTCATGATCCAGAATTTTATTTATTTTTTTCATCATTCCCTTTTTTTATTAAAGCTTTTTAATTTCAAAACATATGCATGGATAATTTTTTAATATTAACCCTTGTAAAACCTTATGTTCCAAATTTTTTCTTCCTTCCCCCTGCCCCCTCCACTAAATCCAATATATGTTAAACATGTTAAAATATATGTTAAATCCAATATGTGTATATACATATTTATACAATTGTCTTGCTGCATAAGTAAAATCAAATCAAAAAGGAAAAAATGAGAAACAAAACAAAATGCAAGCAAACAACAACAAAAGGAGTGAAAATGCTATGCTGTGGTCCACACCCAGTTCCCATAGTCTTCTCTCTGGGGTATAGATGGCTCTCTTCATCACAAGATCATTGGAACTTGCTTCAATCATCTCATTCTTGGAAAGAGTCACATCCATCAGAATTGATCATTGTATAATCTTGTTGTTGCCGGGTATAATGATCTCCTGGTTCAACTCATTTCATTTAGCATCAGTGGGGACCCTGCTGGGATGCTAATGAGAAGTCCAAATTTTCTAACTTTTTGAAGTTCACAATATTCTCATTGAAAGAGGGAGTGGGGAGAGGAGACAGAGATATTATCTCTTTTCCACCTCTATCATCACAAGGAATTCTCTCTCCTCTAGGCTTCCACATACTCGAATCTGGCTTCTAAACTGATTTGCTATTTTACAAAAGATCTCTCTCTCTCTCTCTCTCTCTCTCTCTCTCTATCTCTCTCTCTCTCTCTCTCTCTCTCTCTCTCTCTCTCTCTCTCCCTCTCTCTCTCTCTCTTTCTCTCTCTCTCTCTCTCTTCTCTCTCTCCCCCTCCCTCCCTCTCTCTCTCTCTCTCTCTCTCTCTCATCTCTCTCTCTCTCTCTCTCTCTCTCTCTCTCTCCCTCCCTCCCTCCCTCCCTCCCTCTCTCTCTCTCTCTCTCTCTCTCTCTCTCTCTCTCTCTCTCTCTCTCTCCCTCCCTCTCTCTCTCTCTCTCTCTCTCTCTCTCTCTCTCTCTCCCTCTCTCTCTCTCTCTCTCTCTCTCTCTCTCTCTCTCTCTCTCTCTCTCCTCCCTCCCTCTCTCTCTCTTTCTCTCTCTCTCTCTCTCTCTCTCCTCCTTTCTCTCTCTCTAAATACTCTTTCCCCTAGGCCAAGAACTGATGAATTTATATCAGAGATATTGTAGTGCATTTCCCTTCATTTGCAGATTAAAGAGGGATTACCTCCAAACTTATTTCTTCTTTAAGCTCTTCCACAGTTCTCACCTGGAGAGAAGACTGAACTCAGGAAGAAAAGCTTTTTCTGAAGCCTGCTGAGTTAGCCACTGATTTTTTCCTATCCAAAAGAATGTTTTCCACTGTTGCCATTCATTGTTCTGTTTTTATAAAGGGACTGTTAGATGTTACGATAGAACCCTAGATCAGGAAGACTAAATTCAAATCAGGCCTCACACACTACTTGTATGACCCTGGGCAAGTCTTCTAACCCTGTTTACCTTAGTTACCACATCTGGAAGGAAAATAAGGTGAAGAAGGAAATTGGAGACATTTCAGTGCCCTTGCCAAGAAAATCTCATATCATATTCCAACTCTCTCATGGAGAGTTGGATACGACCGAACAACAGCTTTATATAAAAGAAAATCTGATAATTGCTAATTCTTATTTGTATGATCTGTACAAATGTCAAAGGTTTGGATTTTTGTAAAATGATGGTTTCAGTGAAATTGAATCTTAGGGAAAGAAGAGAAGCAAATGGTGACTCCATCAGAAGTCACAAATATTCATTATTGTTTTCGGTTATGTCCAACTCTTTGTGACCCCATTTGGGATTTTCTTGGCAAATATGATAAAGTGATTTACCATTTCTTCCTTCAGTTCATTTTATTGATGAGGAAACAAGGTGAAGTGACTTGCTCTGGGTCACACAATTATGAAGTTTCTTAGGCTTGATTTGAATTGTTTTCCTAACTATAGGCCTAGCAATCTATCTCCTAAACCACCTAGCTGCCTTCACAGATAATGTGGAGATATGTTGAAATAGGGTCCAGCACAGAGAAGTTAATAATACAAATGGTAAATTTACTCCTAAATTTAGCAGAGATTATTAATCTCATGAGGAAAAAGCAAACAAAACCTAGTAAAGAAAGTTAGCCAAACATGGGACACGACAAATGTTGAATATGGTAGTCCTATACATCCTTTTCTTCAACAAAATACCTATGCGACCTTACAATTTTTCAAGTAGAGACCTCATCCTTGTGGACAAATTTGAAAAGATTGTCTTTTTTTTTTTTCTCTTGTTACTTCTATCCAATTATTGGGACTTAAGTTTTATGATTTTCTTTTGAATAGTCATTTAAATTCCCTCTCGTGCTTAGGTTTATTTATAACAGTTTTTGAATTTGACCTGGTCCTTAGCTCATATTTAGTGATGCTGATTGGAAAGAATTTTGGCTTATTCACTTTTCTTGGGATTTCATGTTCCAGTTGCTTAATTTTAAATATTTTTGTGACTATTCATTTTTTTCCCCTGA
This sequence comes from Sminthopsis crassicaudata, assembly GCF_048593235.1. Taxonomy (NCBI): domain Eukaryota; kingdom Metazoa; phylum Chordata; class Mammalia; order Dasyuromorphia; family Dasyuridae; genus Sminthopsis; species Sminthopsis crassicaudata. The sequence continues at coordinate 326,371,928 of NC_133620.1, forward strand.
GTGGGACATTTTCAATCCTGTTTTTGTTTTAATTTTATTGCATATATCACATTGTTTCTTTGTCTCTATGAAAGGCATCAAAGGTAATGGATAAAGAGCCAGCCTTGAAATCAGGGAGGCCTGAGGTAGTTGAAATCTTTTATATAAACTACCAGCAGTATCTCTGGACAAGTCACTTAATCTCCAAATCCTCTAGGCAATTTCCCAAGATCATAAATTTTAGAGAAGGTAGTGATCTACTTTGGTAAAAGTAGTTTCCTCACTTGAGAAATCCCTATACCAATGAAATCAGTAGTTAGACTGTTTCAAGTCCGATTCTTTTTGTACAGCAAAATAACTATTTGGACATGTATACATATATTGTATTTAACTTATACTTTGACATATTTAACATGTATTAATCAACCTCAAACAGATAAGTCTTTCTCCCCAATCTATCTACTAATAAAAATAAAATATTGTTAAATAAAATGTTTTATTGAGCTTCTTATTTGTTGTGTTATTTTGATAATAGGTTTAAGTGGTTTTGAGCAAATGTTTTGCTTTGTTTTTTAAATTTTAGAGCAATTTTTAAAATTTACTTCATGTTATTCCCATTGTTTGATATATTAACTTGAAAAAAGTTGATATTATTTTATGATCTCAATTTTATTTCTGTTGCATTGATATAATATCTATGTGTTTACTAAAGTGGGTACTGATTGAAAACAATTCCACCTTATTCAAAATACTAGCAGGATACAAGTTGGGATTGTATATCTGTATATTTTATCCACATATTCACCAATGCAGCCTAGGAAGAAGCCTATAAAAGAATGAAGACATGCATTGGCAGTGCATATCATTAGAACACTGACTTTTCAAATTTAATACTGGATATTTAGATATTTGATCTTGATAACAGTAATAGAAGATGGCAAAGATAAACAAAAGCTCAGTAAAAGAACAGGCCTCAGTGCACAAGTGGGATGTGGCACATGTTTAAGGTAACAAAAACTGTCTAGAAGAACAGTTGGCCATTTACATCAAAGAATCCAGGAGTCTATATCCCAGCTTTTTAAACTGTGGTTCATGTTCCCATATGGAGTCTTATAAACTGAATGTGAGGATTGTGAAATAATGATTCATTATCAGTAAATGTTTTATTTGTATACTTATTTTATATATCTATATAGCTGGGGTCACTAAAAATTTCTCAAATGAAAAGGAGTCACAAATGTAAAAAGTTTAAGAAGCTCTGATCTATATCTATCACTTACATAGGAATAATGAGAAATGGAAAGATACAAAAATGTTTATTGATTGCCAGACTTTGGACAAAAGAAATTAAATGGACCAAAATACTGTATTCTCTAGATTGCCTATAAAGCATCCACTTGTGAACAACCTGAAATTTACATAGTAAACATTAACATAGTTCTGTGACTGAATACGACAAAGCAAAGGTACCTTTTATCTGTCAAAGTATAGTTTCCCACTTTGAATGTATCATCCAATGTCTTAGGGGCAGCTGTCATATTTCCACAACTGATGGTAGTAAAAGAGGTGATTATAAGGAAGGAATTCATTCTGGGTACAAGGGAAAGTCAATGCAAAGTACAGATATGAGACAGATTATTGTATTTGAGGAACAGAAAGGCCAGAATGGCTGACTACCAAGGACAATGAGACAAATAAGTAAAAGGAATTAGTAATGATCTTAACAGTAACAGTGAGTCATTGTGTTTATTGAGTATGTATAAATGGGGAGAGAAAGGGTAAGAAGGGCAGATTTGTACTTTAGATACAAAGTAACCCTGGCAACTGTTTAGAAGATGTGCTGGAGAGGGAAAATGTTTGAGATAGGGAAACCAGCTAAAAATATATTGTAAGAGTCTGGATGAGAGGTTAGCAAGAGCTTGAAAATTGAATAGTAGCTATATGTGTAGAGAGGAGGTGATTATGTGAGAGATTTATTTCTGAATACTATTTTATTTTTCCAAATACAAGTAAAGATAGTTTTCAAGATTTATTTTAGAGAGACTTCGTAGTTCCACGTTTTTCTCTCTGTCCCTTACCTCCCCTTCCTCAAGACTGTAAGCAATTTCATATATATATATATATATATATATATATATATATATATATATATATATATATACATATATATATATGTTAAAGGTATGCAATTTTTAAAAACACATTTCCATTTTTGTCATGTTGTGCAAGAAAAACCAGGCCAAAAGGGAGCAAACCATGAAAAAGAAAGAATGAAAGAAACAGAAAGGTGAAAATATTATGCTTTAATCCACATTTGGTCTCTATAGTTTTTTCTTTGCATGTGGATAGCATTTTCCATCCCAAGTCCATTGGAATTGCTTTGAATCATCACATTGTTGAGAGGAGCTAAGCCCATCTATGTGAGAGATTTTGACAAGATATTTATAAAATATGAGAGTATCAACATTGCAAAACTAGATGAATGGAAGGATTGTCCTGTCCTGGATAGTAATAGGGAAATTCAGAAAAGAGGTGAAAGAAGGAGAAAGAGGAAGAAAGAAAGAGGAGAAAGAAGCAGAAGAGAAAGGCAAAAAGCCTTGTTTTGGATATGTTAAGTTTAAAATGGTATATAGATAATTTGTGTCATCTATATAGAAATGTATTTTCATTTATTAGAGCTGATGAGGTCATTAAATATGAATTTAGAGAAAAAAGAGAACAGAAGCCAAAATGGAACCTTGCAATACACTGAACACCACATGAATGATAAATCAATAAAGACTGAGGAGCATTTCTGTAAGAGAATGGTGAACAGAGCAAAGAACCCAAGAAGGATCAAGATTGAAAAGTGGTCCTTAAATCTGTCCATTGAACCATTGATAATGCTTTGGCTTTCTGCCTACCAGCCAAATTAGAGGAGCAATCAATGCTCAGTGTTCCTGTTCTTTATCCTAGAATGCCACCTAGCGGAGATTATGAGCAATATATGTCATCCCATGCTTCTAATTCAAAGGCAATGTTGTAGTATGTGCCCATTTGGCATCTAGCCCAGACCTGCAGAAAAAGATGCTCAGAAGGCAGCAGAGGCTAGAAGAGAGGTTGTACCAGGAAATCATCATAAGATCTGGTGAATAGAACTGAAGCCTGTGAGTGCTGGAAAGGAGTCACTGACAGATAATATAGGAATAAGTAGATGTTAAAAAATGTTATGGGTTCAGAAAAGTTTAAGAGTTAAATATGAAAGAAAAAACTAACTCCAAAGTAAGTACAAAGAAAAACCTAAGAGGAAAAAATGATGTGGTGACAGACTACAAGAGTGACTGAAAGAAATGAAGAGAAAAAATAAATTTCTGAAGGGGGAAAATTGGAAGGAAAATGAAAAAAAGATTAAAATGGAAGATAGAAAATCTTACTAAGGTGTTGGTCTTTGAAAAGCAAAATGGAAAAAAAACAGGACTTAGTGACTCTAAAAGACAACAAAAATAGTAGGACAAAGTAAAAGAAAATCAAAAATGGGGAAAAAATGTCAAATACCTCCTGTCACAAACAATAGGCTTGGAAACAGGTTGAAAAGAAATTAAGAATCACTGACCTCCCTGAGTACCAAACAAGAAACTTTGAAGCAATATTACCAAAGATAATGAAAGAAAACTATCCTAATCTATTAGAATCAAGAGATAAAAATAAGAAGAATTTACTAGTCACCTACTGGAAGAAACCAGAAAATGAAAACACCCCAAGAATGTCATTGTTATTTCATTGTTATCTTCCACTCCTTATATTCATTCAATCTATATATCCAATCTATTGCTAAATCTTGCTATTTTTATCTCTACAACTCTAGCATCTAGACTCTTTTCAAACAGCTATCATCTTTTGCTTACATGACTGTTATGACCTCCTAATTTGACTTCCTCTCTCAAATCTCTCACCTATAGCAGGTCATCCTACATATTTCTGACAAAATTATTTTTAATTAGCATTTACCGTACTCTATCATTTTTTTGCTCAAAAAACTCCAGAGGCTTCCTTTTGTCTCTAAGCCATAATTCCTTTGTTTAGTTTCTAAACCCTTTACCACCCAAATCTAGCCTACCTTTCCAATTTCTTTTTTTTTTCTATTATCTGTCCTTGATGTTTCTTGTGTCTGGAAAACATCCCTTCCTCATTTCTGCCCTATAGAATTCTTCTCATTTCATGATTCCATTAAAATACCATTTCTGTATAAATCCTTTCCCGATTCCCCCAATTCTCCCTTCCTATCTTGTAGTCAGATCCTTTGCTTTTTTAAAAATTTGTAGCACAGTGGATAGTTCAATAGAGTCATAAAGACCTGAAATTTAATCTTGCTCTAAATACTTCCTAATTGTGTGACTTTTGGCAAGTCATCTGATTTCTATTTTCCTCAGTTTCCTCAACTATAAAGTGGAGATAATATTAGCACCTGTCACTCAAGGTTGTTGTAGAAATGAAATGAGATAATATTTGTAAAGTGCTTTGTAAACTTTAAGGTATCATACTATTATTGGCTAATATTATTATTCCCTTTACATATATTCTGAATATAATTATATATGTATTTTTGTTCTATTAGAATGCAAGCTCCTTGTGAATAGGAGTTAATCTGTTCTTTGTATTTGTATTTGTGTCCACTGCATCTAGTAGAGTACCTGTTACATAGTAGGTTTAATAAATACTCATTAACAGAAGTAAAAACTTAAAGCTGTCAAGTCAAAGTAAAAATATTGCAAGCAAACACAAAGAATTCAAATACCAAGGAATCACAGTTGAGAATAACAAAACATTATGCTGCAACTTTGCTAAGAAGAAAAATCTTCTAATATAATGTTCAAAAGACAAAATATAAATATAAAGGTTTATAGCCAAGAATAACTGTCTGTACATAATCAAACATAATCCTACAATGGAAAAATATTTAGTAATATAGAGGATTTTAAAGCATTATTCCTGATGTAAAGAACAATATTGTTTAGAAACTTTGACATGAAAACTCATGAGTGAAGAGAACCTAGGAAGGTAACTAAATTTGAGCTAGGGGAAGGGACTAAACAATGATGAAGTATTCACAATTTTAATAAAAAACAGTGGAGGGAGAAAGAGGAGGAGAGGGAGAGGGAGAGGGACTCCAAGAATGACTCCAAATGTACCTGGAAATAAATGAAACTAGAAATAAGAAATAAAATTATAAATGAAACAAAACAAAAGAATTAGAATTCTTTCCATCCTTGCTATTATCCAAATCTCTTCTGCCCTTTGTAGCTAAACTCCTTGACCATCTAGAATAAGTGCCTCCTTTCTCTCCTTTCATTCTCTTCTAACTCCTTTCAATTCCTTCTGACCTTATCATTCCACTGAAACTGACCTCTCTAAAGTTACCATTAATCTCTTATTGCTAAATCCAATGGTCTTTTCTCAATTTTCAATCTCTTTAGATTTCCTCATTATTCGTCACTTTCTTTTCCTGGAAGACTCTCTTCTATGCCCTCTCGGCCCCCAAATAAACAGTTCCTACTCTCAAGGAGCTCAGTCTTTAGTCAAGAGACAATATGCAAATATCTATTTACAAATAAGATACATAAAGGAAAATTGGATATCTCTAAAAATTGGATAATTTAAAAGAGAGGCATTAGTATTAGTAGGGAGTCAAGACAAATATGAAATGATAATTTAGCTGGTAATTGAAGGAAGCCATGAAGGCTAGGAGATATAAATGAGGGGGGAGAGAATTGTGGGCATGTAGATAGTGGCAGTGAAAATGCCCAGAGTTAAGAGATGAATTGTCTTGTGCCAGGAACAGCAAGAAGACTAATCTTTTGATTTTCCAAGTAAGGGGGTAAGGGAGAGTAAGGTATAAAGGGACTGGAAAGATAAGGAGAGACTACGTTATCAAGGGCTTTTAAAGCCAAGCAGGTGATAGGGACTTACTAGAGTTTATTGAATAGTGTGTGAGTGTGTGTGTGTGTGTGTGTGTGTGTGTGTGTGTGTGTGAGTGAGAAAGAGAAAAGACAGGGAAGTGGGGGAGAGAAACACGTGGTCAGATCTGTGCTTTAGAAAACTCTATTTGACACCTTAGTTGAAGATGGACTCAAGGTAAGAAGATGAACTAATAGATTATTGCAATAATCGAGGCATGCATGAAATGGTGATGGCTTATACTTGAATGATAATACTACCAGAGGAGAGAAAAGAACATATTCAAGAGATGTTGTAAAGGGGAAAAATACAGAATGTGGCAACAAATTGGATAGAAGTGGTGAGAGAAAGTGAGAAATTGAGAATGACACTTAAGTTACAAGCCTGGATGACTGGAAAGATAGGGCTGTCCTTGACAATAATAGGAAATTTAGAAAGAAGGTAAAGTTTTGGGAAGAAAGAAAAGCGTTCAAGTTCTTGACATGTTATGTTTAAGATGTCTACAGGTCATCCAGTGCAAGATGTCTAACAGATAGCTATAGATATTAGATTGGAGGTTACCATTAGGTTTTCTGTTGACCCACAATATATTTTTTATTTTTTGTGTTTATATTCTTGGTACCTATTTCTTATTTTAGGACTTTGAGCCAGGGTCATTCTTCACTCCTTCCTGAACTTATATGTGGTAGCTAAGCCTTTTTTAGTCCTTAAGTTGATTTATTTGGATCCTGCTAGTGGTTTCCATTTCCCCATGGTGTGTCTCTGTTCAGAACATTGACAAGTTTCTGACACTCCTGAATCATTTGTGTTTAGAGGGCTGCAGTCTATAGACCATTTTGAATATTTCTGATTGGGCTGCCAAGGATTTATGGCCTTCTATGGGAATACTAATTAGAGAAGTGCTGGGTCCTAACCCTGTGTTAGTGGTCAGAGTGTTCAGACTGTTTCAGGTTCCTGAAACCTCTATAGTTCCTGCTTCCTAGGAATAGAATGCTGTATTTTTTTTTTTATGTCCCTGGAGTGTCTCTGGTTAGAGGGCAGACAGACTCCTGGCTTGTTTACTTGCATTCATGATGGATTCTCTGATGGAAGAATGCAACAGATTTTTATTATATTTTTGTACTGAGAAAAATAATTATTGATAGCCAACAATTTGGGAAGATCCAGAGCCACCGTTTTCCCCCTAAAGTCCTGATATTAAACTTGAGTCTCTTGAAAGGCATTGTTGATTTAAAAAAAAAAAAAAAAAAAGATTGGACTAGGATCCCATCGTGGTGGAGCAGCCATGATATTCTACTCAGGCTTATATACACTCTTTGAATAGATGGTCCAAGGTAGACTGGGTAAGAAATAGTTTCTCTGTTCATTTTAATATAGTCCACTGCCTATTGTGTTAACTGGAGTTTATTGCTACTCATCTTCCAAAAGAACATATAACTCTAAACCTTCCTCCCATTGTCTTTGGTCTAAGAGAGATGGCCAAGTGATTATATTTTTATTACTAATGTCATGACCTTATTAATGAAATGATTAAATTACCCAGAAACCAAGTTTCTCAAACCTTTTGTTCAATGCAATACTGAACTTAACCACTTCCTATCTCTTTTATCAATTATTCTTACCTGCCTATTCAACTATTCAACTTGTTTTACCCTTTAATTGTTCCACTTAGCTTTTTTTTTTTTTTTTTTTAAACTTACCTTTCCTTGTCTTAACAACTACTGTTGTAATACCAGAGCTACCTGCCAGTGGCTGCTGGAGGTCTAACTCAGACCTGTAAAATGGATCTTTTCATGTGAGCGGATGCGGATGCGGATGCGGATGCGGATGCGGATGCGGATGCGGATGTGGATGCGGATGCGGATGCGGATGCGGATGCGGATGATATAAGGAGACTGAGAGGCAGTTGCTATTCTCTGACCTCTTTCCTCCAATTTATTTCATTTCCAATCCACAAGGAACATCTACTTTGCAATTCCTTCAAGTGTTATGATTCACAGCTGTGAGGCTCTCAGAGAATTGAACTGTCCCTTTACCTAGGCATGGTCCTTAACAAACTACCTTCTATTTTCTTCCTTTATGTTTAATGTTATAATTCTTGATCCTTAATTATACTGTTCCTCTTCCAGTCCGGAAGTAGAATCTGGACAGAGATAGATTTGAGTTTGCTTCCCTTCAAAACTTTCTCAATTTCTCCTAAATTTAACCAAATTCTTTTCCAAATTCAACTTTTTCCTACTTCAGTAATTCAAACTCCTCTAAATCACTTATACACATTCATCCTTCGTGTTCATTTAAGTCATTCTCTCACATTTCCATAGAAGCTGGAGGAAAGAATGAAGAAATACAATAAGAAAGTAGCATGAGGCAGAGCTGCTTATTCAGTTAACAGTGTCAGACACCAGGCCTTTCACAATCTGCCCATCCAAACTCAAACCTAGCTATAAAACTCAGGTAATCAACGAACATTTTGTTCTTTGTTTACTAACTTCCTCAACTTTGCTGACCTGAATTTTCAGTCTACCCCTGCCACACACAAGGCTGACTTTACTCTTGTCTCATCATTATTCACAAGTATTCCACCGTCATGATCCAGAATTTTATTTATTTTTTTCATCATTCCCTTTTTTTATTAAAGCTTTTTAATTTCAAAACATATGCATGGATAATTTTTTAATATTAACCCTTGTAAAACCTTATGTTCCAATTTTTTTCTTCCTTCCCCCTGCCCCCTCCACTAAATCCAATATATGTTAAACATGTTAAAATATATGTTAAATCCAATATGTGTATATACATATTTATACAATTGTCTTGCTGCATAAGTAAAATCAAATCAAAAAGGAAAAAATGAGAAACAAAACAAAATGCAAGCAAACAACAACAAAAGGAGTGAAAATGCTATGCTGTGGTCCACACCCAGTTCCCATAGTCTTCTCTCTGGGGTATAGATGGCTCTCTTCATCACAAGATCATTGGAACTTGCTTCAATCATCTCATTCTTGGAAAGAGTCACATCCATCAGAATTGATCATTGTATAATCTTGTTGTTGCCGGGTATAATGATCTCCTGGTTCAACTCATTTCATTTAGCATCAGTGGGGACACTGCTGGGATGCTAATGAGAAGTCCAAATTTTCTAACTTTTTGAAGTTCACAATATTCTCATTGAAAGAGGGAGTGGGGGAGAGGAGACAGAGATATTATCTCTTTTCCACCTCTATCATCACCAAGGAATTCTCTCTCCTCTAGGCTTCCACATACTCGAATGCTGGCTTCTAAACTGATTTGCTATTTTACAAAAGATCTCTCTCTCTCTCTCTCTCTCTCTCTCTCTCTCTCTCTCTCTCTCTCTCTCTCTCTCTCTCTCTCTCTCTCTCTCTCTCTCTCTCCCTCCTAATTGGAGCTGAGAGTTTGAACCATGGTAACTTTGGAGTCAGGATTCTAGGCTAGATATGTAGCCATCTCAGTAGGGAAGCCCTAAGAAGCTAGAGTGCCTGGGACTAGAGCCCAAGTAGAGTTTGGGACTTGGAATTTGGGATTGTGCGATATACAAACTGAACTAAACTGTGAATCTACTCTTTATCCCCGGCAGAGACTGAATATTGAGGGCTACAAAGTGGTTGAATGAAAGTGCATTTCAGGGGACCACTCATACAACTGGGAAAACATTATTGATGGGGGATGGAGGGAGATGATAAATATTCTTAAATTCCCTCAATGACTAGAGACGCTGAAGGTAAGGGTGAAATGTAACATGTCTAACCGTTAGGTAATTGGAACCAGTCATCACTGTTATGTCCAGAATGCACAGCAAAGGATATTTTGAGGGAAAATACCCCAGAGATTGTGTATGTATATGACTATGATTGATCATGGAGTAATCTGGGAAGGAGAATGCAAAAAATGAGAAGGTAAGAGAGAAGTAAGGTCCTCAAATGTTGGATAACTTTCACCTTGACCATTATGTGCAGCCAAAACTTGCCATCTTAGTCCCTAGGACCTGGATAAGGGTCTGAGTTAGACCTCCTGATAACCATAGAGCTTTGCCTGCTGAGTTTATCTGGTAACTCAAAGTATATCCATTTAGATGTCATCTCCTAATAGACATTATTCTTTCCTTCCTCCAATCCCTGGTTTCTCTTCCATTAAAAGGCAGATGCCTCAATTACTACCTAGCCTTAATCACTGAATGGGTGCAATTTCAGTCATACTGAGGCCTGTTGAAGACTTTAGCTTAAAAAGACCAAAATCTTCCATTGCTTCCAGGGCCATCTCTAGTTGTCCTGGTCTCCATCTGGCCACTGGACCCAGATGACCCTGGAGAGGAAAGTGAGGCAGGTGACCTTGTACAGCCTCCCTCACTTAAGTTCAATTCCCTTGCATGTCATGGCATCACCTCCCTGATGTCATGGTCTTCTTTGAGACTGAACGACAAACTACACCAATCAACTATTTACCTTACATCAGTGCTCAAGCAGGAAAACCCTCCTTCTCCCCTCAGTGAGAAAGCTTAGATTCCAGTGTTGCAATGTTTGTGACGATCAGCTGACAGTTATTTGCTCGCTCTCTATGCATACATAAAACTGGTTTAGCGTGTTATATGTCTTGTGTTTATTGTGTAAAATTTTTGAGGTACAAAGGCAGAGCAGTTCTAGGATAAACACAATAGACTAACCCCTAGCTCTCTTTGAAAGACAGTCTCTGGGGCTAAAGAGTCAGAAGAACAAAGAGACAGTCCTGGGAAATGATCCCAGATGGCCAATACCCTCTGCATCCCAAGATTGAAAAAGGAAAAAGATAAATAAAGGCCAGAGACAGTATTTGTGGTGGACCTGAATTTGTAACTAAGCAGAAGCTGTACCTAGTAGTACAAATCAAAAGAAGGCTACTTTATATTAGTGACATGTGTGTGTCTGTGTATGTGTATGCGTGTGTATTTGTTGATTCCCCCATTCCAATGTAAGCTTTTGGTAAGTAGGGATTATTTCTTTCTTTGTATTTGTATCTGCAGTGCCTAGGACAGTTCTTGGCACATAGAAGGTGCTTTAAATAATCTTATCGATTGTTCTATGAACTCTCTCTTGATGATTTTGTCAGGCAGGCCCCATAGGTTTAAATATAATTTCTATGCAAATGACTTCCCAAAATGCATATTCATCTCTCATCTCTCCTGAGCTCAATTATCTCTCCATATATGTTGGTGTCTAATGTGTGTTTCCAACTGGATGTCCCATTTGTGTCTGAAACATAACATGTCCAACCAAAACTATCTCCCGGACACTCACCTGTCTTCTTAAATTTCCTTCATTAGTCAAAGGCTTTGTTATCCTTTCAGGTTTTACAGGCTCAGGATCATCCTCAAGTCCTCATTCCTTTATACTCCATATCCAATCATTTGCCAAGTCTTGTTTTTATCTGTTGTTGTCATTGTTTTTCATCCTTCAATTTTGAAGAGGAGTGACATCCAGAAGAAAATGTCATGACGTGCAAGTGTATTAGATTTAAGTGAAGCAGAAGAATGCAAAGTCATCAGTCCTGTTCTCTTCTCCAAAATCATTGGAGTCCAGTGGCAAGACATAAATCAAGGCAGCCAGTGATAGCCCAATGATTTTACCTTTAAAACATACTCACATCCCCTTCTCTCCATTCATATGGTTATCAGTCTAATTTAGATCCCCATGACTTTTTGTCTGAATTATTTTTCCTTTTTTAATATAATTTAAAAATTTTTCTTACTTACATATAAAAACATTTTCTGTTATATATGTACATTCATTTTTTTGCACATTTTAATATGTATCATGTTGGATGAGAAAAATCAGAACAAAAGGGAAAAGTCACAAGAGAAAAATATGGTGAAAATAATATGTGTTGATCTATATTCAGTTTCCATAGTTTTCTCTAGTGTTTTTCATCCAAAGTTTATAGGGATTGCCTTGAATTACTGTACCACTGAGAACTGAATCTGTCATAGTCAATCATCACACAATCCTGCTGTTGCTGTTACACAGGTACAATGTTTTCCTGGTTCTGCTTGATTCATTTAGCAACAGTTTGTGTAAATATTTCCAGGCCTTTCTAAAATCAACCAATTTATCATTTTTATAGAACAATTCCATTATTTTCATATACCATAACTTATTCAGTCATCCCCCAAACTATAGACATCTATTCATTTTCCAATTCCTTGCCACCACAAAAAGAGATACTACAAACATTTTTGCACATGTGGATTCTTTTCCTTCTTTTATGATCTCTTTGGCAGTAGTGGTACTGCTGGATCAAAGTATATATGCACAGTTTTATAGCCCTTTGTTTTACCTGGATTATTGCAATATCCTCTTTATTGGTCAACTTTCTTCCAGGCTCTCCCTCTTTCAACCCATATTCCACACACCTGCCAAATGGATACTTTAAAAAGCACTGATCTGATCATTGCACTCCCTGCTCAAGATTTTCACCATTTCCTTATTGCTTCTAGGATAATTATATACACTTCAGTTGGCATTTGAAGTCCATCACAATCTGGTTCCAGCCTGTCTTTTCAGACCAATTTCACATTATTCTGTCTCATGAGCTCCATCTTCCATTCAAACTGGGCCATCTTGGTCCCAGTTTCACATTCTGTCTCCCAGACTGATTCTATGCCTCTTTGGACCTATAGTAATTTTTAAGACTTATTTACAATGCCTTTCCTGTTGTTCTTCTTTGTTGTTGTTCTCTTGTCCCTGAAATTACTTTTTTTTTTTTTTTTTTATAGATTTCTATGTATTTCCTTAACTGTGCATACATTGCTTTCCCCAGCAGAATGTAAGTTACTTGAAAGCAGAACATTTTGTTAGTTGTTTTTTTTTCTTTATATCTTCACTGCTTAGTATACTGCCTGGCACATGGTTTTACTTAATAAATGATTTCTGAATTTTGTCTATATTCTATCTAACAAACTTTGTGTGAGACAAGACTTGTGAATTTGGGTGTCATTTGCCCTTTCTGGGACTCAATAAAATAAGGAGTTTGTATTAGATGACTTCTAAGGTCCTGTTTAATTCTGATATTATGGTACTCTCCAGCAGAATCCTTCCATTTATTGTCTTAGATTGTAAATTGCTTAAAGGAAATGTTTTGTCTGCTCATGTTGTATCCCTATACTTAGTACAGTGCCTATTATCTGTTTATCTGTTGGTCTATATTTATTTATTTATTTTTGCTGAGCTAATTGGGGTTAAGTGACTTGCCCAGGGTCATATAGCCAGGAAATATTAAATGTCTGAGGTCAGATTTGAACTCAGGTTCTCCTGACTTCAGAGTTGATGCTCTATCCACTACAACAACTAGCTGCCCCAGTCTCTATCTTTTGAAATTATTATAGGTTCATCTTTTTATTTCCCATATATTTGGCCTTGTCTCTGTGATTTTTGTCTTCATTTAAATCCTATTCATCACTTTTCAGGGTTGATCTTAAAAGGTCTTCCATAGACCCTTCCCTCATTACTCTAATCCAAAATGATTTTCCCTTTTATTTTAACTTTATAGCATTCATTAGTTGTCTCATACAACTGAATACTTTATTATATACTGTCTTGCCTTGTTCTCTTTTCCTTGTAAGGAATTCTGTTTCTCTTCAGACAGTTCTTTATTGTATAGCTTTTGATAGTGATAAGGTACTTCTCTTCAGTTATTCATATATTCTGAAATATGATGATCTATGATCTTGTTCCCTCCATTGGTGCACATTTTAACTCATTAATTTTCACCCATCTTGTGTTCAGTATATGATTTGCCAATAGGAGAATCTGGAGGACCTCATTATCTTTAGAAACTCCTTCTAAGTTAGAATTTGTACTGATTTTCTTCAATGACAGTCGTGAACACCTTTGGCAAGCTTATAAGGCTCTTTATTTATATCTTCCCTTAAAGAAATCACAGGATCATTGCATGAAGATATCTCCACTGTTACATTTTTCAAGGAATTTTGGATAATTTTGTTGTATGTATGGGAGATATCAGAGTTTTTCTCTACTGAATCACATGCTTTTTAAAAAAATCAGCAGATGAAACACATAATGAGGATTTTGTATTCTCTACATTTCTCAATCATTTTTTATTCATAAAATATTTTTAGACTCATTATGTACATGCATTGTGCATGTTACTTTACTTAAAATTCCCTTTGTCATCTGCCTAGAACGAGACTAAACACATAATAGACATTTTACAATTTTTTAAATGATATTGTAACTTCTTGGGTGTGCAATTGACCAGCACAATTAGGTCACTAGTTTTATAACTATAGTTGAGTAGTCAACCCATAGTAAAGACTAATCTGGCAAACAGAAATCAAGATGTTTACTTCTGTAGAAGATCGGATGTTGCAATAAGTTTGGCAGGCCGTTTAAGAAATGGTTATCTTATATCAGGTGTTATCTATCAGGCCTTTCTTGTTTCTTGTACCAGCTCTTTTGTGGTGTGTCCCTGATAAAGAAAGATAATCTTAAGTTATAGCAGTAGAAGAAGTACGAGTAGATAACATTTCTTAGAGCCTTAAGGTTTTTTTTTTTTAAATGTCTTTCAATATATTATCTCATTTGAGCCTCAGAACAAATAGTTTTTGAAATAATTGCTAGAGTATTATTAATCCAGTTTTTGAGATGAAGAAATTGAGACTCAATTGCCTAAGATGACATAACTTCTAAGAAATTAGAAACAGGATTCGAACTCAGTTCTACTCCATTTCATTCTTTTTTTTTAATTTGTATTTTATTTTTCCAAAGATAGTTTTCAACATTCACTTTTGCAAAACCTTGTGCTCCAAATTTTTCTCCCTCCCCAAGACAGCAAGCCATCTGATATAGATTAAACATGTGCAATTATTCTAAACATATTTCTGTATTTGTCATGCTGTGCAAAAAATAAACAAAAAGTCAGATCAAAAGGGAAAAGACACAAAAAAGGAAAAACAAACAAACAACAACAACTAGGTGAAAATATAATGCTTTGATCCATATTCAATCTCCTTAATTCTCTTTCTGGAAGCCCCTCATAATTCTCTGTTGGATGAAGATGGATCTTTCTATCACTAGTCTATTGAAATTTCCTTGAATCATCTAAGTTGTTGAAAAGAGTCAAGTCCATCATCATATGTTGATTATCACGTATTCTTGCTGTTACTTGGTACAATGTTCTCTTGATTCTTCTCACTTCACTCAGCATTAGTTCAGGCAAGTGTTTTCAGGTTTTTCTGAAATTAGCCTGCTTATCATTTCTTAAAGAACAATCAACATTCATATGCCATAACTTATTTAGCCATTCCCCAATTGATGGACATCCCCTCAGTTTCCAGTTTCTTACCACTACAAAAGGGGTTGCTACAAATATTTTTGCACATGTACTCCATTTCATTTTATCAGAGATGGAAGTGTGAAGACAGAGAAAGGAGGAACACAAGGAAAAACCATGAACCTATATTAAAGTATTGACCACCTTTGGAAGATAAATGCAAAAAGGAAAAATGTGAGGGAGCTAAACAAGGATTTGTTTATAGACATTGATGATGGCTCATTTACTCCACTGTAGAATTTTCAATCTCTTAGATAGTAGATAAATAATTTGGTGTCAGTGTGAATAGGGTCTTATAAATTATATTTGTTGTTTTCACCATAATGATTCATTATGGAACTTTTTAATTTTCTGAGGACTGAGTGCAACGTGAATAGATTTCTTCAGAGGATTTGCCTACCAGCAAAGTAGATTGTTTGTAAATGGTGCCACCTAGTGAGTGAAATGTCTTATTCAATTGTTGGAAAGTAGTTTGGAAAATGACCACCTTGAGAAAATCTCAGAATCAAAGAATTTCAGGGTAAACAAGGATCTAAGTAGTCACATATTCCAATACCTCCATCTCCCATTCAAAAATACTTCATCTTTATATTGCAGGTTTACAAAATACTTTTCATGCATTATTTCATTTAATCCTTATGCCAACCCTGTGAATTACAATTGTCCCCATTTTCCAAGTTAAGATATTGAGGCTCAAATTTGTTCTAGACTTTGTTTTATCTTACTCTCCATTGGCATAGTTTTCAATAATAAATTGTTTTCTTTATATCACAAAAAGAAATCAGAGTTAGTTTTAGTGGAAGCTTGAAAAATCAATTAATTTTCAGATATACCTAAAAATCAAGTAAAAAAGATTCTTCTTTTTTTATTCCTATAAATATCTTTATTAAGTCAATTATGGAAACGAATAACATATTCATTGGTACATTTTTTTCATTAATGAAGATGCGAAGGGGGGCAGCTAGGTGGCGCAGTGGATAGAATACCAGCCTTGATTCAGGAGGACGGGAGTTCAAATCTGGTCTCAGACACTTAACACTGCCTAGCTGTGTGACCCTGGGCAAGTCACTTAACCCCAGCCTCAAAAAAAAAAAAAAAAAAAAAGAAAAGAAAAGAATGAAGATGCGAAGGACATTAACAAGTTTACTATTTTAATAATGTGATCTTTTGAAATATGAACATTTCCATTTCTGGATCTTTATTTTCTTATCATTTTTGAAAAAAAACTTTTATTCTTTTATATTTTTCTTTGTTAAACTTTATAGCTAAATTTTATTTAATTTTACAGTAATATTTTCCTAATAATGGGAGTTGCAAAATGTTAATGGATTAGTTTTTTTTAACATCAAGTAATGCAATCTAATATAAACCTTTGAAAAAAAGATATTTTGTTATTTTCAATTATTTTATTTTGAATTAGTCCCATACATGTTAAATGTGTTATAGTATACTTCCTAGATACAATATATGTGTACAGAACCGAATTTCTTGTTGCACAGGAAGAATTGGATTCAGAAAGTAAAAATAACCTGGGAAGAAAAACAAAAATGCAAACAGTTTACACTCATTTCCCAGTGTTCCTTCTCTGGGAGTAGCTGATTCTGTCCATCATTGATCAATTGGAACTGAATTATATCTTCTCTTTGTCTAAGATATCCACTTCCATCAGAATACATCCTCATAAAGTATCGTTGTTGAAGTATATAATGATCGCCTGGTTCTGCTCATTTCACTCAGCTCAGTTGATATAAGTCTCTCCAAGCCTCTCTGTATTCATCCTGCTGGTCATTTCTTACAGGACCATAACATTCATATACCATAATTTACCCAACCATTCTCCAGTTGATGGGCATCCATTCATTTTACAGTTTCTAGCCACTATAAAAAGGGCTGCCACAAACATTTTGGCACATATGGATCCCTTTCCCTTCGTTAGTATTTCTTTGGGATATAAGCCCAGTAGTAGCACTGCTAGATCAAAGGGTATGCACAGTTTGATAACTTTTTGGGCATAGTTCCAGATTGCTCTCCAGAATGTCTGGATTCTTTCACAACTCCACCAACAATGCATCAGTTTCCCAGTTTTCCCACAGCCCCTCCAATATTCATCATTATTTGTTCCTGTCATCTTAGCCAATCTGACAGGTATGTAATGATATCTCAGAGTTGTCTTAATTTGCATTTCTCTGATCAATAGTGATTTGGAACACTCTTTCATATGAGTGGAAATAGTTTCAATTTCATCATCTGAAAATTGTCTGTTCATATCCTTTGACCATTTATCAATTGGAGAATGGTTTGATTTCTTATAAATTCAGAGTCAATTCTCTGTATATTTTGGAGATGAGGCCTTTATCAGAACCTTTAACTGTAAAAATGTTTTCCCAATTTGTTACTTCCCTTCTAATCTTGTTTGCATTTGTTTTGTTTGTACAAAAGCTTTTTAATTTGATGTAATCAAAATTTTCTATTTTGTGATCGATAATGATCTCTAGTTCTCCTTTGGTCACAAATTCCTTCCTCCTCCACAAGTCTGAGAGGTAAACTATCCTATGTTACTCTAATTTATTTATGATCTCATTCTTTATGCCTAGATCATGGACCCATTTTGATCTTATCTTAGTATGTGATGTTAAGTAAGAGTCCATGCCTAATTTCTGCCATACTAATTTCCAGTTTTCCCAGCAGTTTTTGTCAATAATGAATTCTTATCCCAAAAGTTGGGGTCTTTGGGTTTGTCAAACACTAGATTGCTATAGTTGTTCACTATTTTGTCCTGTGAACCTAACCTGTTCCACTGATCAACTAGTCTATTTCTTACCCAATATCAAATGGTTTTGATGACTGCTGCTTTATAATATAGTTTTAGATCAGGTACAGCTAGGCGATTATTCTTCTAAAATGCATAATCTGGAACTTCTAAAATTAAATTGAAGCTATAAAATATGTGGTTAAATTTCATCAATTAATAAGAATAAATAGCTAGTTAAATATTTGAGGCAGGTTTTGAAATAGAGTTTTCTAGGTATACTAAATAACATCTAGTCTTTCCTAGAAAATCTCCTTATAAAAGTGAATCCAGTACCGTTTGTGATAATACATTATACTTTGTTGTAATTTTTCTTGGTATCAAGCCTATATTTGCCTCTGTACTATTCATTGTTACTGGGTCTCTGTAATGTGACCAAATCAAGTAATCCTAATCTGTCTTCCACTCACAATCGAACAGGACCTATGTCCAAAAGATGTCCAATCTCTAGACAACTGAATGGGACTCTTGTCTCAAAGCATCCAGTACCTAGCAAGTAATTCCAGTGACTTTTATAAGGTTCCAGCTATCAGGGAAAGAAAAGCAAGGGGACAGAACACTGGGTAAGTGGGAATTCCAGGAAAGGATCATAACTTAATCCTGACAGATTGGGGGTCAAGATAAGGAGGTTGAGCAGGAGACAGAAGTCTGAGACTGGAGATACCCCAGGCGTTTGAGATAAGCCATCTGGAGATTTATGACTCTTTGGAATGTGAGAGTGGCCAAAGCTTCGAGGACCCAATTCTCTCAGTCCCACTGAGGCAAGGAAAGGGGGTGGCCACAATAATTCTACTCAGAGCATAAAAATTCAGGGAAATTGAGTCATTATACTTCAGTTGATAAATTGCTGTGGGTAAGAAATAAACACCTGGCAGCCAGTCTTCTGGTGAAAAACATAGCTAGGCTGTTCTTAGTGTAATAGATATAAATGGTAAAGCCCTCTTGGTCTGAAGAATTTCATGCTATTTCTGGTAGGCCATACATCCTACTTAGAACTTGTGTTTTGGTATGCCACAGAATTCCCTTGGTCCTAGTGA
This sequence comes from Sminthopsis crassicaudata, assembly GCF_048593235.1. Taxonomy (NCBI): domain Eukaryota; kingdom Metazoa; phylum Chordata; class Mammalia; order Dasyuromorphia; family Dasyuridae; genus Sminthopsis; species Sminthopsis crassicaudata. The sequence continues at coordinate 326,391,026 of NC_133620.1, forward strand.
TAACAACAGGGGAAGGAGACTTCTGCAAAAAGGATTGAAAACTGAGCCAGGAAAAATCACCCACTAAGTAGACTTAAAATGAGTTGTTCAGACAGTGCAGGTAAAGATAAAGTTACAATGACTATTCCTCAATACCTTAATATTTGAAATGTTAATGCTTTAAGTATCAACCTCCTGGTAGAATATAATAGAAACAGGTTCATGTTTCATTTTTAAAGTTTTTGTCAATGCACATTTATAAGTTTTTTTTGTATTTTAATTATTCCTTTTATGAAGAAAAAAGTAAATAGATGTGCTATACTTGATTGACATTGTACACCGAATACCTTTCTACCCCTGTTGTGGGGGATCCTACATATGTATAAAATCTAAACTTGAAGTGATTTTTCCTGGAACTCTGGGATGTGGAAATAAACAGCCAGAGAGTCAAAGAAAGAGTCTGATCCTTCTCATTCCCTTAGAGTCTTAAAGAACTAAGAGCATATCTTGTAATGCTAGAGAAACTGAGGCAAGATAGAGATTAGAGAGTTTTAAATGTTTTATTTGGATTTCTGAGAGGGAGAGATTGTGCTGAAGGCATGTTGGCTTCCATCCAGCATTGAGCATCCAGCAGCATGAAAATATACCCTTGGCTCCAAACTTGTGTAGCTAAACAAAGGCAGGGGGTGGAGTCCAAACTCTGGTGAGCTGGAATCTCTAGGCAGGGACCATAAATCCAGTTCTGATAGTTTTGGGGGTAGGACCATAAATTCTTACTAACTGGAAGTTAAAGGAGATGTCCTACTAGAGCTAGAAGTCTGAAACTTAGAGATAAAAACAATGCCAATTAGGTATCTAAGATAGGATATCTGGAGTCTTATCTTCTGGAATGTCAGATCTCCACAGCTCTAATTATCTTAGTTCTAATGACCAGAAAGGGAGTTTGCAACCAGGGAAACTGAGGCAGGACAATTAGGGAAACTAAGTCAGGACAATAAAAGGGAACTGTGGCACAATAACGTGGGCTCAGAGATAGTCCCTTAGTGGGAGAGATAGTGGATATTTCCTGGACCTGAACTGTCTTAGAAAACAGACAAAACAGTATTTTTGGGCCTATAGCTGAAATACTTCCAGCTTACTAGACTTTGCTTTATGTTACTCTCCACTGGCAAAGTTTTTAATAATAAATTGTTGCCTTTGTATCAAAAAAAGAAATCAGAGTAAGTTTTAGTGGAAGCTTGAAAAATCAATTAACTAAAGTATCAAAGTCTTCTGATATGGCTAAAAATCAAGTAAAAAGATCATTCAAAAAAGATACATTCAAAATGTATAATCTGGAACTTCTAAAATTAAATCTAAACAATAAAGAATATGTAGTGAAATTTCATCAATCAATAAGAATACTATTTTTAAAGAAAAATTAAATTGAATTTCCCTGACTAGAGATATTTGCTTAAATAACTGTCTTAGGATCTGTTGAGGTTGGGAAGGGACCCCAAAAGGTTGGGGGCCAAAGACTGGTGTCATGTGGTATTGATGAGTCAGTCCCCTGTAAAGGAATTTATAGACCCAAAAACCTAGATTGATAAAAGAGGTTTATTATGGGGTTTGGAAGTAAAGTCTAGTTAGTAAAGCTGAAGGTAGAGATAAAAGGCACTGGAACCAGAGTTCCAATGGGCAGAAATCCTTTGACATGGCAGGCTTAAGACTGCCATGTTTGGGACCTCTGCAAAGAAAGGACTCAAGCTTGGCTCTTTTAAAATAGGGGGCTTTGGCTATAAGTTGAAGGGGGCTTGTGGGTGGAGGAGAGGTTGGCTCTAGGCTGGGTTTCAGCCAGGGTTAGAATTAGAATTGAATTCAATGGGTTTCAGGACTGAGCCAGATAAACTGTTTGTGCTTAGGGTAGAGTCCCCTCCCTGAGGCCGAGTCCAAGGAGGTTTTCTCTTTTAAGGATTTTTCAGAGTTTGGGGATTTCCTCATCAGTATCTCAAAAGAATTTGCAGACTTGAACCCTTATCCAAGTCAAGGAGCAAAGTTTATCGTAATTGTAGCACCAATTGAAGTGAGCTAAAGTCCAAAGATCTTTAGCAAGGAACCTGGAGAAAGAAGACACCTTTATCCATGTCATTGATATGCTAATTTTATGGCCTAGGGATAGAACCAAGGAGTGATTTCAAGAATTTGATTATCATTGACAAACATACAATATTTGTAGGACTATTCTAAGGCCAGAAAACTTGAAATTATTGACCAACAGATTGTTAGAACAATAGTCTCAAGATCACTAATATATTTTCCCTAAAGTCTAAGGGAAGAAATATTATTATATTCCTAAGCCAGAAGACTTTTATAATCATTGAAAGAATAATAGCATTCTTAGATCAGAGGGCCTCAGGATCACAGATTCCAAAGCCAAAAGATTTAGAATCACTGACAGATTGTTAGAACAGAAGGGAACCTTAAAATTATTATTGTCTCCCTTAGAGACTACATTACATTAATTCCACTTCAAATTATATTCATCTCATTCTTTATTTATGATGTGGTATAACTCCTAGGGAAAATATAGAAATAACCCTAAGACCACCTAACTTTGAGAGTGCTGTAATTCCAGCAAACAATCCTGGATCTGTTAGTCAGTCACAAAGTTTCTGAGACAGTTTAAGCAATGAAATTTAATATTAAGGTGTAATTCACCTCTAAGCCATAGAATTCAATACTAATGCCACTCCTCAGCTGTACCTCTAAGTCATAAAATTAGCATATCAGTGACAACCTTTTTTTATCCTGCATATTTATTTTCTTGTTCCTAGTTCTTTGCTAAATCCTTTCAGATTTTTAATTGATGTTACATATAATACATTTTGCCCCTTGACTTGGAGAAGGACCAAGCTTGCAAATTCTTATAACACCAGTCTGGAATCCCAACTTTTTGGGGTCTCCTTTGAATCCCAAAGCTTAGAAGAAACACATTGTTTTTGTTTATATTCCTAAGAACAAAAGAACACAAAGGTGAACTATTGTGTTCATCTTTCTTGGGGAAATCTACTAAAGATCTAGCATTTTACATTGCTGATAATGATGGGAATCTGACAAGGGAAACTGAGGCTGGAGACCCCCCAAAAAATAACTTCTCACATTATCGTGACCTAGAAGCCAGCCCAACCCCACCTCTGTTAAGGACCACTAATTTACCTTTCTATAGAGTTCAGCTGACACCACCCAAGTTTTCTATAGAGCTGAATTAAAGCTAGGTACCCCTACTTAACTTTCAATAGAACTAAATTCACGTTAAGTACCTCCACTTAAGCTCTATACAATTTGAACTATCACTAATCAAACTTTCCATAGCCTTACTGAAGCCTATTCAAACCCAAAAGCTCTGTATTGTCTCAAATCTTATATAAGAGGCAGAAGGGACAGAACTCTAATTCCATCAAAGAGTTCTGCTCCATTTGAGATCTCTTGCTTATTTATAATAAACTTAAACTTCTACTTTTACTTATAATTTAGTAAATTCTTTTACTTCACCCCGCCTTGTCTCATCAAAAGCCTGCACATCCCCAACAATAATAAGAAATCTTCAGGGAAAATTTAGAGGGAGAAAAGTCATTAGCATAAAGTCATTAATTTCATCCTTATATTTGGTGGAGTAGGTTGAAATTTTTTAAGAAAAGAAGAAAATAGTTACTTTTGAATAAACATTAACCATCAGGGACACCAGAGCTAATCAAGTACACCAATTACTGCTTAATCACAAAGGAAAATACTGTACATACCAGCATTTTATATTTATATGGGGGCCAGTTTAAATACCTATTATTTTTGCCAGATGAGAATATAAGTAAACTATATGGGAAAAAAATCATTTTAACTACTTCACCTATCATATATTGTGCCATCTCAAACACTTAACATTTCCTATCTGTGTGACCCTGGGCCAGTCATCTAATCCCAATTGCCTCAGGGGAAAAAAAAAAGAGTAATTATGTTTTTAAAAAAAGCACCAGCAAAAGAACTCTGGGAGATGGCTATGAACCACTACATAGAATTCCCATTCCCTCTATTTTTGTCCACCTGCATTTTTGATTTCCTATACAGGCTAATTGTATCTATTTCAAAGTCCCATTCTTTTTGTACAGCAAAATAACTGTTTGGGCATGTATATATATATATTTTGCATTTAACTTACACTTTAACATATTTAACACGTATTGGTCAACCTGACATCTGAGGGAAGGGATGGGGGAAGGAGGGGAAAGGTGGGAACAAAAGGTTTTGCAATTGTCAATACTGAAAAATTTCCTATGCATATATCTTGTAAATAAAAAGCTATTAAAAACAAAACAAAACAACAAAAAAACAAAACTTGGGGGCATCTAGATGGAGCAGTACCTGAGCATAGCTTAAAATAAAAAGATGCCATATTCCTGGCCAGAGATGAACTATATCTAACAAATACTGATAAGAATCTATTTGCTAGGTGGTTTGCAAATCAACTCAAATTTAAATTAAATTTAAAAGGATAGAGGAGGGAAAAGACTAGTTAGGTTAGTTCTCTTAAAGAGTAATTATGTCGGAGCAGTTAGGTAGCACAGTGGCCTGTAGGTAGGTACCAGCCCTGAATTCAGGAGGACCCGAGTTCAAATCTGGTCTCAAGACACTTAACACTTCCTGGCTGTGTGACACTGGGCAAGTCACTTAACCCCAGCCTCAGGGGGGAAGAAAAAAAAAAAAAAAGGAAGACTAGTAGTTGAGATTCACAGAAATTCACAGGAGAAAAAATTAAAGAAAGCAATCAGAAGTAAAATATGTGTATAACATATATTGTATCTAGAATATACTGTAATATATTTAACATGTATAAGACTGCCTGCCATCTGGGGGAGGGGGTTGGGGGAGGAAGAGAAAAAATCTGAAAAGAAGTAAGTGCAAGGGATAATGTTGTAAAAAATTACCCATGCATATGTAATGTCAAAAAAAAAGTTATAATTATAAAATAAAATAAAAATTAAATTATAAAAAGAAAAAAAATATGTGTATAAACAAGTGATTAAACAAATGTTTAGGCAACAAACAAAAAGAACTAGAAGTTCTAAAGCAGGGAAATAAATTTGACCCTATAGCACTCCAGGAAAGATTAAAATAAAAATCAATTTGATAACTAATGATAGAGACGGGTTGTACTAATTTGCAGAACAGAAAAACATTTTTTGAATATGACCAATATGATAATATATTTTATTTGACTATAATTTTTTTTGAGAGATGTAGAAGGAAGGGTACATCTTTTTAAGAGGGAGGGTAGAATCAGAGAGGGATTAGTTATATTCAAAACAAACCAGTTTAAGAGGATAGATTGTGAGGGATGATTATAAGGAAAGAAAGAATGGGAAAGAACCCATGATCAGAGTTTAGGTAAGGGTATCAGAAGCAGATTACATCATTAGCATGAGCACATTTCTCTCTTATTATCTTCTCTTTGTAAATAAAATAAAATAAAATAAGGGAACAGCTAGGTATTACAGTGGATAGAGCACTGAGGTTGGAATCAGGAAGGTTTTCATCAAATCCAGCCTCAGACACTTACTAGCTGTATGATCCTGGCCAAGTCATTTAACTATTTGCTTTAGTTTACTCATCTTCAAAATGAGTTAAAGAAAGAAATGGCAAACTACTCTAATGTCTTTGTCAATAAAACTCCAAATGGGATCACAAAGAATTGAACACATCTGAAATCATTGAACAACAACATAAGGGGCAAAGAGAAGAGAGAATATTAACAGGCCCAGCTACTGGAGTAAGGATTTGATATTTGATGTTTTTAAAAATCAAGCAAGCAAGCAAACAAACAAAAAACTATTGAAAAAAAAAAGACACAACCTTGAAAGGATTGTGACAGAAAGTAGAGTTAGACCAGTACCTCAAACAATATACTCCCCAAGAGTGGGGACAGCAATATTCTAACTTCTTCCACAATGTAAGTGAAGCTAGTTTTTCTTTGAAAAGTTACAAAAGCTCTTTCTAAGACTTGATTGGTTCAGGACTTAAGATTCTAATTGCATTGATGTCACTTTCTGATAGTTTTTAAAACTATGGAAATATCTTCCTGCTTCCCAAAGGCATAAAAACCCATTCAACTCAGATATGGATCCTTCAAACTTGATGAGTGTTCAAAAAACATAAAAGCCATTACATCCTGCCATTTTGACCAAATATGTTTCCATATGGAGTCAAGGGGGACTACTTCTATCCAAACTAAATTCTAGAATACCTTTGTTGAATACCCTTTCAGATGCTATGAATAAGTATATTACTTTTGGTACTGTCAAATGACTTATGAATGCCTCATTTTTTTTTTTTATCATCAAAACATGAAATAAGAGGATACTGATCTGAGCCAGACCCACCTATCACACTAAGATAAATTGAATATAGAAATATGACTTAGGTGGTATAGTGGTGAAACACTAGATCTGAAGTCAGGAAGGCTTGAGTTCAAATATGGCCTTGGAAACTTACTAGCTAGGTAAGTTACTGAATAAGTTACTTAACATCTATTTGCCTCAGTTTGTTTAACTATAAAATGAAGAAAATAATAGCACCTATTTCCCAGAGTTGTTGTGAGGATAAAAATAAGATAACATCTGTAAAACGTTTGGCACAGTATCTGGCCTATAACAGGTTTTATATCAATGGTGTTATAGTAATGATTATTATATAGATTATATTATAAACAAATTAGAGGATCAAAGAAGAATTTCCTTTTGGATTAATGAATAATGGAAAAAAATGTGAACAAATAAAAGACAGAGAAACTCACAGATGATAAAATAAGCAATTTTAACAACATTTTAAACTTTTTGGACAAAAACAAATATAACAATTTAAAAGGGAAAATGATAACTGAGGGAAAATTTTATAGCAAAATAATCCAATAAAATTCACATTTCCAAGATATACAAGGAATTAATTCAATTTGCTAAGAATAAAAATCCTTCCACAATTTATAAGTAATAAAAGGATATAAAAAAGTTTTAAAAGGAAGAAATTTAGGACAAGCAAATTAAAACAATTCTTGGGTCCCATCTCGTACTCTTTAAATTGGCCAATTTGACAAAAAAGAAAACAATTGATTCTTGGAAAAAAGGAATAATAATGTACTATTGGCAATACTATGTACTGGTCTGGCCCATCTGGAATGTAGTTTGGAGCCATATTCCAAAAGTTCATTTTTTTTTTTTTAACTACCACTAGTGATGATGGTTGGGGTCCCTTTAAAATTCCTTTCTAATTGCCCAACCCATGACTGACCTTGATTCACAAATCCTGGTCAAAGGCACCCTTTGAATATCCGGGCCCAGCTCCCACTATCAGCTTAGCTTCCCCCAGCCCTCACCTGATCTGAGCTAACTGAAAAACCCACTGAGAACTTAGGGGTACCGCCCATCATCTTTTGGGTATAAAAGAGGTGAGCCAGAACGCCCTCATTGCAGGAGCCCTCCCCACCAACATATGGTATCCTTCCAGTCATGTAAGGGTTCCTGCCCGCCCAGCGGCCACCTTTGGCCCTGTCGTCTTTCTAACTGAGCTTTACTTCCAAATTCCTACGATAAACCTTTTATTTATCAATCTAGGTTTTCGGGCCTGTAAATTCATTTTACTGGGGATACTGCGCCTCATGGGATTATTTATGCACCGAGAAATGGGGTTCCCCTTTCCTTTCCCTCATTACTGGGACTATTTCCCAAATAGATCAGAGAAAAAAGAAAAAAAAAATGAATATGTACAAAGATATTTATAGCCTTTTTTAAAAATAGTGGCAAAGAACTGACAATTCCTGGGCAAGTCATAACCTCTGTGTGTCTCAGTTTCTTTTTTGTACAATGAGAATAAAAATAGCAACCATTTCCCAGGACTGTGTGAAGATCAAATGAGTAATTATAAAGTTAGTAATTAACAGTTAGCTGTTATCATCACCATAAAATGGGGAATAACTGAATAAATTGTGGTATGTTAATTTAATAATAGGTCAGCTAGGTAGCACAATGGAGGGAGTACCAAGCCTAAAATCAAGAAGACTCATCTTTCTAAGCTGAAATCTGGCCTCAAATACTAGCTATGTGACCTTCAGCAAGTCACTTAACCCTATTTGTTTTCATTTCCTCATCTATAAAATGAGCTAGTGAAAGATATGACAATGAACTCTAGGATCTTTGTTGAGAAAACCCCAAATGGGACCAAGAAGAGTTGGATGTGACTGAAAAAATTACTGAACAACAATTATAAATGTTTAAAGTGATGAATCCAGAGGAACAAGGGAAGAATTATATAAACTGGCACATAACGAAGTGAGCTCCAAAAGAAAAACTATCTACACAATAATTACAACATTTAAAAAATAAGCATCTTTGAAAGGTTCTAGAATGCTCTAGAACACAACCAATTAAGATTCCAGAGGATCAATGATGAAGTAATTCTCTTTACAAAGAGATAATGAACTCAAGATTCAGAATGAGATATAAATTTTTGGACATTGTCAACATGACAATTTACTTTGCTTCACTACACATACTTATTACAAGAATTTTGTTTTGCTTATAGGGGCAGATTGGAAATAGGAAAGAGAAAAGTAATGCTTGTTGATTAAAAAAAGTAACAAAATAAAAGTTACAGTATAAGAAATATAAATGACTAGAAGATATATAATTAATAATCCTAACCATTAACATGAATGGGATGAATTTTAAAATGGGATTATATATAAAAAATATTAAAATAAAGAATTCAATAATATGTTGTTCATAAGAAACATACTTGAAACATAAGATTCATGCAGATTTAAAATAAAAGACTGGACTAAATTCTTTAGTCCAGACTAGATTCTTTAAATGAACTCAAATAAAAAGTAGAGAGTAATAATCATTTTATCCAGGCAACAGTAAAAGTAGACATGATTAAATATAATAAACATAGGAATCACATTATGCTTAAAGACATCTTCAACAGTGAATTATTATCAATATTAATTTCTATGCATTACTTTTTATCATATCATATACTTAAAAGAAAGCTAATCAATGTGTGTGGAGAAGAGATAGCAAAAATGATAATAGAAACTTTTTAGATCTAGACAAATTTAACAAAAAAGAAACTCTTGAATAACATTTTAAATAGTATTTTATTTTTTCCAATGATGTGTAAAGACAACTTTTAACATTCATTTTTAAACGAATTTTGAGCTTTAAATTTTCTCCTTCCCTTCCCCAATGGCATCCCCTCAATTTCTAGTTCTTTGCAACCACAAAAAGAACCACAATAAATATTTTTGTACATATAGGCTCTTTTCCTTTTAAAAAAAATCTCTTTGGGATACAGACCTAGTAGTGATCATATTGCAGGTGTATGGTTTTGTAATCTTTTGGATATAGTTCCAAATTCCTCTCTTAAATGATTGACTAAGTTCATAGTTCTGCCAGTCATGCATTAGTGTTCCAATTATCCCACATCCTCTCCAACATTTATCATTTTCCTTTTCTGCCATTAGCCCATCTGGTAGGTATGAAATGATGTCTCAGAGTCATTTTAGCTAGCATTTCTCTAATTAATAACGATTGAGAGCATTATTTTCATCTAACTATAGGCAGTTTTGATTCCTTCGTCTGAAAACTGACTGTTCATGTTCTTTGAGCCTTGCTCAATTGGAGAATGACTTGCATTCTTATAGATTTAACTCAATTATCTACATATTTGAGAAATAAGGCCTTTATCAGAGATACTTGCTGTAAAAAATTGTTTCACAGCCTTCTACTTTCCTTCTAATATTGTTTGCATTGATTTTGTTTGTACAGACTTTTAAATTTAATGTATTCAAAATTATCCATTTTACATCTTGTAATGTTCTCTATCTCTTTTGTTGATAAATTCTTCCCTAAATTCTTCCCTTTTTTCATATATCTGACAAGCTATTCTTTACTCTCCTAATCTCATTTTATCATCCTTTATATCTAAACCAAGTGCCTATCTGAATCTTTATCTTAGAATATAGTGTAAAATGTTTGTCTGTAACTCCTGTAATATTGTTTTCTTTTTTTCCCAGCAGTAGTCTGAACAACACTTTTAGAGTAAAAAAGTAGATATGATAGAACTCTGTCAATCATTGAATAGGAATAAAAAGTTATATATATTTCTTCACTGTGTGTATCATAATTGCAAAAATGATTTTGTATTGAGGCTTGCCCCATAAAGAAATGCAGAAAATTAGAAATGTTAAATATATCTTCAAAATAAAATGTACATTCAATATGGGGTCAGCAAAGGGATTTTAAAAATTAATTGAAGACTAAAAAACTAAATCTTAAAGGAATTTGGGGGGATCAAAGGATAAATCATAGAAACAATAATTTCCTTGAAGAAACTTATAATAATGTGGTAACTTATCAAAACTTTTGTCATGCAGCAAAAGCAGTCCTTAGTGGAAAAATTTGTATTTCTGTATTAAGAGTTCTTAGCTTTTTTGAATGTTATAACCCCTTTTGGCAGTTTGGTGAAGCCTATGACCTCTTTCTCAGAATGTTTTTTTTTTTTAAATTTACAGTGGAAGAAAATGTTAAATTTCAGAGGACAGTGGAAAATATATATAATTTCTCCATTCAAATTCATGAATTCATTGAAAATTATCCTTAGGACTCATGGACCTCAGATTAATAATATAAAGTTAATATAAAAACTTTCATCAACATAAGATAAAAACTATAAAATGAATAAATAAAAAAACCTTAAAAAGCTGCAAATTTTAAAATATCATATGAGACAACAAAGAAGAGATTACAAAATTAAAGAGAGAAAATTAAATTGATTTTAAAAACAAATTTAGGAAGTCTTTTATTGAATTATATGCTCTTAAATTGCTAATTTAATCTCAGAAAAAGAAATTGAATAAATCTCAAATTAACTTCCAAAGGAAAAACTACAGGATGACATGAATTTGAGAGTGAATTCTACCAAAGACTCAAAGAACAATTAATTTCATAAGCTGTTGGCAAAAAATAGGAAAAGAATTAATTTTGCCAACTTTTATTTATAATACAAATATATTCTTATAGCTAAACTAGGAAGGGGTTGAATTTATACCAAACAGTTTGGTATAAATATCCATCAATCCCAAAAAGGAAATAATAGGAGATAGGTAGAGGAAGGGTAAGGCTGATGAGGGAATAATTGTCAGCAAAATAACCAGAGGTGGGTACTAAATACTGATACTTAGGCAGATTTTTTTTTTTTTTTAAACAAAAGAACAACTGTCTAAGGAGGTGATTTAAGGAATGCCTCCAAAAATTGTGATATGTGAAGGTAATGAACTATTGCACTGTAATAAATTACAATGGAGATAATTTCAGATTATCTTGGGCAGTGAAGTGAGCCCAATAAGAAGAGCGATCTATATGAGGAGAGCAACATTGTAAAAAACAACAACTTTGAAAGATTTAAGATTTGTTCAATGAAATCATGCTTCCAGAGGACATGATAAACTACTTCCTAACAGAGAATCTATCAATTCAAGAGGAAAGAAGGAACGTATATATTTATTTTAACTTGTCCATTGTAAGAATATGTTTTGCTTGGCGGCCTTTATTACTACAAGAGTTCTTTCTCTCTTTTTACCTCTCTTTCTGTCTCTGTGTGTCTGTCTGCTGTCTGTCTGTCTCTCCTTGTCCTTCTTTTTATGGGGAAGGGGAGTAGTTGGTGAGGAAGAAGGAGCTTCGTAGCAATGGTGTCATGAATAAGGGTCATGAAAACAGTTTTAAAATCATGTATAGAATAGAGTAGAAGAAAGTTCAGAAAGAAGCACAAACAAACAAACAGTTTTGAAAGCAACATAGAACTTATTATATGGTTTAAAAAAAGAAGCATAGATACAAGAAAATATAGCATACATTTATATATTATGTACCAGGCACTGTGCTTGGTACTTTATAATTATTATCTCATTTGAAGGTGTTGTTATTATTCTGATCTTATAGATCAGAAAACTCAGGTAAGCAGAAGTTTTGCCACTTGGCTAGTTATATTGAACTCAGGTCCTAACTCCAGATCTTCAACTCTACCTATTGCACTACCTAACTTATGGTTTTATCACTGCCCTCTTTTTCAGTTCTGCTTTATATACAGATACGCTCATTTTTTTCATGTTTTTTAAAATAAAATTAAATAAATAAAAATAAATAGTAATCAAATAATTTTTATCAAATCAAATAAATACTAATAATGAAATTTAAAATGGATCAATATTAAAATTTTCACTTGTATACAAAAAAGTCAATATCACAAAAATAAGATGAAGAAGGCACATTTAGCTAATAGTTATTTTGAAAAATATCTAAGAGTTTTAAAGTAGACCATATGTTCAATATGAGTCAGTAATATGATGAGGTAGTCCAAAAAAACTGATTTAATCTTGGGCTATATTGAGGGGCACAGCATTTAGGAATAGGAAAGTGGTAGTCTCACTGTTCTTTGTCTCAGTCAGACTTCATCTGAAATGCTATGTTTACTTCTAGTCACCACAGTTTAAAGTGGGGTTTTGATAAGCTGAAGAGTGTCCAGAGTAGGGAAACCAGGATGATAAAGTGCCCTGTGCAAGTCATGAAGTCATGTGAATAGCTGATTGGTACTTTTGGCCTGATAAACAATTTTTTTTTTATTTATTTATTTTTTTTTTGCAGGGGGCTCATGATCTCTGTCTTACAGTTTTTGGAGGATTGCCACATGGAAGAAAAATTAAATCTATTATATTTAGTCCCAAGTACACAGAACAAAGAACAGTGTATCTAAGTTACAAAGCAGCAAAGTTAGATTTGATTTATAAAATTCTAATAATTAATATTGTCTAACAGTGAGAAGGGCTTCTCATAAAGGTGATAGGCTTCCCTTAGTCAGAGGTATTTCAAGCAGTATGGAAAATTATTTGTTAGATGTATTTTAGTAGGAATTCCCTTTGTATGGTTTATACTAGATGGCCACGGAGGTCCTTCTCAATTGTCAAATTCTGTGATTTTGTAATATTGAATAATTTCAAGAAAAGAATAAAAAGGTAAATACTGAATAACACTACAAAAATAAAAGTGATTATATTTTAATAGAAAAAATTTATTATATATGTTGGAACTATTCCTAAATTGATTATTCATATGCATGACCATATACAGTCATGAAGCTACTATTTTCAAAGAATTTTAAATATCACTCAACAAGCATTGCAGAGGCATGTAGTAATCATGATGTAAAGTGTGTTCCCCTTTAACCTTTGGAGGGGGCCCTGAAACCTCATCCCCCTTGGGGGGGATTTTTGAATCTCAAACTCTCCCAGCCTTTTGGGAGGGCCCACACCCATTCATGATAAATAATCTTATTCAATGAGAGATCTTGGCCAGGGGCATAATCACCACCCTCTACTGAATTGGAGATTAGTCCCTAGAACTGCTCCCAGTGGCTCAAATTCCCAGTTAAGTAATCTCATCCAATTGTTTTATAGCTTTTTTATTTACAAGATCTATACATGAGTAATTTTTCAGCATTGACAGCTGCAAAACCTTTTGTTCCAATTTTTCCCCTCCTTCCCCCACCCCCTCTCCCAGATGACAGGTTGACCAATACATGTTAAATATGTTAAAGTATAAGTTAAATACAACATATGTATACGTGTCCATACAGTTATTTTGCTACACAAAAAGAATGGGACTTTGAAATAGTGTACAATTAGCCTGTGAAGGAAATCCAAAATGCAGGCGGACAAAAATAGAGGGATTGGGAATTCTATGTAGGGGTTCACACTTATTTCCGAGTTCTTTCACTGGGTGTAGCAATCTCATCCAATTTTTTTTTTTCCTGAGGCTGGGGTTAAGTGACTTGCCCAGGGTCACACAGCTAGGAAGTGTGTTAAGTGTCTGAGATCAGATTTGAACTCGGGTCCTCCTGAATTCAGGGCAGGTGCTCTATCCACTGCGCCACCTAGCTGCCTCAATCTCATCCAATTTTGAATTGAATCGAAGCCCCAAACCTCAGACAGCTAATAAAAGACAACTCTGAACCCCAAGTCTTTGCAGAAGTCCTAATAGGATCTTGCCCACTGCTGAAGATATTTTCTTCTCAGTGTAATCCATCTTTGCTATATTCCTAACAGAATCCTGCCCATCAAGAAGGCTGTCATCTTAACAAGCTGTCTTCTTGGTGTAAATAAACCCATTCTTTGCCACAAACCTCATGCCTGTATTCATTGGGGTTTGCTAATTCTTTCACAAAGCCTGCCACCAGCCAAGGGGATTCCATTGCTGTTAGAGGATTTCCTACTCTTCATTCTCGCACCTCATCAGTCACATAGAACAAACAAGGAACTGCAAAGAAGAAGGGGAATAAAAGTTGTCATCAAAGAAATATGAGTGAGAAAGAAGATGGACTGATAGTGTTGTGAGAGCAAAGGATAAATAGTAAATAATCTGCACTAATATCCTAATTATGTCAAAAGAACAAATGGCATATGGAATGGACCCTTTCTGGTAAATGTAGGCGGATATAGATCAGAAGTCCAAATGATGGGCAGTTATACATGAATTGGAATATATATCATTAAAGGAAATATTCAGAATGAAATCACAAATCTTTTTGAATTTGAGTTGAATTGTCTACATAAACTATCAACATGTCCAGAAATTCCAGGATTTTGGTGACTGGCAACTGGGTGAATCAAGCCAGTACACATTAGAACAAAAAAATATGGACTCTAATATCTATTTATGAGCAGACTTTAATTCATTACTTATTTGTAATACAGAAGTTATATATGTAGTATAAAGAATGTCATCTAAGAAATGTATAACTGGGAGGTGGGATGGTAAGTACTGCAAAGAAAGAATATTTGATATACTGCCTACATATTTTATTGTTTTTTCTGAAATGTCAGAACTTGAAAAGAAATTCAACATGTTGGATAGACTCATAACAAATTTACAGGAAGATGAGAATAGAAGTAGTATAGAATGGAGAGATATGTATGGATCGAAAGCTGCATAATTAGATTTTCACATAGATGCAATAATAGAAATTGGACCCTAGAGGCCATCTAGTATTAAAATCTGCTCATGTTCATCATGTGCTGCTCCATTGCACATGTAATCCTTAATTTTATTTCTTCAGAGACTGTGATATTCTATGACTTTTAATAATGTACTATAATTGAAGAAAAATTGATGCAAATAAGACTAATCATTGTTTCAAAGAAAAACTTGAAGCCATTAAAAGAAATGTGCAATTTTCTTTTTTGGCTATTTTCAAGAATTTTAAAAATTACATGTAAAAACAATTTTAAAAAGCATTCTTTCTAAAAAAATTTGAATTCCAAATACTTTTTCTCTCCCCTCCCTATTATTGAAAAGATAAGCAATTTGATATAGATTGTACATGTACAGTCATGCAAAACATTTCCTTATTAGTTATGTTGTGAAAGAAAACACAGACAAAAAGAAATAAAAAACAAGAGAAAGAAAAAAGTTCAAAAAATTGTTTTGTTCTGCATTCATTTTCATTATAAGCCTTTTAGAATTGTATTGCTATATATAATTAAAAAAAAAGGAAAAAAAAAGAATTGTATTGCTGAGAATAACTATGTTGTTCACAGCTGATCATTCTTTTTTTTTTTTTTTTTTTTCTTTTTTTATTATAGCTTTTTATTTACAAGATATATGCATGGGTAATTTTTCAGCATTGACAATTGCAAAACCTTTTGTTCCAACTTTTCTTCTTCCCCTTAATATATGTATACATGTCCATACAGTTATTTTGCTGTACAAAAAGAATTGGATTTTGAAATAGTGTACAATTAGCCTGTGAAGGAAATAAAAAATGCAGGCGGACAAAAATAGAGGGATTGGGAATTCTATGTAGTGGTTCATAGTCATCTCCCAGAGTTCTTTCCCTAGGTGTAAATGGTTCAGTTTATTACTGCTCTATTGGAATTGATTTGGTTTATCTCATTGTTGAAGAGGATCACATCCATCAGAATTGATCATCATCTAGTATTGTTGTTGAAGTATATAATGATCTCCTGGTCCTGATCATTTCACTCCAGCTGATCATTCTTAAAATATTACCATGCACATTATTCTCCTGGTTCTGTTCACTGTGCATCATTCATGTAAGTCTTTCCAGATTTTTCTCAAAACATCCTGCTCATCATTTCTTTTGCACAATATTATGCCATTAGATTTATATACCACAACTTATTTAGCCATTTTCCAATTGAATTCCAATTTCCAATAATTTGCTACCACAAAAAGAACTGCTATAAATATTTTTGTACATATAGGCCCTTCTCCTCCATCCCACTCCTTAAAAAATCCTATTAGGATACAGACCTATTAGTGGTATTACTTGGTCAAATGGTTTTATAGCTCTTTGGGCATGGTTCCAAGTTGCTTTCCAGGTTGATTGAATCAGCTTACAACTCCAAAGTGCTTTAGTTTTCTAATGTTCCCACAATGCATCCTGGTATTAGTAATTTTCCTTTTCCATCATATTAACCAATGTGATAGATGTGAGGTGATACTTCAGAGTTATTTTAATTTACATTTCCATTATCAACAGTGATTTAAGGTATTTTTCATATGCCTATAGATAGCTTTAATTTCTTCATCTGAAAATTGCTGTTCATATTCTTTAACTATTCATCAACTGGAACATCTTATATTCTTTAAATTTTACTCAGTTTTCTATATATTTGAGAAATGAGATCTTTATCAGAAAAACTTTCTAAAAAATGTTCTCACATTTATAAGTACTAGTGTTATTTTCCTCGATCCTCTTTTTCTGCCATTTACTTTCTCTGTCTCTCTCTGTCTCTCTCTCTCTGTCTCTCTCTCTCTGTCTCTCTCTCTCTCTCTGTCTCTGTCTCTCTGTCTCTCTGTCTCTGTCTCTCTCTGTCTCTCTCTGTCTCTCTCTCTCTGTCTCTGTCTCTCTCTCTCTGTCTCTGTCTCTCTCTCGTCTCTCTCTCGTCTCTCTCTCTCTCTCTCTCTCTCTCTCTCTCTCTCTCTCTCTCTCTCTCTCTCTCTCTCTCTCTCTCTCTCTCTCTCTCTCTCTCTCTCTCTCTCTCTCTCTCTCTCTCTCTCTCTCTCTCTCTCTCTCTCTCTCTCTCTCTCTCGTTCTTCTTCTCTCTCTTCTCTTATCCTCTTCCTCTCCTACATCCCTGTATGATAAAAACAGATTTCTATTCCCAACTAAATATGCATGTTATTCCCTTTTTGAGGGAATTCTGGTGAAAGTAAGATTCATATGTGTCCTTCCTCCCTCTCTCCCTTACTTCCTTCTCCACTGTAAAATCTCTTTCAGTCTCTTTTATGTCAGATAATTTATTCTGTTCTATCTCTTCTCACCCCTTAATTTTTAAATCACCTGATCATTTTCAGCTCACAACTTGTCCTCTGTTTATGTATATTTCCTCTAACTGCACTAATGATGATGATAAATAAAAAGGAGTTATAAATATTATCTTCCCATGTAAGAATGTAAATAGTTTAACCTTATTGATCCTTTGTTATTTCTCCTTTAAGTTTACCTTTTTATGCTTCTTTTAAGTCATGTTTTTTAGCATCACATTTTCTATACAACTCTATTTTTTTTTCATCAGGAATACTTTAAAAGACTCTATTTCATAAATTATCCATTTTTTTCATCTAAAAATTATATTCAGTTTTGCTGTAAAGATAATTCTTTTTTTTTTTAATTCATTTTTCCAAATTATCCCCTCCCTCCCTCCACTCCCTCCCCCCGATGACAGGTAATCCCATACATTTTACATGTGTTACAATATAACCTAGATACAATATATGTGTGTAAATACCATTTTCTTGTTGCACATTAATTATTAGATTCCGAAGGTATAAATAACCTGGGTAGACAGACAGTAGTGCTAACAATTTACATTCACTTCCCAGTGTTCCTTCTCTGGGTGTAGCTATTTCTGTCCATCATTGATCAACTGGAAGTGAGTTCCATCAGAATACATCCTCATACAGTATTGTTGTTGAAGTGTATAGTGATCTTCTGGTTCTGCTCATTTCACTCAGCAACAGTTCATATTAAGTCTCTCCAAGCCTCTCTGTATTCCTCCTGCTGGTCATTTCTTACAGAGCAATAATATTCCATAACCTTCATATACCACAATTTACCCAACCATTCTCCAATTGATGGACATCCATTCATCTTCCAGCTTCTAGCCACTATGAAAAGGGCTGCCACAAACATTTTGGCACATACAGGTCCCTTTCCCTTCTTTAGTATTTCTTTGGGATATAATCCCAATAACAGCAATGCTGGGTCAAAGAGTACGCACAGTTTGATAACTTTTTGGGCATAGTTCCAAATTGCTCTTCAGAATGACTGGATTCTTTCACAACTCCACCAACAATGCATCAGTGTCCCAGTTTTCCCACATCCCTTTCAACATTCATCATTATTTGTTCCTGTCATCTTAGCCAATCTGACAGGTGTGTAGTGGTATCTCAGAGTTGTCTTAATTTGCATTTCTCTGATCAGTAGTGATTTGGAACACTCTTGTAAAGATAATTCTTGATTGTAATTCTAACTCAAGAACATCAAATCCTCCAGTCTTTTAATGTACATACTGATAAATCTTATGTGATCCTGACTGTGGCTTCATGATATTTGAATTGATTTTTGCTGACTACTTACATTATCTTCTACTTGACCTGGGAGCTTTGGAATTTGGCTATAGTATTCCTGGGAGCTTTCATTTTGGAATCTCTTTCAGAAAGTGATAAGTGGAGTCTTTCAATTTCTATTTTATTCTCTAGTGCTAGAATTTCAGGGCAATTTTCCTTTATAATTTCTTGAAAGGATTTTTTTGTAGGATTTTTTTTTTTTTTTTTGATCATGGCTTTCAGTTAATCCAACATTTCTTAACTTATACATCATCAATCTATTTTCTAAGTTGTTTTTCTAATGAGATATTCTATATTTTTCATTCTTTTGATCAAGGTCACTGTTTCTTGATGTCTTATGGACTCATTAACTCTCAAATTGCCCAATTTTAACTTTTTAAGGAATTATTTTCATCAGTGATCCTTTGTATATCGTTTTCCACTTGGCCAATTCTACTTTTTAAGGATTTTCACACTTTAATGAGTTTTTGTGCCTCTTTTACCATTTTTAAGGTATTACTTTCTTCAGTAATTTTTTTGTGTCTCCTTTACCAAACTATTGATTCTTCATGATTTTCTTGCATCACTGTCATTGCTTTTCCTGATTTTTCCTCTTCCTTTCTTGTTTGTTTTTTATAAAATCATTTGGAGCCCTTTCAGGTATTCTTTTATTTTGGAGGGAGAAGGATAAGTACATAAAAAAAATTCACATTTTATTTTGAGTTGTTGCATGTAGTTGTTCTGACATTGTTTTATTCTGAGTTTGTATTTTGATCTTTCCTTTCACCACAATAGTCTTTTTATGACCAAAATCCTGTTGTTTGTTTGCTTGCCTGTTTCTTGAAATTTAACTTCCTGTTAAATTTAGTCTCTGCTCCCAGGATGGTGGGGGTACTGTCTCAAAGTTCATGTTTTTATATTGTTCTTTTCAGAGCTAGTTCTGGGGGTCTTTACATTTTTAGTTTTTCTAAAATAGTATGAACTAAGGAGAGGTCTTGGCTCTGCTGGCCTGTGCTCTGTTCTGCAAGTAATCACAAGTACTCTTTTCTGCCTTTGAACTGTGACCAGATTCCCCACTTCCCTGTATCTGCATGATGTAGCATGCTAGTACTTCTCCTTGTCCCGGGACTGCTATCCAGAATGGCATATGGGCAATGCAACAGAGTCCTGCTCCCAGTGCCTACAAAAGATCCTCTATAATCTTTTTTTTTTCTTTTAAAAAAATCAATCAATTAATCAACATTTATTAAGCACCTATCATATACCAGCTGTTGTGCTAAACTCTGTAATAAAAAAAAAGAGTGTAAAAATGGTACCTGCTTTGAAGGCAATCAATCACAACATATATAATAGGGGAGATAATAAATAAACAAGCAAGATATATATAGGATAGGGAATAATTAATAGAAAGAAGGCATTAGGGTTAAGAGGGATTGAGAAAGGATTTCTGTGGAAGCCAGTGTCATTATTTCTGGTGTCAGTCTCAACTCATGTAATCTTTTTCTAACCAGTTATCTGATCCCTTTTCTTTTTGTGAGCTGAGAGATTTGCAAACTACAACTGCTGATTCAGTTGCTCCCAATGTCTGTTGCCGGTATGTTGGTCTATGCTGGACTTTGCTCTACTCTCACTCCAGTGAGACTAACATTTGCTGTTAACCTTCAGAGTTTTTTGGGCTGGAAAATTATTTCACTCTATCCTTTTGTTGGTTCTGCCATTCTAGAATTCCTTTTGAGGCATTATTTTAAAATTGTTTAGAGGGGAATTCAGAAGAATTCAAGTGAGTCCCTATTTTTCATTTTGGCTCCCAATGTGCAATTTTCAAAGGCAATCCAGATAATTTTTCTACTGTTCAGTTCTAGGTAAAGTTCATTGTTCATTTCCAGGGTTCATTTAAGATATATGTATTGGATGATAATAATAATGGTTAATATCTCTATAAAATTCACAAAGCACTTGACTTTTTTATCTCATTTGATAATCATAACAACACACAACAAAGGTATTATTCCATTTGATAAATAAAACGCAGAGAGGCTAAGTGGTTTGCTCATAGTCTCACAACTAGTAAGTGTCTGAGGCAAAAAGTAAAATCAGGTTTTCCTTACTTCCAATACTATATTCTAATTCTATTGGTTTCCGAGAGCTCTTGTCTGAATGTCTCCAGCCAGCACAAAGGTGGAAGTGGGAATGAATCTTGACTCTGAATCTCCTGAGAAGTTTTCCCCAAGTCCTCCCTGGCCCCAAGAGCTTCTTGCTTATATGATGCCCACTGAGCACACACCAATCATTATTTCAAGAGGAAACCATTATTTAATCAATGCTAACTTAGATTTAACCAGTGTCTCCTCCATTCCACTCAGTACCTTGTTTCAAGTTTTGGCCCCATAACATCTCCTTGTAAGGTCAGATCAATCATACTAAATTATATAATTATATCCATTCCAGTGACTTAGCACCTTGTAAGAATCCTAACAAGAAACTTCAGGGAATTTTCTCCTTGGTTGAGCTCTGGGACTTTCTCTCTCTCCCTCTTGGTTGAGGTGAGATATCTCATTCCCAAAGGAATAGTAACTTCAATCTAGATTGTCTAATATACCTACACACACACACATACACACACACACACACACACACACACACGCACACACACACATTTTAATTTTCAGTTTTACTATCAACTTGGCTAAAGGGGTTTCTTTGCTATTTGCTATATGTGTTCATTGTGTAACTGGTATTTTGTAGGGAGTCAACCTTATGACAAACCTTGTGATAGAAAACCTTTCCAAATTAGTAATCTGGAGTTTAGCTTGTATTAAAGTTATTTTTCTTAAACTATCAATATTTAAAGAAGCAGATAGATTTATTCCTTGCTTGGTACTCTCTTTCCCTGTGGAGAATAGAGTTATCAACTTCTGTCCAGAAACCTCCTGCTTCCTCTCCTACGAGGAACTAAAGTCTGTCTGAAAGATGGGTGAGGGGAGGAGATGGTAGAAATGTTTATTCTTGCATTCTGTAAGAGATACATTCTGTAAGAGATACAAAACATTCATTGAGGGAGCACCACATTATACTTTCTTTACTCTTTTCTTTAAAAAACAAACAAACAAACAAACAAACAAAAACTCTATCCAAAGGCAGTACCTAGAAAAACCAGGTTTTTGGTTGGGAAAAATGTGACAGAATATAAACCCTGTAGAAAGGTAGTAGCATGGCAAGATGGAGAAAAGGCCAGCTTTTCCATTAAGAAAATCTGGGCTTAAGTCCTGTCTCTGATACATACTACACATGTGATTATGGGCCAGTCATTTAGCTTCTTTAGTTATTCAAGCAACTCTGTTACTTATAATCAAGTTACCAGTTAATGGTGGGAATTTTCAGTCTAGAGTTTCTTATATCCATGAAATAAAAAATCCAAACAAGAAAACACACACACACACACACACACACACACACACACACACACACACATACACAAATTATATTGGGAACTCCCTAAATTGTGCATATTCATGATATCATTAATCAGAGTTGGAGTGAAAGTGGGAGTATAAAGACTTAGAGACAGATGAATTGACTAATTCCCTATCTCAACCTTTTCTTCAAGCCTGAATTGCTTCTTCCCTAATACTCATGAGAATATGAATGTATTGTCAAAGACTAGATATATTTTATGATCATCCTTGGGGGGTTAGAGTTGGGTTGGGGAACAAGAAAGAATCTTACTAGCTGGGTGACTATGAATATGTTATCAAAATTCCTTTATTCCTCAATTTCTTTGTCTCTAAACATATCTATGATTATAAATCTCAGACATTGTGATCCACCAAGACTACCACAGTGATGTAACCAAAAAGCCTGTGGTTGGAAAATGGTAATATAAAGATCTTTTTTTTTTTTTTTTTTTTTTACTATATCTTTAGTAGCCTCACTTTTTGGGTTTTTTAAAACTTATTTCAAAAAAGAAACTATAATTTTTATTAAACTTTACAAAAAAGTATATGCTGGGGCAGCTAGGTGGCGCAGTGGATAGAGCACCAGCCTTGAATTCAGGAGGACCTGAGTTCAAATCTGGTCTCAGACACTTAACACTGCCTAGCTGTGTGACCCTGGGCAAGTCACTTAACCCCAGCCTCAGGAAAAAAAAAAAAAAAGAACAAAAAAAGACAAAAAAGCATATGCTTTCTTAAATCATGTATTCTAATTTTTTTGTTTGCCATATAACATAATCATGAACTATACAACTTTTTCTAGCCACACTGTGGGGGGCATATATATGCATGTATATGGAAATAAATTGATAGATAATATATATTATCTAATAGTATATAAAGTATATAGTATATAAATGTCATGATAAATAATAGTTAAATAAATAATATTATAAATGTTATGATAGTATATAAAGTAGTACTATCAAGCTTACAAATGCAAGAGAGCCAAAAAGTACAAGAGGATAAGGAGATAATACTGGAAGATTTTTTAAAAAGGTGACCCTTCTCAATTAGTGTCCTAGTTTAATTTTTAAAAGGATAAGGATTGTGTCTTTTAAACATACATTTTAGAATATTATATATATGTACATATATATGGGCACCTGTGTGTAAATGTATATATTAATAAGCAAGTGGAAAGATAATGAAAGATGAAAATGGTAAAAAATAGTGATTCACTAATTATACGACTTCAGACTAAAAAAATAATATATTCCTTATGTGTGAATTAATACACTGTTATCAATGTAAAATGTTGGCATATTTGGTTGGTGACAAACTGAAATGACATTTTCCAGTTTGATCTTGAGAATTTTCTTTTAATTTCACTAACACCTGTCAGGATCAAAGCTGGCTCAAGAACTGCTGAACTGGCTGTAAGTAGCTCCTTGTTACACATTGCTGTCAAATGAGAGACCGTGTTATAAATGGAAATGGGGGTTGTCTCACAAGCATTGCTGAAAAAGCTGGTGCAGTTTACTTTTGTGTTCATCATTTTCATAATTTCTTTCTCCCTATTGATTACAGAAAGTACCCTACTCTTCCCCTCCCCCACCAATTATATTGTCTTCCAAAATAATGGCTGTGGAGATTAACTTGCATAGTTGAAGTAAATCTATTTTCAATTATGTTTCTGAATTTTGAAAATCCTTTGGTCAGATTTTTTTAAAATAAGGGTTTATTTGTAGAGATCAGTTAAAAGTCAATGATGTATAGAGAAGTAAAGTCCTTAAGAAAAGCATTAAGCTGACAAGAAAGGTCATCAGATTTAAAACTGATTCATTTGTAGACCCTCTCACTCTTTTTGTTCTTTCTCCTTGGAGACCTAGAATAGTTTCACACAGGTTTAAGCTGCCATATTTCTTACTTTTTTAAAAATAGTATTTTATTTTTCCAAATACATGCAAAGATAATTTTCAACATTCACCTTTGCAAAACCTTGTGTTCCAAGTTTTTCTCCCTCTTTCCCTCTCTCTTTCCACTTCAAGAGAGCAAGCAATCCAATATAGATTAAATATGAGAGATTTTTCTAAATGTATTTCCATATTTGTCATGTTGCACAAGAAAAATCTGATCAAAAGGGAAAAAACATAAAAAAGAAAAAAAACCCACATAAGTAAGGAGACAAAACAACAACAACAACAACAACAAAGGCTAAAATACTATGCTTTGATCCACATTCAGTTTCCAAAGTTCTTTCTCTGGATGCAGATAGCACTTTTCGTCAGCAGTCTATTGGAATTTCTTTGAATCACCTTGAATCCCTTCAAAAGAGTCATCTATCATTGTTGATCAATATGTAATCTTGTTACTGTGTACGTTCTCTTGGTTATGTTCACTTAGCATCAGTTCATGTAAATCTTTCTAGACTTTTCTGAAATCAACCTGCTCATCGTTTCTTAGGGAATAATAATATTCCATTGCATTCATATAACATAACTTATTTAGTCATTCCCAACTGATGGGCATTCACTCCATTTTCAGTTCCTTATCACTGCAAGAGGGCTGCTATAAACATTTTTTGTATATTTGGTCCCTTTTTCCTCTTTTATGATCTCTCTGGGATACAGACCCAGTAGAGAGATGCCCAGTTCCATATTGCTCTCCAGAAGGATTGAATCAGTTCACAACTCCACCAACAATGCATCAGTGTCCCAGTTTTTCTACATCCCTTTCAACATTTATCATTATCTTTTCCTGATATCTTAGGCAATCTGAGAGTTATGAAGTGATACCTCAGAGTTGTCTTAATTTGAACTTCTCTAATCAATAGTGATTTTTCATATGACTAGAAATAGCTGCCATCTTTCTAGAAATAATCCTCTTCCCCTGTTCCTTTCTATTGATGACATTAATCATGTGTTGCAGTTAACATTCTTTCTTTTTATACACATGTACATGTATTCTTATATATACATGACCTTCATAAGTCACTAAAAGTCTCCAAGATGACAAGTTTAGAAGTTATAATATTGGGGCAGCTAGATAGCACAGTAGCTAGAGCATTGATCCTGAAGTCAAGAGGACTTGAGTTCAAGTCTGACTTTAGACACTTAACATTTCCTAGCTGTATGATCCTGGGCACATCACTTCACTCCAATTGCCTTGTTAAAAAAGAAAAAAATGTAGAAGTTGCAGTAATGGCATTGACTTCTATTGGTAAAAAGTTTCCTTATTGAAAATTTCTTATCTTATGGAATAACAGGTACAGTAAAAATATGAATATATTTTTGTTATATACATGATATGTATACATTATGCATATATTATATAGAATTTATTAAGTATAAATATGCATATATACATGTATATATAGATATACATTTATTCTATAAATATTTATATTTATAAAAGTTGGTTAAAAAAAAAAAGATTTTCCCATAAAGGACCATATCATTCCCTGAAAAGAACTCTAGTTTGCAGACTCTTAGAGACATAATGGAAGAGCTATCTTTAACTGATAAATAAATCATAATTTCACAATCCTTCTATTCAGTTATGATATATAAGTCTAAGAAACTGGGCCTTAAATGACCTAAAGAAATAATTTTAAAGATGTTTGATTTATACACCTATTTTATATACTAATGTGCTCAGGGTCATGTAAAAATTTCTTGGGTAAAAAGGGGTTTTGAGAATGGAAAAAGTTTAAGAAGCCTTGAGGAATAGGAAAAGATTCTTATTTTTGACTTCATCTTCCTAGCTTAAAATACCTTTTGCATCAAGCCCCTCTTCTCTACTTTTACCTCAACTAATGTAGTTTGAGTCTTTATCATTTATTTACCTTAATGTTACAAAGCCCTCCTAAAATATTTTTCTTCTTCCAATTTACCCCCTCTCTATTCCACACTGCTGTTTTTCTCCACTATTCCTTCTTATGCCTTTACCTATGGCATCAAATTAAAACTTCTCACCTTGTCATTAAATACTCCAAAATCTGAGTTTGACCTTCCATTTTATTTTATTTAATATTATACTTCTATACATAGTCTACATAACTAGACTGTAGTCTATCTCCTGTTTTTATCTTGTTCTCTTCATGTCTGTGCCTTTTGCATATGACATCCCATGAACTTGGAATAAACTCTCCCCATCCCCCACCTCCATCTGTTGAAGTCATTTCATTCTTTCAAGGTCCAACTCAAGTGCTGCTTTCCTTATGGCTCCTTGAATCCTTCCTGACCCACCCAGTTGAAAGTGATCTCTCCTTTCTCAAATTTCTTATAGCATTTCTTTGACTGCCTTTTTTTTTCCTAATTGTTTTTTTTTTTTTTTTTTTTTTTTTTTTTTTTTTAAGGATCAGGGACAAGAAAGGTGTCTAAACCAATGATTTCCACAATTTAGGGAGTTTCCAATGTTGAAACTATAATAATTAGCATCTGAAACTATAACTTAGTCTTAGTTGCCTAAGGCACTGAAAATTTTAGGATTTTGTCTAAGGTAAAATTTGGATCAGGATCTTCCTGACTCTGGAGACTTATTCACAATACCAGGCAGCTTCCCAAACCTATCTCTATAATAATTACTTGTGTATGTGAACTAGTAACCCTATTATCTACCTTCCTCAATTAGTCTGTGAGGTCTTTGAGAGGAATGACTATTATTTTCATTTATATAGCCCTAGTACAGAGAATGCCTTGCATATGTTTGCTTTATTAAATGCTTAATTATTAAATCAAATACTTTGCCCTTTGATTGTTACTTTCTTTGTATTTTGACAAAATCTTAGAGATGAAAGAGACTATGTTTAAGTCCTAGTTCCATGTGGATGCCATTTACACCTACTTCCTTTCCCCTCATCTTTTTTTTTCTTCTGTCTAGACCTGTGATCTCAAAGTGTGGGAAATCTCAAGGTGGCTATTACTCTAACTGATGTGGGTTGTCATAGGGACTGAGTATAGATATGGAGTTACTGATAATTGCTCTGTAATTTCATTTCTAGTGAGTTGCCTGGGAAATGCGAGAATAAATGAGTTGCTGATGGCCACATAGTATTTGAAAATTTTTTAAAATTCTTGACATCTTTTGTTTTTGCAGAGTGTTTAGTATCTCAATATATCACTTTCTTTCTCCTCACAATCAGAAAACTGCATCCTAATCAATATTTTTTTTTGTTTTTGTTTTTTATTTTTATTTTTTTAAAATTTTATTTATTTATAATTTTTGACAGTATATATGCATGAGTAATTTTTTTTATAATATTATCCCTTGTATTCATTTTTCCAAATTATCCCCTCCCTCCCTCTACTCCCTCCCCTAGATGACAGGCAATCCCATACATTTTACATGTGTTACAATATAACCCAGATACAATATATGTGTGTAAATACCATTTTCTTGTTGCACAATAAGCATTAGATTCCGAAGGTGTAAGTAACCTGGGTAGATAGACAGTAGTGCTAACAATTTACATTCACTTCCCAGTGTTCCTTCTCTGGGTGTAGTTGTTTCTGTCCATCACTGATCAGCTGGAAGTGAGTAGGATCTTCTTTATATTGAAGATATCCACTTCCATCAGAATACATCTTCATACAGCATTGAAGTGTACAGCAATCTTCTGGTTCTATTCATTTCACTCAGCATCAGTTGATGCAAGTCTCTCCAAGCCTCTCTGTATTCCTCCTGCTAGTCACTTCTTACAGAGCAATAATATTCCATAACCTTCATATACCATAATTTACCCAACCATTCTCCAATTGATGGGCATCCATTCATCTTCCAGTTTCTAGCCACTATGAAAAGAGCTGCCACAAACATTTTGGCACATACAGGTCCCTTTCCCCTCCTCAGTATTTCTGGGATATAAGCCCAATAACAGCAATGCTGGATCAAAGGGTATGCACAGTTTGATAACTTTTTGGGCATAGTTCCAAATTGTTCTCCAGAATGGCTGGATTCTTTCACAACTCCACCAACAATGTAGCATCCTAATCAATATTTAAAGGGAGTCTAGTGGAATAGCTTGGTCAATGCTCCACATCAACATTTTTAATAGCATTTATTAAATACCTGTTATGTGCCAGGCATTATATTGAGTGATTTCCAAATATTATCTCATTTGATTCTTATGACAACCCTAGATGATAGGCACTATTATTATACCATTTTATAGTTAAGAAAACTGAGACAATAGAGGTTAAATCTACAAAGAAGGATGGGAAGTATAATTTATTGACTCTGGGACTAAACTTGATCATTATAATTACAAATTTTGAGTGTAGTTTGAGGAGGTATTTTTGGTTGTTTCAGTTTATATAGTCATAGTCATTGAGTTAATAAAAAATAAATCAATAGACATTTATTAAATGTCTTTGTGCCAAGTAGTGTGTTAGGTGCTAGGGTTGTAAAGATAGGCATAAGGCAGTCCCAAAGGAGTTCATAATCTAATGGAAAAGACAAGAAAAAACTAAAAAAGTTGTGGAGATGGAGAGGAAGGTTATACAGGCAAAAGCATGATGAAATTATACCGCCAGGTGGGAAATAATTAAAGAGCTTTGAGTTTCTGAAATGCTTTCATCTTGCAGAATGATGAATTTCTGGAGATGAGAAAGTCCAGGAAAGTAGCTGGGTGGGAAATGATGAGGAGAATTTCCTGAGGGTTATCTTCAAATGGAGGAGGATCAAGAAGTTTTTGGTTATCTACCTCCTACTCTCTCTAACCAGAAGGAGCAAGGGGGTCTTAAGGACAGAATATGCTGAGGTATGAGTTTCTGAGTTGATTTTATCTTGCAGAATGATGACTTTGTGTAAACAAAACTGTATACATGAAAAAGAAGATGGTTTATGTTTTTCCTAGTTCAGCTTTGAATTTATAAGACAAGTGTGTGTATGAGTTCTCTAAATTTATAGACATAGGTCATGGGTAGCATAGATAGACATGATCTAGGATCCGGTCCAACCTTGTGGAGAAGAGGAGGAGGAGAGTCATGATGGTAAAATCTTCAGCCTCCTTTGAGGAAAAGGTCAGGGATCTAGATCCACTGAGACTGAGCAATTTCTCCTATCTCCAAAAGTGATTTAATCTCTAATGAAGAAAATAATCAACAGAAATTGGAGAAATTACATAGATTGTAATATGCTCAAAGAATACCTAAGAGAAAATGAATTCTTCAAAGAGGAATGAGCTAAGATCTCAGCTCAAACTAGGAGTGAGGGAATTATCTAACCAGGAGGTCTATTCTCAGCAGTGTGTAGAATTATAGTTACTAGAAGTCAAGGAACATGATAGTGGCTGAATTCCTTCTATATCTATGACTCTAGGACTTCTATTATCTGTTAGAATTTCATACTTCACTTCCTTCAACCTCTCTTTTGAGGACCTCTCAAAGTGTGCTTCCAAAAATTCCCTTCTGCAGGTATTCTCTCATTCAGTTAGGAATCATATCCTTCATAGATTTGCAGCACAAATCATGTGGTTGTTCCTTCAGGAAGATTATACAGAGCTGGGGAGAATCAATTACACACAAGTTCATATAAATCTTTCCAAACTTCTTTGTATTTTTTCAAATGTATCATTTCTTTGACACATTACTATTCCATTAATATTCATGTACAACAATTTGTGGTATTGAATTAGATATGTCTGTCACCTCTCAAATATTACTAGATTAGAGATATAAATCTGGGTTCAGAATAAAGGCAATTAACCAGCCATTCTCCAGAGGGAGAATAGCTCTTAACTTGTATTTGACAGCTTAGCTTTTTTTTTTTTTTTTTTTTTTTTTACCAAATGTTGTTTATAGAAAAGCCCATAATGAATAAAACCACAGATCTGGAAAAATATTCACAGAGCATACTTGTTCAGAGCAAGCAGGTAAGATTAATGAGCATACATTTTTCTGTAAACAGCAAGTTTCACAGTCTGGTGAAATGTATAGAGCCCCTCTAAGAATAATTTTTTTAAATGCATAAGATTACAAAGAAAATCAATTGTGTTGAAATAGTTACCAAAATATTAAAAAAAAATCTAGTTCATAACATCCCCTCTCAAGTGTATCCAGAAATCCTCTGATGAATTTGTGGACTCCAGATAGAACTTCTGGTTTAAATTCTCAATTATCTATGCAAATGAAGTAGAGGAATACTATGAAGCCAAACATACTAACTAGTATAATAACTAATACATAACTAACTATAAGATAAGGTTTTTGGAATACGTTTAAAAAACTTTGGCAAAGCATATTTCCTTCTTAATTTTGTTGTGTTTAATTTCTTGTTAAAAATGAGTTTCTACTTTTTGAGAACATATCACTTAACAAAGGCTTATTAGTAATGCTAGTAGTTGGCATTTATATAAAATGCTTTTCTCACAATTATTTGTGGGACATAAAGCAAGTATTATTATTTCCCTTTTACAGATGAATAAGCTGAGGCTTACAGAGGTAAAGTGATTTAAAATCTAACCTTTTTCTGATTCTACCCAGAGCCAGTGCTCTTTCCACTGTAGCAAGTTTCTTTAAGATATATGGTGAGGGTTGGAACAGCTGGATAGCACAATGGACAGAGCATCAGCCTTGGAGTCTGGAGGACATGAGTTTAAAACCAGCCTAAGTTAAAACTACTTAATATTTACTAGCTATGTCACCCTGGGCAAGTCACTTAACCCCAAATCCCTTGCAAAAAAAAAAAAGAAGCAAGAAAGATATATAGTGAGGGATGAGGAGAAACCTATCTAAAGTATGTTAGGAAACACATTTAGGAAGAATATGAAAGTAGATCCAGAAGAAGACAACCACTATTGTAAGGGAACTGGAGCCAAGTACTCTTTCAATAATTTGGGATGTTTAGCATTTAAAAGAGAAAATGTAATAATTTATATGGAAATATATTGTGCATGATTGCACAAATACAACCCATATCAATTTGCTTACTGTATCGGATGAAGAGAGGAGAGGGAGGGAGAAGGAGAATTTAGAACTTAAAATTTTAAAAAATGAAAGTTCAAAATTGTTTTTATATATAATTGGGGAAAATATTTTTTTTAAAAAGAGAAGAGATAAGTGGGACAAAATAACTGTCACCAAATATTTGAAAGGTTGTCACATAAAAGAAGAATTGATTTTGACTGAATTTAGAGAATAGGACCAGGAACAATAGGTAAATTATAGAGGGAGAGATTTAACCTCTATGCAAGGAAATATTTCCTAATAGTGAGTGCTTTCAATAAGTGGAATAGACTTTTTTCATGAGGTAGCAGATTTCCTAACACTGTAATCTTCTGGAGGAGTGTATGTAACAAAATAGAGATTAAAATGTGTTGAATAAAACAATATAATTGACATAAAAAGCAAAAGTAAATGAGCTTATTGTACAAATTATGTTTTTGCATAAATGTATCAAGGACTTTGAAATGTTTTTGAAGTCCCACTGGTACAAAGATCCTTTGAAGTCCTTTTCTTTCAACTGACATGGTTTGAAGACCACAAAAAAAACCAAATTTAGAATAGTAAGTCAGAGAACTCTGATATTGCCTGGGGCTTATTTTTGCCATGAGCGGGAATCAGCTGTTGATGTGACTGCTTTTGAAGGTGCTCTGAACTTCATAACAGAATAAAAAGATACCAATGACAGTTATTTCCTGGGTTGGACTTCCCCTTCTTTCAAGGTATGTGACCGAAATGGAATGGTTTGGATGTCACCACCTGCCCATACTGCCTACTTGATCCCCTGTGGTCTAATGTCACACATAGTGAGAAGGCTGGCAGCAGGAAGGAGACAGTAGGGGTCCTGCCTCATGATTAATGGTAGCAGAACATTTGGGCCTTGAGCAGTATATAAGGCAATGACCCTTAATTCCCAATTGAGATTTCTGAATAATCATTGAAAGTTCAAAACAAAAAGCCCTGCAATCTCCCTCAAGTGTTTCCCAATTTAAATGGAAAAAAAAAAGTATTATTTCCTGTCAACAAATTAATGAGCCTAAAGTATTTGTTTCCCAGTTGTGTCCTCTCAAGAAGAGTGAGTGGACCAGGTGCTAGAAATTATAGTGGGAGGGTGAGGATATGATATAGGAGGATCAGTTCAAAGGCTTTTTGAATCTACCCATTACACAAATGATCATGAAAGTTTCTATATACAGAGCCAGCTTCCAGTAAAGAGTTCAAAAGCTTTCTCAGAAATTATTCATATCATACATCTTCCCTATGTCCTTACATGCATAGCTGTCTCCTTTTTATATATAGGATGACAGAGTCCCATGGTTGATAGAATCCTAGGCTGGGAACCAAGAAGATTTAGATGAAATCCTGCTTCTGAAAACAATTCTTTGATATTGGGCAAATCATTGAAATCCTATGTACTTCAAGCAATGTTTCCTTTCCTTCCTTCCTTCCTTCCTTCCTTCCTTCCTTCCTTCCTTCCTTCCTTCCTTCCTTCCTTCCTTCCTTCCTTCCTTCCTTCCTTCCTTCCTTCCTTCCTTCCTTCCTTCCTTCCTTCCTTCCTTCCTTCCTTCCTTCCTTCCTTCCTTCCTTCCTTCCTTCCTTCCTTCCTTCCTTCCTTCCTTCCTTCCTTCCTTCCTTCCTTCCTCTCTCCCTCCCTTCCTTCCTCCCTCCCCTCCTTCCTTTCTTTCTCCCTTCCTCCTTTCCTTCCTTCCTTCCTCCCACAATTATTTATTAAATACCAACTATGTTTTAGACATGGAGTTAGATGCTAAGTATATGAAAACAAAACTGAAGTGGTCCTTGTCATCAAGAAGCTTCCATTCTGGGTGTTGGTAGTAAGAGTGGAACAATAGACAATATAAGTACAGCTAAGTAAATACCAAATATATACAAAACAAGTTTCTTTATTGTTAAGATGAAATCAAAAGCCCACAGAAATTAAATCCATTCATTCATATATTCAAAAAATGTATTAAGTACCTATTAAAGGTATGGCAGAATGATAGAACACAAAGATAAATAAATGATTTAGCCAAAGGACCACTGGAAATCAACATGGCCAAAGACTAGGATGACAGAATTTCAGATCTGCAAAGAATCATAGATATCATCTCATTCAGTCTGTATCTGAACATGAATTCCTTTACCTCATCCTAGACAAGTGGTTATACAAACTTTGCTTGAAGTCCTCTAGGGATAGGGAATATAATATTCATTACTCTTTCTTTTTCCTAAGCAGCCCATTACACTTTGAAATAACTCCTTTTGTTAAAAAACTTTTCCTTATACTGAACTGAAAACTGTCTCTGCAATTTCCATCTTCCAGCCATAGTTCCTAATTTTGTCCTTTGGGGCTAGAATACATTAAAGTAGACAAGCACTACCTTCATTTTCAATAATATACAGCTAATTTATAAATATTATACTCTAGCACTCTTCTTTTTTTTACTATTTAATAATCACAGCAATAACAATAATAATACTCTGATTTTTAAAGGCTCTGCAGATTTAACAGTGACATCCTTCAGCTGAAACTCCTCTATAACTTAACAAGAAAAGTACTGGGCTTGTTATGATAGTAAGGAAAAAAACATGGACAGCTGTAGCACTTCATTAGTAATCATGGAATATTAAAAAGAATTCAGAGGAAGCCCTACAGTGACCTGAAAGACTGCTTGCTGGCAGATTCACAGACATGGGAGAGAATTTCTAAACAAAAGAAGAGATAAACAGATTGTTCCATCTGTACTGCTGGAAGATGAAAAGAGTGGGGAGAGATCCAAATAGCTGAAATCACAGATTCATTGCATTATTACAGCATAATATGGAATATATAGTGGTCACATTTTGACCACTGCCTAAAGTTGATTATCTCTTTTCCTTTACCTTACTATAGAATTATGACATGAAGACAGGAGTCCATCTTTTCTTTTTCTTTCTTTTTTTTTTTTTTCCTGAGACAATTGGGGTTAAGTGACTTGCCCAGTGTCACACAGCAAGGAAGTGTTAAGTGTCTGAGACCAAATTTGAACTCAGGTCCTCCTGACGAATGGGCTGGTGCTCTATCCACTGCACCACCTAGCTGCCCCCATCTTTTCTTTTTCAAAAGAGAAAATGTCCATCTCTTTTATGTTGTTTTTATACAACTATACTGAAGTATAGCAACATGTATGCATGTGCATATGCATTTATGTATGTACATATATATATATATATATACATGTATATATATACTAAAGTATAAAAAAGACTTTAAATTCATTAAAAGTTCCTAGACATAACAGCAAAATTAACCCCAAAATAGAAAAAATACATTGGTATATTTTGAACAAAGGAAAATGTTTTTTTTAAATAATTTCTTTTTAAAGTAAACTGAGTCATGTACAAACAACTAGAGCAGAATTATAATATTTCATTTGACAGATCATTATCTTTTTTTGGTGCAAAGAATGGTAACCTTGTAGGATCTAACCACTTAGCTTTAAAAAAAGAACAATAGGAATTTGTTGTGTGCAGCACAAATGGATCTGTCTGTCATTAATATCAGTGTTTTCCCCAACATTGTTGATTGCAACTCATCTATGCCTGCCCCATCTGTGAAATTCTTGTAAATGATCTCCCATAAATTCACTAGACGGAATCTGCTTAATGTGTAAGGAGTTTTCCTTATTTTATCTTGTCATTATATGAATACCAATAAAATACATGGGCTCTGTTGATTACCTTTTCTCTTACTGCATAACCAGTCCATTTATACATTTCTTTATGATATTTCTACTGTGACTCTCCCTTTGCCATCAATGGAATCTATTTGTTCTGGACTCAGATATTCTGTTAGGACCAGATTCAGTCCTTGGATATCATGAGTAGGCCCCTTTTCCCCCACATTCATTGATTCATTAAGCCTCTAATCATGTGCCCTTAGGAATGATATTTTTAAGAGTAAACTGGATTGTGGCTCAATGTAGGATCTCATAAAAAAAGATAGTATCTAATGTAATAACATGAACCAGGGTATGGGTAGGTATTTTATTCCTACACACAAAGGAAATGCTAAACATGACATCACAAAGTGGCATTTGCAAAAAACAAACTTAAAACAACATTCAATAACTGAACTTATTATATCCATTTGGAAGCTAATATTTAAACCTTATCAGAATGTAAAGTATGTATAGGACTGCTCATTAAATATTGTGCATTTCATCTTGTTCTAGTATTGTACCAATATTTGTCTGCTGGTAAGGTGGACAAGTCTCATTGGAGACTATGTTTTCAAAGGGTACTGGAGTAGTTAGTTTCCAGGAATTCTTCCTCTGTCACCATTCAACTCCTATTTGAGGTGATCTAGGACCTCTGGCCATCTCAAACTCACAAGGTCATTTCTAATCCTAAACATTTCCATCTGAGGTTAGATATTTGTTTTTTTTAAGATAAAAGAAAAAGAAAAAGAAAAAAGAAATATACTATAAACAGCTCAAACTCAGGCATATTCTTGTTTGGGACATATATTTTAACTGCTATACATTTATAGACACATTGGAGGCCAGATTGGAGCTAGTTAGCTATCCTTCATCAACACTCAGAAAAACACCAAAAGTCTTACGTGATTTGCAGCTGAAGGAGATACAAGAAAGAACACAATTCCCTTTTGTGCAGAAATTCATCCTTCCAGATATACAGCCAATAAGAAAACTGCTCATTATCTCAGAGTATAAAACCCTCAGCAATTCTGAACAAATTACATAAGGTTCCAGAGATAGGGATGGTCCTGACTACATATTAGTTTATTTTTGCTGCATAATACCTTGTGTGCAATGTAATACAGCCTGTTCACACCTTTTCATTGCCCTTTGGTTGTCACTAATGTTCAATTATTTGGAAATTGTAGGATGACTTGGAACTATTTCACCATTCCAGAATGTATTTTCCAATAAAATATAGATTTTGTTTCAGAGAAAAACCTGGGAATTATTTTCTTTTTTTTTTCTTTTTCTTTTTCTTTTTTTCTTTTTTTTTTTTTTGCTGAGGTTGGGGTTAAGTGACTTGCCCAGGGTCACACAGCTAGGCAGTGTCAAGCATCTGAGACCAGATTTGAACTCGGGTCCTCCTGAATTCAAGGCTGGTGCTCTATCCACTGCGAAAACCTGGGAATTATTAAAAGAATTTTACCATTTGTTAAAGATAATCAGGCTCACTCTCTTCTTCCTCTTGCTCAATTCTGGACTCAATTCACTTTCCACTTGTGTTATTTGTTATTTAATCAACAAGCACACATATACTATGTACTATTCTAGATAATAGGGACCCAAATACAAAAAGTGATACAATTCCTACTCCCAGTGAGTTCTCCAAGATGTATATTTTGATAGACGAATGCTACAGGTTTTCTATTACTTCATGTCATAGTCTAGGCAATAGGCATTTTAATTTACTTGCCTTTTCCTATGTGCGTAGTTAGCTCAAAACATTTCAAGTAATTATGGATCTTCTCCATGAAACTTAGCTATATTCTGGGACATAATGCATATAACTCTGTCAAGCACAAATGGGAATAGCTATAGCTGGATGACTTCTACAACTATAGGAATTCCTATATAACTTGAACTTTACATTCCCTTCCATAATGTTGACAAACACCATTTTGTAAGAATTTCATAAGAATTGTCTTTGTTTTATGTTCCTTGAAATTAATGATCACAAGGCTTTGAATAAGACTGTTATTTTTTGGTTATTATTGTCCATTTTTTTTCTTTTGATATCATATCCTTTTTTTTGCCATACTTTGAGAATCAGTCTCTCCATGCCTTCTAAATTGTCATCTCTAGCAGGAACCTTTTCTGTGTACCTTTGGTCTAATCTTAATTATTTTTTGTTTCTCTGCTCTCTTTAATTTCATTTTTCCCTCCTCTATACAGGCTTCTAGCATCATGATATTAATACAATAATTTGATTCCATTATCCTAGGTAATAAAAAGAGTTTATTCTAAAAATGTTTAAAATCTTTTCCAGATTATATCTGTTTGGCTTTATTATAATCTCATCTTTAAATAAACTTAAAATGACTTTATTAGGCTGAAAATCTCACCAGATTTTCTCTAAAATAATTTTCTCTGTACTTTTTTTTCCTATTTGAAGAAGTTACACCATTCTTAATTTCTCAGTTGTCTTCTGTATAATATTTAAAAAAAATAAACATGGCAATAGTCTAAACTAGTGTATCCTTTGGTTGCTATGTCTCTTCAGTTGACATGTAAGTTGTGTTTTGTGTCTGAAGCAGTTTTTAGGTGCTTTTGACCTCCTTGTTGTGGCAATTGAATTATTCCAGTTAAAAATCTTAAGGAATTATCATGATCAATATTGATGTTGTTTCTTTCATCCATTTTCAAATTACATATAATTAATGTTATATTGTATTGTTATAATATTATTATTAACATTATTAATTTTGTTCTTTAGTAAGTCAGTTATCTATACACAGCTAATTCAAAAATAACACTGTATCAGTATTCCTTGTTTCCTCTCTATTAAAATCAATTTTATTTTTTAAGATTATTTTTATTTAGTGCTCACAATGTATGGCTCAATCTATTTCTTTTATTTTTTCATAAAAATTTTCATTATTTATGGAGATGAGGCTTCTAAAAGTTTATGTCTTTGACTTTTCTCATTCACTTGTTAATTACTGAAAAAGAATATCACATTTAGAATATTCACAGCCAAATGATTGAGATTCTTGATACTCTGTCATTCTCTCACCATTATAGAAGTAGAAGCAAGCCATACAAAAATGTTTTTTTTTATTATTTACTTATTTTCAGAATTAAATCTTTTTTTTAGGGTTCTAAAATTCTCTCCCTCTCTCCCATCCTTCCTCTACCCTCTGAGAAGGCCAGCAATATGATATCAATTATACATGTGAAATCATACAAAACATAGTTCCATATTAGCCATCCCCCAAAAAAGGCAAGAAAAATAAAGAAAGTAAGAAATTTATATTTCAATTTATTTTAAGTTCATCAGTTATCTCTTTGAAAGTAAATAACATTTTTTCATCATGAATACTTTGGGACTGTCTTGTATCATTGTAATGATGAAGCTGCTAAATATTTCACAGTTGATCATTGTCACAATATTGCTATTACTGTATACAGTGATTTCCTGATTCTACTCATTCCCTTTTCCTTAGTTTATGTAGATCTTCCCATGTTTTTCTGAGATCATTCCCCTCAACATTTCTTTTTTTTCTTTCTTTTTTGCTGATGTAATTGGGGATAAGTGACTTGCCCAGGGAAACACACTTAGGAAGTTTTAAGTGACTGAGGCAAGATTTGAACTCAGGTCCTCCTGACTTCAGGTCTGGTGCTTTATCCACTGCACCAAACTAACTATGAGGTTCGTGAACATTTCTTATAGCACAATATTACTCCATCACAATCATAGGCCATAAGTTGTTCAGCTACTTCCCAGTTAATGAGCATCCCTTCAATTTCCAATCTTTCCATCACAAAAAGAGCTACTATAAATATTTTTTACTAAAAATTCTTTTCTTTTTTCTTTAATATTTTTAGAGTATTGTTGGATCAAAAGGTAAGCACATTTCGTGATTGTTCTTTAGAATACTTGGATTCCCAGCCATTCTGGAGAGCAATCTGGAATTATGCCCAAAAAGTTATCAAACTGTGCATACCCTTTGACCCAGCAGCGCTACTACTGGGATTATATCCCAAAGAAATACTAAAGAGCGGAAAGAGACATATATGTGCCAAAATGTTTGTGGCAGCTCTTTTTGTTGTAGCTAGAAACTGGAAGATGAATGGATGTCCATCAGTTGGAGAATGGTTGGGTAAATTGTGGTATATGAAGGTTATGGAATGTTATTGCTCGGTAAGAAATGACCAGCAGGAGGAATATAGAGAGGCCTGGAGAGACTTAAATCAACTGATGCTGAGTGAAATGAGCAGAACCAGAAGATCACTGTACACTTCAACAACAATACTGTATGAGGATGTATTCTGATGGAAGTGGAAATCTTCAACATAAAGAAGATACAACTCACTTCCAGTTGATCAATGATGGACAGAGGTAGCTATACCCAGAGAAGAAACACTGGGAGGGGAATGAAAATTGTTAGCACTAATATCTGTCTGCCCAGGTTGCATGTACCTTCGGATTCTAATGTTTATTGTGCAACAAGAAAATGATATTCGCACACATGTATTGTACCTAGACTATATTGTAACACATGTAAAATGTATGGTATTGCCTGTCGTCGGGGGGAGGGAATAGAGGGAGGGGGGGTAATTTGGAAAAATGAATACAAGGGATAATATTATAAAATATATATATATATATATAATTTAAAAAAAAAAAAAAAAGAATACTTGGATTCCACCAAAGCACTGTATTCACAATCCCACAAAGTTATTTTCCTTATCTCTTCCAGCATTTATCATTTGTCTTTAAAATTTTTAATTGTTATTCCTGATATATAGATATATAAACCTTAGAGTTATTTTAATTTGGATTTCTCTAATCTTAGTAATTTAAAGCATTTTTTTCATACAATTATAGTTTTGATTTCTTTTTCTTAAAACTGACAGCCCATATCCTTTCATCATTTATAAACTGAGGAAATGAATCATACAAAATTGAAGAACGTTTTAATTTTTCTTTCTTTCAAGGGCACCTTGGTCAAATACATTTCAAATATTTGTGTACATTTTATTCATATATTTTGTTTTTACATCACCTAGCTTTTCATCTCCATTATATTCAACCTTTTTTTCCTTCTAGAGAACCATCATTTATATCAAAGACTTTTAAAAAAGAAAAAAAAAAAAGAGGTAGAAGAGAAACAACTTCAGTAAAATGGATATCTTGGAAAAAATCTGATAATATATACAGTGTTCCCACACTTGTAGGCTTAACTCTTCTTCCCAGTTTTTGCAAAGGAATAAGGAAAAATATTTTCTTAAATCTCATCTTTGGGACAAACTTGTTCTTGAAAATGTTGAGAAAATTCATTTGCAATTTTTATTGTGGTGGTTGTTATTACCATTTAAATTATTATAGTCACTACACATATTCTTTTCCTGGTTATACTTATTTTGCTTCATATTAGTTCATGAAGGGCTTTCCATTCTTTTCCATAATATTCATATTTGTTATTTCTTATAAGATAGTAATGTTCTATTATGTTCATATACCACAATTTGTTTAGTCACTTTGCAATCAAATAACTTTTGAGTTTAATTTTGTTGCTATTATTAAAAGTCCGTTACAAATATTTTAGTTATTCTATATAAATATGTGTAATCTATTGGATTTAACATACACTTTAGCATATTTAGCATCTATTGGACTACCTGCCATCTAGAAGAGGGAGTGGGGGGAAGGAGGGGAAAAATTGGAACACAAGGTTTTGCAAGGATCAATGTTGAAAAATTACCTATGCATATATCTTGTAAATAAAAAGCTATAATAAAAATTTCTTTTAGTTATTTAGTAGAACCTTTCATTTTATCAACAAACTCTTTGGAGCATATTAAGAGTCTTTGCACACACACACACACACACACTGCACACATATATATATATATGTGCAGTGTGTGTGTGTGTGTGTGTGTGTGTGTGTGTGCATGTGGTTGTAGAATGGTTATATTCATGCATACTTCAACTAGTAAAAGTGTGCCTGCTTTTCTACAACTCCTCAAGTATTGGCTATTCCCATCTTTAGTTATATTTTTGGCAAAAAAAAAAATAATCACTAAGTGGTGATTAATCTACTGGTAATGAACCTCTCCCTGCTTAACTAGAAAGGTCCTTAGAAAGAAAAGGCAATCCATTGGCTGGGCCAATCTTGAAACTTCTTCAACATGAAAGGATCTGCCAGAGTTTATGGTCTACTTGCATAGCCTTTATGGGATCATGTCACCTTACCAAATTTAATTAATGAATGACAGATTACAGATTCCTTGGTTAAGATGTAAGCAGCATAAGGGCAGCCA
Source organism: Sminthopsis crassicaudata (assembly GCF_048593235.1). NCBI lineage: Eukaryota > Metazoa > Chordata > Mammalia > Dasyuromorphia > Dasyuridae > Sminthopsis > Sminthopsis crassicaudata. The sequence goes on from NC_133620.1 coordinate 326,432,098, forward strand.
GGTAGTGCAGTGGATAGTGCACCAGCCCTGAAGTTAGGAGGATCTGAGTTCAAATTTGGCCTCCGACACTTAACACTTGCTAGCGGTGGTACCTGGGCAAGTCACTTAACCCCAATTGCCTCACCAAAAAAAAAAAAAAAAAAAAAAAAGAGAGAGGGGGGGGAGGAGAGGTAAGTAGGAGATAAGATGAAGATGGTTAATATTCTGGATTAGCATTTTTTTCGGGATTGGGTGTTCACAGTGGTTTTTTGGGGTTTTGTTGTTGTTGTTGTTGTTGTTGCATATCAATAAATTAAACCATCTCTGAAATGATCATGAAAACAAATATTAGAGGTTCACTTGAAGATTTATACCTGATTATTAAGCCTGACTACATTTATTTCACTTAATAAAAATGTTCACTCTAAAATATAAAGCATGGAACACAAACAGTTCTTACCTGAATATTAGGTTTTTGATGATTTTCTTTTTTTGGGGGGGGGGCGGGAGTATTTTTAGAGACACAGGAAGTAGGTAAACAGGTACAAGATTAAGCCATTTAAATGAAGGCTGAAAAGACAATCTATCAGCCATCACTGGAAAAATTTGAGTTCAGAGTGTTAGTTGCCCCCTGCAATAAACAATATTAAATGACTCAGACCATCCTGGGTCAGATTTTGGAAAAACAGAGGATTTGACATTCTATGCTGTTTGTTCAAAATGAAAGGTCAGTTGAACAGCAGGTTAGAGTAAAAAATGAGGTTCTAACTGCTTGCTCTCTCATAAACAGTTGGATGCTGACTGATATCCTTTAGATAAGTCTAACGTCCTATTATCAGTATATTATTCTAGGATTTTGAGGTATTTCAAAACCTAAGATTGTACAAGATTAACATTAATTCAATTCAAGCCAACAAGCATTTATTGAATGCCTACTGTCTTGAAGCCATTGCAATAGACATTGAAACTACAAAGACAAAAAAAACCAAAAGTCTCTGACCTAAGGTGAGCTTACATTTTATAGGAGGGAACCAAGCTGTGCACAGATACACAGATATAAAATATTTCCTAAGTAAATAAAAAGAAATTTCCCAGAATTGGCAAAAGGAGTTGCCAATAAAGATGATGAAGATTAACTTCTTGTAAAAAGAAGTACCCAAGCTGATCCTTAAAGAAAGCTAAGAATTTTAGTGGGTGAGGGTAAAGATTATGGGCCTTTTCAAAAACATGGGGTCAGGAAATAGAATGTCACAATAATGTAAAATCTGTTTTGGAAGTGCATTCAGATTGTGAGGGGTTTTATGTGCCAAACACAGGAGTCTGTGTTTTATCTCCTAGAGAGAAAAACAAGTTAATGAAGCTTTTTAAGCAAAGGAGTGATATGATCAGATTTTTCCTTTAGGAATATCAATTGGGCAGTTGCGTCTAAGATGGAGAGGAAAGAGACTGGATTGGCTTTCTTGCAGAAAGGACAGAGAGAAAAAGAGAGAATAAATCATCTCCCACTAACAATGAGTCAGAGCTGAACAAAAAAAAAAAAAAAAGTTATTTCAGCTTTCACCTTGTCATTTAATCCTATGCTTATTTACTCTGGACAATAAGGCCTTCTGAATTTCCCTTTGCTCTCCCCCCCCCCCCTTTTTTGGTAAAATAATGATCATATCGTCACTACAAAAGCTTTATTTTACTTTTTGGGGGGCGGGGGAAGTCACAGAAAGTGAAAGACATCACATTTCCATTATACTCCTTTCTTTCAGCTCCTGCCTGACTCACTGATATTTCTTTGAGTGATTTAAAAAAAACTCAGTCTATTCAGGAGTCCATGAGATATTTAATGATTCAGAACGTGTTGATGTGCCATAAAGAAAAAAAAAAAATCTTTTCAAAGGAATCAGTGAGGTCTGCAATCAGTTCTGCATTAGTCAGACTAATGCCTGAACAGAGCAGAAAATACCGGATGGATTTCTTAATGTGTTTATTCAGTCCTTGGCTCCCAGAGTCTAGCAAGCATAACCTGCATAGTGTTGCACCAGGCAACATCATTTCACAATGTCATTATAGCATTATAACCACACCCATCCACGACTCTTTGACGTCATTGGGCTCCCTGCCCAGCTGGCTCTGGCTCCACTTATCTCTGTTCTGAGCACAGGATTTGTAGTCAGAGGTTCTTCATTGAAATCTCATCTCTGCTACTTATTACTTGTGTGACCTTGGAAAACATTTCACTTTTGTGGGCCCCCTCTGTAATTGTAGACATTGGAATAGTTGATTTATACATTCCCTCATAGCTCAAAATATATGGTACTATGATCTTATGAGGGGAAAAAAAAGTCACCTTTAATATAGAATGTAAACATTTCAAAGACACATTTTTTTGTCTTTTTATTCCTAAAGCTTAACATAATATTGGGTACTTAGTAGGTGTTTAATAATTGCTTATTGAATTGAATCAAGTTCTTAGATTGGGGTATGTCAATAGGGGCTGTGTCTTGAAATTTTAAATTGAAAAATGCAAATAGTTCTGCCAAATTTTTCTATGAAAAATATCCAGGTAAAACCTATGGGAACAGTGAAAGTTTTTGTTTTAGGTTATTTGTTATCAGAGAAGGTGCTGTAATAGAGAGCTGAGTCTGGAGTCTGGAAGACCTAAATTCAAATACAATCTCAGACACTTACCCTTATAACAGCACAAGCTGTATAACTTAACTTCTTCTTCCTCAGTTTCCTCATCTATAAAATGGGTAAAAATAGCACCTGCTTTCCGGAGTTGGTGTGAAGATCAAATGATATATTTTAAAAGTGATTACACTTAATTGATGTGTGTTTTCCCCTTCCCCTTAAAACAAAGACCAAAATTTCAGTACATGTTAAGTTCTTGCTCCACAGAACATGTTCTTCTAAACAATTTGAGGGATACAATGAAGCCAAGTTTGAGCTTCCACCATTTGCTGACCATTTGAGCTAGTCTGTTCAATTAGATTCAATATGCACTTATTAAGTGCCTACTCCGTGCAAGGCTCTGTTTTAGGTACTGAGGATGTGGAGAACAATTTCTGCCCTCAAGGAACATTCTACCATTGGTATTTATTTATCTATTGATCAACCAACAACCTTTTATTAAATTTGCTATGGGCCACGCTTTGTGTTAGGTTCTGGGGTTCCAAATGAAAAAGTAAGAATACTGGCCAGCAAAGAGCTAACATTGTATGATTCTTACTTTATATTTTTGGAAAGAAAGTTCATGGTTTTTGTATTTAACCTTTTTACCCAGCTATTAATATTGAGATTCTAGATTGGAGACCTGGAAGGACCCTTCCAACTCAACTAATCCAATTTCTTCATTTTCTAACCTTAGGGTCCTAAGGTTATTTATTATATTATCATATTTTATTATATATTAATCCACATGGATTAAATAAATTGTCCAATGTCACATAGGTATCAAGAAACAGAACTAAGATTCAAATCCAAAACCAAGATTCAAAAAGATCTCTTGATTGCAGTCTCAGAATTCTTTTTACTGCAGCTTCTAATATTCCCCAAAGAAAAAGGCATCTATTATTTATCAGGTTTTAAAAAATTCTTTTGATCTTACTTGCCATTATCTTTCAGAGTACACACAGAAATTATGGTAGTTAATTCCTTGTGCACCTGGTAAACACAATTTTGAATCTTTTCTGAAATTTTGTTCATAGTAAAGTAAAAAACCTATTCCAAGTCACAATAAATGTTTTCTGTATAAGAAGGTGATATTGTTTCTAGCTGCTAAAATAATAAATGTGGATGTTATTATATAGTATCTTAAGGTTCACAAAGGGCTTTATATATATATGTATGATAGATAGATAGATAGATAGATAATATTGTTTCATGCTCAAAATAGTCCTATGGGAAGGAAATACTATAGGTAATTATTTCTCTCATTTTACAGATGAAATTCAAGAACAGAGAGAATAAATGACTCATTTGTTGTCAGAGTTATGAAATCTCAGAGGCAAGATTTAAACTGAGATTTCTCTTGACTCACATGAAAAAAAGATGCTCCTGACTCCAAATCTATAGCTGTTCCACCACACCATAATGCCAGTCCAACCTAAAAGAGAGTGGTCATACTCTAAAAATATATCCCTTACTAGACATAGTAACCAATGACTGTAATCCTTATTATGGGGAGGCTGAATCAATTTTAAGTCTAGCATCATCAATATAGTGGATCTTTGGGAGCATGGGGCCACCATTATGAATAAGGAAGGGAAAACTGACCCAGGACAGAAATTGAGTAGGTCAAAGCTTCTATGCTGATTATCAATGGGAACAGGCACATGAAGAGATGCTACTCTTTTATGTGGGGAAAGATAGGGAGATTCAGTCTAAAAACAAGAACAAAAACCCTATGAAAAGTAAAAATAAAATTTTAAAAATTGCAGGCTCAAGGTTTTACATTGATTAAAATAGTCCTCAAATTTTTTTTTTTTTTTTACTATTTAGACTGTGTGAGTACAGAACAGAAGCCTCCTGCTGATACACAGGCAAAGGTCGGTTATAAAACTCTAATCTTGTTCTGCTTCATAATTTTTAATTTAAGCACTCTGTGGTTCTACTTCATACTCATCAGATTATCAAAGTTGACAGAAAGGGAAAATGATAAATACTGGAGAAACTCTGCAAAACTAGCACTCTTGGTGATACTTGAATTGATCCAGCTCTTCTGGAAAGAAATTTGGAATTAAGACCCAAAAGTTATTAGTTGGAACATACATTTTGACCTAGCAATGTCATTATAGGCCTATATAACCCAAAGAAAATCCCAAGGTGGATCCACAATTGATAATTTTTTGGAAAGTTTGTACTCTATGCTGCTTGTATTGGAAAATGTTATTCAATTGATGGAGTCAAGATTCTTCAATGGGAAAAGGAATAAACAGAACATCATTGCATATTAAATGAAGCATAAAATAAAAAAAAAAATTAGAGGAGAAGGAAAAGAAGCAAGTGCCATAAGAGGTGGCATTCTTTCCTCTCATTCTTTTCTTAACTTCTTACCATCTGGCTTCCTATCTTATCATTCCCATGAAGCTGTTCTCTCCAAGTTACTTTTCTTGTTGTTCAGTCATGCCAGACCATTCATGATCCCATTTGTAGTTTTCTTGGCAAAGATATTTGAGTTGTTTGCTATTTGCTCTTCCAGCTCATTTTACTGGTAATGAAACTGAGGTAAATAGGATTAGGTGATTTGTCCAGAGTTGCATAGCTAATAAGTATCTGAGTCTGGATTTGAACTCAGCTTCCTGACTTCAGATCTGGAACTCTATTCATTGTGCCACCTCGATGTTCTCAAGTTACTAATGATCTCCTAGTTGCCAAATCCAATGGCTTCTTTTAAAATCTCATGATAGATTCTTTGAGAGATCAAAGAACTTTGATACTGTTGAGCATTCTTTTCTTCTTGATGTTCTCCTCTAAGTTTCCAAGAACTACTTTCTCCTAGTTTTCCTTCTAGCCATTTGACTGCTCCTTCTTTGTGTCTTTGTTGGATCCTCCTCCAGACCATGCTTTCTAACTGTAGGTTTCCTTCATCCTGGGACCTCTTTTCTTCTTCTATGCTTTTTCATTTGAGGATGGATTTAATATCATTTTTGTGCTGATGATTCTCAAATCTCTCTATCCTTTTCCAATCTCTCTCTAATCTCCAATCTCACATCTCCAAAATCTCCAACATCATATCTCCAGTTGTAGGTACAGTAGATGTCTTAAACCCAATATGCTTAAAACAGAACTCATTATCTTTCTTCCCAAATTATCACCTCATTTTTTTTTACTGTTGAGGGCAACACTATCTTTAAGTCTTTCAGGTTTACAACCTAGGATTCATCCTGATTTTCTCACCATCTCTCACTTCCCTTTCCCCCATCCTATAAGCAAGCTGTTGCCAAGGTCTCTGGATTTCACATTTTCAGCATCTGTTAAATAAGCATCCTTTTTGCCTCTGATGAGTCCACTCTTGCGCAAGTCCTTATTACCTCATACCTGGATTATTGCAATAGCCTGCTAATGGCTCTGCCTCTTTCAGGTCTCTCCCTAATCTAATTCATCCTTTATTCAGTAATTCAAGTGATTTTCCTGAAACAATCATGTTCCTCTCCTCCCCGCCCCCCTCCACCAAAAAAAAAAAAAAAAGCTCCAGCATTTTGCTATTACCTTTAGAAGTAATACAAAATGCTCTGTTTATCATTCAGATCCCTTCAGACTTTCTGTTCTTCTTACATCTTATCCCCTAACATGTACTTTGATCCAGTAATACTGACCTCCTGGCTATTCTATAAACAAGATACTCCATCTCTAGACTCCAGGCATTCCCTTTGAAAGTCTCCCCATGCTTCTTTCTCCTCCTTTCTGACCACTGATTTCCCTGATTTCCTTTAATTAAATTTCATCTAAAATACTACCTTCTACAGAAAACCTGACCTAAACCTTCTCAATCCCAGTGCCTTTCCACTGTTAATAATTTCCTATCCATCCTCATATAGCTTACTTTGTATATATTTGTTTGCATATGATTTTCCCCATTAGATTGTAAATTCCTTGATATTAGGGATTGTCTTTCGCCTCTTTTAATAATCACAATGCTTAGCATAGTATCTGGTATATAGTAGATACTTAATAAATGTTTATTGGTTGATTGATTTCTAAAATTAAGGCATTTTATCAACATTTGTTATGATGTTGCTGCTGTTATGGGCAACATTCACTTTAAATCATCTCTTTTCCAGGCTTAACATCCAATTTCCTTCTAACTTTCACATGGTTTCATCTTTAAGTTCTTTACTATCTTTGAACATTTTCCAGCTTATAGAGATGTCCTTCCTAAAAATCAGCACCCAATTGTTCGTAGTTACAAGAACACCAGCTAAGACACTTGGTAATTATGATCCCAAATCATTCTGAAGACATATTGAAAGAATTAGCTGTTGACCAAGATTAGAAATGAGGTAAAAAACAAAAACAAAATTCATTTGAAAAGATGAAGTCCAGAAAATCAAAAAAAGTGTAAAGAAAGGAGATTTAGCAGTACCAAATTTTAATTCTCTTATATGGTAATAATTATCAAAACCATCTGGTATTAGCTAAGAAATAGAAAGGTAGATTAATGGAATATAGTAGATATACAATTTACAGTAGCAAATAAACATAATAACCTTATATATGACAATTTTGGGATAATTCATTATTTGGTTAAAAAATTGCTGGGAAAATTGGAAAGCAGTATTTACCAAGATAATATCAAAACAGATATATGACCTAGATATAAAGAGAGATTTTACAAGAAAATTAGAACATAATTTCTATTACATTAAATCAAAAAGTTTTTGTACAAATAAAACATGATAATTTTACTTCATATTTGAAAGGAATAGCAGATTGTACATAGTAGATTTGCAATTTTGTGTGCAATCATCTTTTTTATTATACTATATCATGGAAACATTTGTTTTATTCCATAAATTGGAAATGATTTTTTAAAAAATGAGATAAAGTTCTGGTTATAAGATCTATTAACTATGTAATGCAAGTCTTTAGCATCCCACATGAGTCTCATTCCTTTATCTGTAAAATGTGGACAATAGTATAGTATCAAATGATTTAAAGCTAGTTTCTTTCACTTACTAAGATGAGGGGCAGCTTGGCAGAAGACTGTCTTTAGAATCAGAAAGACTTACACATACCAGCCATGAGATTGGGGGAAAATTATTTAGTTTCTCAGTGCCCTAGGTAATTTTCATTTTTTGAGAGGAGGGAAACATAATTTATTACTTATTTATTTTTAAATATCCTTTTTAAAAAATTTTGAGTTTCGAATTCTCTCCTGTCCTCATGCCCCTTCTACCCAAGGATAAGACAAACAAAATTATATTAATTATATATGGGAAATTATGCAAAACAGTTCCATATTAGCTGTATTTGTACAAACTGTACTTCAATTTGTATTCAGAATTCATCAGTATTTTTCTCTGGAGGCAAATAACATTTTTTTAAATCATGTGTCCTTTGGATCATTGTATTGATCAGAGTACCCAAGTCTTTCACAATAGATCATCATTATATGATCATTGCTCTTACTATATAAAATGATTTCTTGTTTTTTCTCACTTCACTTTGCATCAGTTCATATAGGTCTTGCTGTGATTTTTCTGAAATCACACTCCTTATCTTCCTTATATCGCAATAGTACTTCATCAGAGAGGCAACAAGTAGTGCAGTGGATAGAATGCTAGTTCTGGAAACAGGAAGAAGATTCATCTTTCTAAGTTCAAAGCTAGCCTCAGGTACTTACTGAATCACTCTATTTGCTTCAGTTTCCTCATTTTTAAATGAGCTGAAGAAAATGACCAACTACTGATATCGCTGCCAAGAAAATTCCAGATGGAGTCACAAAGGGTCTAATGTGCTTGAAAATTACTAAACAACACTCCATCACTGCCACAACTTCTTCAACCATTTCCCAATTGATGAATATTTTTTCAATTTCCAATTCTTTGCTACCACAAGAAGAGCTGCTATAAATATTTTGTACTTATAGGTTCTCTTTCCTATTCTTTGATCTCTTTGGGGGTACAGACCTACTAGTGGTATTTTTGGGTTTAAAAAGTATGAAAAATTCTATAGCCCTTTGGATACAATTTCAAATTGTTCACAGTGGTTGAGCCAGTTTACAATTCTATCAACAGTTTATTGGTGTATCTATTTTTCCTCATTGCTCAGCATTTGTCATTTCTAATAGTTGAGGTGCTTTTAATTTGTATTTCTCTAATCTAATCAATAATAATTTAGAATATTTTCATATGACTATAGACTGCTTTGAGTTCTTTTGAAATTTTGATATGAATTATCAATTATGGAATAGGTCTTATTTTTATGAATGTGATTCAGTTCCCTATATATTTGAGAAATGGCACCTTTTGTAACAAAAATCATTATAAAATTTTTTGACATTCATTTTTTGTCTGAGTATATTTTGGCAAAATGTAATTTCCTTGATTATTTCTTTTGTTTGCTCCATTTTAAAAAAACTTTCTCTGAAGCAAAATAGATTTTGTTCCAGTCCTTTATTTTAATTCTGTTTCATGTCTTTGTGTTTCTTTCTGTGTCTGTTTCTTATAAACAATGTATTGTTGGATTCTGGTTTTTATTTAATGGGTGAGTTTATCCCATTCGTATTCACAATTGCCATTGCTAATTGTATTTCCCTTCATTCTATTTTCTTCTTTTTATTCTTCTCTCTCTTTTCATCCTGTTTCTCCTAAAAAGTTTGTCTTGCTTCTAATATTGTCTCCCTTAATCAATCCTCCATTTTGTCATTTCCTATCATATCCATATGATCCATATCTCTCATCACCTTCCTCCATTTCTGTATTGGGTATGATGGATTTGTATACCCAATTTAAAAAAAAAAAAATATATATATATATATATATATATTCTTCCCTCTTTGAATCAATTCTGGTGAGATATGAGGTTCAATCATTGCCTATACCCCTCATCTTTTTCTACTTCTAACTATAAAAAGTTCTACTATAAGAGTTCTTCCTTGCCCAATTCTTTTATGTGAGGAAATTTTCTCCATTCTACCTCTCTTTCCCCTTTACCAGTATCGCTCTTTCTTACCCTTTCACTTTTTTTTTTTTTTTTTTTAAGGATAGCCCCAACATAATTCCTTTATATAGATTCCTTCTAACTTCCTTAATAATGATAAAGTTCTTAGGAGTTACAAGTATTATTTTACCATATAGTAATATAAACACTTTAACTTTATTGAGTGCCTTATATTATTCTTTTATGTTTATCTTTTTATTCTTCTCTTAAGTCTTCTGTTTGAATGTTAAGTTTTCTACTCAGCTCTGGTATTTTCATCAGGAATGGCTAAAAGTCTTCTATTTAATTAAATATCTATTTTTCCCCTGAAAGGATGATACTCAGTTTTGCTGGGTAGGTTGTTCTTGGTTTTAATTTTAGTTCTTTTGTCTTCAAGAATATCATATTCCAAATCTTCCATTTCTTTCATAAGAAAATTGCAATATTTTGTGTGAGTCTAACTATGGCTCCTAATATTTAAATGGTTTCTTTCTGGTTGCTTGCAATATTTACTCCTTGATCTGGGAGTTCTTTTATCTAGTTATAATAATATTCCTGGGACTTTTCATTTGAGGACCTCTTTTAAGAGATTATTGGTAACCTTCTTTCCCTTTTCATTTTAACTTCTGAATCTAAGATTTTTTTTTGACAGTTTTCCTTGAAGTTTAGATTCTTTTTTTATCATGGCTTTCAAATAGTTTAATATTTCTCAAATTATCTCTCCTTGATTTATCTTCCAGTTGTTTTTCCAATGAGGTATTTCACATTTTCTTCTTTTCATTCTTTTGACTTATTTCTTCATGCCTTATAGAATCACTAGCTTTTATTTGCCCAATTCTAATTTTTAAGGAATTATTTTCTTCAGTGAGCTTTTGTGCCCCCTTTTATTGCACATATTATGATTTTTGAGGTTTTTTTTTCAGTTAATTTTTATGCTCTTTTTATTGTTGGCCAATTACATTTTAAAAATAATTTTCTTCAGGATTTTTTTTGAGCTTCATCTACCAAGCTGTTTTCATAATTTTCTTACATCACTGTAATTTCTTTTCCCATCTCTTCCCCTCCCCCCCCACTCCCTTATCTCTTTCTTTAACTCTATTAGGAATTTTTGTTGGGATTGGATTCAATTAACATTTTCTTTGAAGCTTTGATTGTAGTTGTTTTCACATTGTTGTTTTCTTTTGAGTTTATGTCTTGGTTTTCCTTGTTGTATTGGCTTTTCATGGTCAAGTTCTTTTTTTTTGTAGTTTGTTCATTTTCCAGCCTATTTCTTGACTTTGTATTTTATGTTAAAGTTAGGTTCTGCTCTCCTGAGAGTGGGGAAACACTGTCCCAAACTTCTGTGTGTGTGTGTGTGTGTGTGTGTGTGTGTGTGTGTGTGTGTGTGTGTGTGCTGATGGGCTTTTTTTTGAGCTGGTTTGGGGATTTTTGAGTTTTTGTTGTTTTTAAGATATTATGATCTGAAGAGTGCTATATTGCTTTCCTCCTCCCTGCCCTGGCTTTTAACTAAGAAAGGATTAACTCTCTACTAGTGCTCCTCTATGATCTAGAACATCTCCCATAGTAGTCCCATATTACCATCATAGTGCCCCATAAGGGACAAGGTTGACTGTCCCTTGAGTATCATTAGTACCTTCACAAAATTGAATCATTTTGTCAAATCAAACCTACTCTTCAATTATTATCAAAAATAATTTGCCTATAGACTTTAAGCATATGATGTATTTGGGAAATAAAATTACCAATCAGCACCAGTTACTTCTAGTGTCAGCAAAGAGATCCCTATAAACTCTTTCTGACCAGTTGTCTGCTCTACCATCATCTCTGTTATGAGAGCTCCCAAAGCTGCTGCTTCTGCTGTTGCAACTGCTTCCAAGGCCTGCTGCTGCCTGTGATACTGTATGCTTGTATGTTGCCATGTATGTTCTGAGCTAGAATCTTCCAGCTATAATAGATCTTTCTTATTGATCTCTTGACTTGTTTTAAGTTGGAAAACTGTCTTACTTTGACATTTTGTTGTTTCTGCTGATCTGAAATTTTATTTGAGGAGTTATTTTATTTTATTATTACTATTATTATTATTATTATTGCTGAGGCAATTGAGGTTAAGTGACTTGCCCAGGGTCACACAGCTAGGAAGTGTCAAGTGTCTGAGGCCAGATTTGAACTCAGGTCCTCCTGACTTCAGGGCTGGTGCTCTATCTACTGTACTACCTACCTGCCCTCTTGAGGAGTTATTTTAGAGTTGTTTAGAAGGGAATATTGTAAAGATTCTCAGGGTTGCTGTTTCTCCTCAACTATCTCCCAGACAACTTTCTATGATTATACATTCAATTGCTATTGGAAGAGGCAGGTTTGTTCAGCTATTGAAGAATTCATCCCAACTGAACTTGGAGGAGAAAGCTTGAGAACATGGAATGGATCTTGAATGAGACAGGGAATATATGCTTGAAGTCTATAGGCAAATTATTTTTGATAATAATTGAAGAATGGGTTTGACTTGACAGAATGATTCATTTTGTGAAGGGCACTAATGATACTTAAGAGAGTAAACTTTGTCCCTTATGGGGCACTATGATAGTTATATGGGATTACTATGGGAGATGTAATAATGAAATATTATTTTAAGCACATGAATATTTTAATAATTTAATATATTTTGTTTTCCTCAATTAAATGCTAAAACAATTTATGATTTTTTGTTTATTTTTAAATTTTGAGTTCCAAAATTTCTCTCTCCCTCTTTCCATTTCAAAACCCTTCCTTGTCTCAGGAACAATCAGATATAGGTTATACAAGTGCAATTATGTAAAATATTTCCATGTTAGTCATTTTGTACAAGAAGACACATATAAGAGAAAAGAATGAAATAGGGAAAGTGAAAACATCATGCTTCATTCTCTATTAAACATATCAGTTCTTTCTCTAGAGGGAGATAGTTTGTTTCATCATTAGTCCTTTTGAATTGTCTTGGATCATTGTACTGCTAAGAATAACTAAGTCATTCATAGGTCTTCCTTGAAAAATATTGCTATTGCAGTGTACAACATTCTCCTAATTCTCTTTACTTCACTTTATATCAGTTTATGTAAATCTTTCTGGGTTTTTCTGAAATCATTTTGTTTGTCATTTCTTATACAGCAAAATAATATTCCACCCCAATCATATACCACAGTTTGTTTAGCCATTCCCCAGTTGAGGGGCAACCTTTCATTTTCCAATTCATAACTACCATAAAAAGAAGTGCTATATTCTTTTTGTACAAATAGATTTTTCTCCCACTTTTTTTCTTTTGGATGTTTTGGGATATAGACCTAGCAGTGGTGTTGCTGGATCAAAGGATATGCATAGTTTTATAGCTTTTTGAGCATAGTTCCAAAACAAATATATAAATATTAATATTGTGGCAGATGTAGGGCTCCCAGATTATTTGGAAAGCTAAATATCCAACTTTATGTGGATACCAATATGGACACTAGAAGACTATAATTCAGCCACAAAACTTGAAATCACTGTAGTCTAGGGAGAAGATACATAAATCTTTCTCAATATAATAGCCTCTAAATTGTTATGAGATTCCACAAATAGTCCACATATGAGCAAACTAGTCTTAAATCAAATCTTCCATTTGATCAAAATTTGCACAAGTAGGTTGGTGGTTCATGTTGTACTTGAAAAAAATAACTAAATTGGCAAAGGCCTGGGCTTGGGTCCTTAAGGATTCCCTTTCCTGACTTCTGGTAACTGGTATATGCTTTCCTGTTCTGAGTATCCTGGGAAGGAAAGGAGACATTAGTACAGAGTTACATGGATTGGGAAAAAATAAGGCACCTATCAGCATTTCAATATTTCTAATACCACAGTGCTAGAGATTTAATGATCAGGGATATTTTGGGCACTTTCATTTGTTTTGAGAGTTGGTTCTCTAATATGTTACCCCTATTTTACAAATAAGAAAGCAAGGCCCAGAGAAGGGAATGATTTCTGGAGTCACATGGTAGATAAATGGCAGAGATGGCTTTGAACGTAGGTGCTTAGATTCGAAATGCCTTTATTCTTTGGAAACAGTTTTGATATCAAGACTATCTAGTTCTATTCTTAGGAGTCTATTGTTCAAAAAAGAAAGTTTAAGGGAGGAACAGACTAGGGTTAGGAGAGGATAGCTCTACTGACCAAACAAAAAATGTTTGCCTGCATAACAGAAAACTATGGTACTAGAATGAACCAAATAGAAGAAGTATCACCACAGGTTAGATGAGGAGCAGGTGGGTATGCAGAATCTATCAAAAATAGGTATCTTTTTTTCCCCTTGGAAGGATGCACATATGCTCCTAGTTTGAAAAAAAAAAAAAAAGAAGATGGAGAACAGATAACATTTATATTACATTCTTCAATTTGCAAAGTGTCTTATATCCATTATCTTATTTGACCCTCATAAAAATCCTATGTACATAACTATTATGGTTCCCATTTTCTTTTTTGTTACTAGACATGTAATTTAATCAGTGCAACCTATGTCCTGATTAGTATGAATAAGAATTTCCTTGAAGTGATTGTATATATTCAAATTAACACTATTCAAATTTATAATTATATAAAATATGATAATTGGTTCCAGCACAATGGAAAATGTGGTACAAATTAAAATGATGCAACAGCTTCAGAGAATTCATTATTTGCACTAATTAAACCTAGGTTTATAGGAAATGTCCAGTAAGGAAACTCCCTTTTCCACTGCAAAATACATTGTCCCCCAACCCTAGAACCCTTTCCCCCTTTATCTCTACCTCTTCACTTCCCTGATTTCTTTCAAATCTCAGCTAAAGTCCCATTTTCTGCAAGAAGTCTTTTTCAGTTCTTAACCTTAGTGCTGTCCTTCTAAGATTATATCCAATTTATTATGTCTTATCTTGTTTGTATACAGTTGTTTCACTTTTTGACTCTCCTACTATCTTGTGAACTGCTTGAGAATAGGAATTTTTAAATTTTTCTTGTTGTTATTGTTGTTTTCCCCCTTCTTTGAATTCCTAGTATTCAGAACAATGCCAGACACATAATAGGTACTTAACAAATTATCCATGACTGAATACAGTGAAAGGTCCAAGTTGAGAATTGCTGAAGGGAGAGAGTGGCTGCATGAAGATCTGTTAAAAAACTGTTTTAGCAGCCTAGGAAGATGGTCATAAGCTACAGTAGCAGCAAGGGGAAGAGAGAGGAGAATACAAATGAAAAGATCCTGTGAAGGTAGAATTAACAGACCTTGACAACTGATTGAATGTGAGAGGTAAGGGAGAGGAAAAATCAAAGGTAACACAAAGATAGAGACTTAATAAACTGGGTAAATGGCATATCCCCCCAAAATATGAATTATAGGCAGGGGTGAAGAAGATAAGTTCTATTTTAGACATACTCATTTTAAATTGTGGTAGAAATCCAGGTAGAGATTTCTTAATTGTAAGCAAGAGAAACTTTAAAGAGCCAAGAGAATCCAATAGTGGAGATAAAAATTGGGAACAATCTGCATGAAGGTAATAGCTAAAACTAGGGGAGTAAATGTAATTACTAAAGGAAAGATTTTAAAGATAGAGGAGAAGGCAAAGGACAGACCTTAGAGAGGTCATTAGAAAGAGGGCAAGAAGCCAATGGAAGAAGGAAAGAGGTTAGAGAATTGACAGGAGAAACAAGTGTTCTGAAGCCAAGAGGAAAAGATCATCAAATAGGAAAGAGTGGCTAACTATGTCAAAAGCAGTAGGGAAGTCAAGGAGGATGAGGAATTTTTAAAAAGTATTTGAGTTCAGTGTTAGGTTACATTTAAGAGACAAATCTCAATATAGTTGCATGAAGACAGGTGCTAGACTGCAAGAGCAGAGTTTGAGAAAGATGTAGTGAAGTAGTGGGGGAATTAGGTAAAGATACCTTTTCAAGAATCCAATCTAATCCAAAAAGCCTTTATTAAATACGCTCTATGTCATTTCTTGAACTAAAATGCCAAGCATTCAAACTCTACTGCAGAGAACACATTTCTGTTGGAGTGGCCACATTGTTTAAATACCAAATGTACATTTGCTCATAGACTATTTTATGCAGAACTCACCCAGGACAACAACTCAGAAGGTGATAAGAAAAGGTGATGCAAAGATACTTTCAAGGTCTCTCTTAAGAACTTTAGAATTGATATGGGATGTCATTGGCACAGGACCATTCGTCATGGTGTGCCCTCATCAGAGAAGATTCTATGAGCCAAGTAGAATTGAATTAGTTCAGAAGAAAAGCAAGATGCCCAAAATTAGAGAATGTACCCCAAAAGTTCATACAGACTATTTGTGTTTGATCTGTGGCAGAACATTCTGAGCTTGTATTGATCAGATAAGCCACACAGACATACTAACTTGATGTCATTACATAATGAAGTCTTCTTCCAGGATTAAGGATGATAACCTTCTCTGTTAAACACTGGGATTACTAAAACAGTGAAAAATAGCTCTCCTCTCCATGAACTTACATCCTATTGGGGAGATACAATAGATAATCACATATATAAAGATCTTTGCAAAGATCTTTGCAGTTGATGTTGGAGGCCAGTCAATTTGAATCTTTAATCAACTTGATGAGATTACAGGGTGTGTGTATTTTTGTTGTAAGGTAGCTAGATGACATAGTGGTTAGAGGACTGGATTTCAGGTCAGAAAGACTTTTGTTTGAATGCTGCCTCAGACATTTATTAGTGACCCTGGGTAATTCACTATACATTCCTCAGTTTTAGTTTCCTTATTTGTACAAAAGAGATAATAATAGCACCAACTAGGTTCAAATGAGAATCAATAAAAATGCTAGCTATTCCCCAAGACAAGGGAAGTTCAAACTCTAATATTCTATAACTCTCCAAATTTTCTAAGCTAAGCTCCTAGGAAAAAATATTTATTCTTATTATGTCTAGTTCCTCTCACTTAGTTGTCAACCCTTTGCAAAATCACTTATCTAGTCGTTCAACTGAATTGATCTTCAATGTTTGTAGTGATTTCTTAATTGCTAATTAAGATGATTTTCTCATTCTTCTTGACTTTGCCATTGTATCTGACATTGTTGATTTTTCCTGACTCTGTCCAGAGAAAGAACCGATAAATAGAAATATGTATAGAATACTTTTACACATATATATTTATTTGTGTCTAATAGTGCCCATTAAGGTGGGGGAGAGAGGAAAGAAAAGAATAAATTTATATGATAACTTTTCTGTATATTTAAGAGAAATAGCAAGTTATACATAATAGATTTGCAGTTTCATGTGTAATTATCTTTTAAAAAGAATTTCCACTATAATGGAAATGAACATTTTATTTCATAAATTAAAAACAAAAACCAAGGGTAAAAGATGTCTTGAGGGAAATATATGATAGGAAGAGGAGATGGATTACTCACATGACAAAAATAGGGAACAATATATTGATAGCTAAAGTGGTCTACTGGTATCCTTGAGATATTAGGAGAAACTGAGGAGGACCTCTAACACATTGGGTGCACCCATTGTGTTGAAATGGAGGTTTGAAAGGAGGTTTCCAATGAAGTACCTCAGGAATCTGACTCTTATACTATTTAAAATTTTTATCAGTAACTTGGTTAGTTGTTGTTCTTTGTTTTCAGAGGACCAAAATGACATCACTATATTAGAGTCAAGTTACAATGTGTCTGACTGTGGCTGCTCAGACCAATATGAGCTCAGAATGCTCTGTCACAGGTCAGGAACAAAGAGTTCCTATGACTATTTGAGGTACATTTTCTAATTTTGTACATCTTGTATTTTTCTGAATTCTGCTTTGCTCATAGAACACAGCATCTTTTCTGATGAGGGCATTCTATGCTGAGCAGTCCTGTGCCAGTATCTCCCATGTCATGCAATCAATACTAACGTTTTTCAGAGAAATCAGTGACTTGAATAAAAATATAGATGGAATAGTTACCAAATTTACAAATGACACAAAGCAGGAAGGGATAGTTAACATATTGGATAACAAAACCAAACCCTAAAATATTCCACAAATTACATATAACACTATACTTATATTTAGTAGAGATAAATATCAAGTTATATATTTTAGTAAAAAAAAAATCAACTTCAGAAGGATTAAGGTTGCTAGAAAGAAATTCATGTGAAAAGACTGAGGGCTTTTAGTGGACTGCATGTTCAATAATAGTCAATAGTATGTTGTCAGCAAAAAATTTAGTATACCAGTCAAAAAATTTAGTGCAAACTTAGGGTATATTGAAAGCTGAATAGTATTCAGATCTAGGGAGATGACAATTACATGTACTCTACTCTAGTTAGAGCACAACTAGAATATTATGTCTGTGCTAGACTCCACATTTTGAAAGGACATTAATAGCATGTTAAATACCGAGAAGAGGGTGATCAGAGCAATGAAGGCTCTCAATGTGAGGACAATAAGAGAACTGGTTGACCAAACTGGAGATATTTTTCCTGGAGGAGTGAATTTTTAGGAGTAGATATCATAAAGGTCTTCAATTATTTTTTTAAATCACCTTTTTTATTAATTTTATAATTATAACATTTTTTTGACAGTACATATGCATAGGTAATTTTTTACAACATTATCCCTTGTACTCCCTTCTGTTCCGAATTTTTCCTCTCCTTCCCTCCACCCCCTCCCCTAGATGGCAGGCATTCCCATACATGTTAAATATGTTATAATATATCCTAGATACAATATATGTGTGCAGAACTGAATTTTGTTGTTGTTGTTGTTGTTGTTGTTGTTGCAAAGGAAGAATTGGATTCGGAAGGTAAAAATAACCTGGGAAGAAAAACAAAAAGTGCTAACAGTTTACACTAATTTCCTAGTGTTCCTTCTCTGGGTGTAGCTGATTCTGTCCATCATTGATCAATTGGAATTGGATTAGCTCTTCTCTATGTTGAAGATATCCACTGTCCATCAGAATACATCCTCATACAGTGTATAATGATCTCCTGGTTCTGCTCATTTCATTCAGCATCAGTTCATGTAAGTCTCTTCAAGCCTCTCTGTATTCATCCTGCTGGTCATTTCTTACAGAACAACAATATTCCATAACTTTCATATACCATAATTTACCCAACAATTCTCCAATTGATGGGCATCCATTCATTTTCCAGTTTCTAACCACTACAGAAACAGCTGCCACAAACATTTTGGCACATACAGGTCCCTTTCCCTTCTTTAGTATTTCTTTGGGATATAAGCCCAGTAGTAACACTGCTGGATCAAAGGGTATACATAGTTTCTTAACTTTTTGGGCATAATTCCAGATTGCTCTCCAGAATGGCTGGATTCTTTCACAACTCCATCAGCAATGCACCAGTATCCCAGTTTTCCCAGATCCCCTCCCACATTCATTATTATTTGTTTCTGTCATCTTAGCCAATCTGACAGGTGTGTAGTGGTATCTCAAAGTTGTCTTAATTTGCATTTCTCTGATCAATTTTGATTTGGAACACTTTCGTATGAGAGGAAATAATTTCAATTTCATCATCTGAAAATTGTTCATATCCTTTGAAGGTCTTCAATTATTAATATAACAAGAGATGGGACAACTGTTTGGGTTATGGAGTCATGATTAAAAGGTCAGCTAGCCTAAAGAAAAGTATAAGGTCAAAGGTCAAAGCTGAGTTAGGATTCATGAAAATCTCTGGTAGCATCAGGGAGAAGAATATAAGTGGATTTAAAGGAACCAGGTTAGGATCAGTAGTCAGCTATTTGGATCCAATCAGGGGGAACAGGAAGAGAATGGATTTTGGATGGGGACGTTTAGGGAGGACAGTAGAGTCTAGCAAAGCCTGGTTAACCTCAAAGCACAGAACAGCAGTTATGACCACTGATAATTTTAATCTCCACAAAACTTCTTTCATTTGCTCCCTCATCACATGGTCACTACCCTAGTACAAATAGTTGTTTAGTCATGTCTGACTCTTCATGACCCCATTTGGGATATTCTTAGTAAAGATACTGGAATGATTCACCATCTCCTTCTCCAGCTCATTTTACAGATTCGGAAACTGAGTCAAACAGTCACAAAAGTCATAGGTCAAATGACTTGTCCAGGATGTCTGAGGTCAGATTTGAACTCAGGAAGATGAGGCCTGTCTTCCTCCACACAGTTATCAAAATGCAGGTCCAATCATGCATCATTCTCCAGCTCAATAATCTTCAGTGGCTCCCTATTGAATTTAGGAAAAAAATATAAACTTCTCTGAATCTTAACAACTGCTCCCAAACTAATTTTTTTCTTTTTTTTTTTTTAATTCAAGCTTTTTATTTTCAAAACATACACAAGAGATAATTTTTCAACATTTACCCTTGTAAAATCTTGTATTCCAAATTTTCCCCTCCTTCCTCCCACTCCTTCCCCTAGACGGCAAGTAATCCAATATATGATAAACATTGTTAAAATATATGCCAAACTACTTTTGAAACCTTTTTAATGTGTGATTTTCTGTCACAAAGTCCATTCACAACAGTTTTCTAGTTTTCCCCTACAAATTTCTATCTCTTGTCTCTCATACTGAGACATACTTACTCTTTTTCGATTTCCACCCCTTAGAATCCATTGTTTTCTTTAAAATTATATCTAATTCCAACTTCTCCATGAAATGTTTACTAAGCTCTTGTGCCCTTCCCAATGTCTTATATTTAACGTGTATGTATTTTGTGTTTTCTTATATATGTTGATGTTGTTTCACCCTAGATAGAAAGTAAACTTCTCAAAGACAATTATTGTTTCATTTTTAACTTTGTAGCTTCAGCACATAGCATAATTCCAGGAACATAGTAACTTATAGGGGCTTTCTCTCCTGTTCTGATGTAGACTGGTGAGTTTGAATAGACAAGAGTTAACAGGTGTGCCCTGGTAACCAGAGATGTATATCTACCAATGGGATTGAAGCTGTTAAATATAGCAGAGACTAGCTTAACTTTATCTCCTTATTTATTCGCTCATTCTTTTAATTATCTATCAATGTATTAATTAATCAGTCAATCAATTTATTTAACGGTATGGTACATTGGTTAGTTAGGTTTTTTGTTAGTCTTTTGGCCTGTCTGGTTATGTTTGACTATAATTTCACTGGCACAGGGAATGAATTCTTGGTGAAGAAATTCCCACTAGCAAAATAGGTTGGAAACTTCTAGTAATAGATAATTGCCTAAAATACAGAAATGCAAAGTAGCTTTCCCAAGGTCAAGCAACCAGAATGTGTCAGAGGCAAGAATGAACTCAGGTCCTTGTGACTTCAAGACCTTTATCCATTGCTAGCTCAGCCTCATAATTAACTAGAGAAAGGTCATATAGTTCAAATATCTGGGAATCACAAGATGGGTGAGCTTTTAAAATTAAGAAACTTGAGTGGGTAAAAGATAAACTAATACAGTATACAATAAGGGTATAATATATAAATATTATAAATTTTATATATAATATAATAATATATAAATCTAATGGGATAATTTGGAGCATTTGTCAGTTGCAAAATTCTCTTCACTAGGACATCTTATAGATTTTTTGCTCTTGCTAAATCATTTCAGTCAACTTAGTTCCCAGATGAGGATTGTTCTTCATTCCTTTAAAAATTTTATACACACAGCTCCATAAAGATGAATTCCTTCTATGTCAAGAGTTCTTAACCTTTTTTTGTGTCATGATTCTCTTAGTATGGACCCTTATTAGAATAATGTTTTTAAATGCATAAAGCAAGATATATAGTATTATAAAGAAACTCAGTTTTTAATAAAATATATATTTTTTAAAAGTTTGGGACTGCCAGGTTAAGAAACTGTAGTCTATACCAAGTTGTCCAAAGGAGAACACAAATGAAGGGAGTGAAATTTTAAAATCAACCCACTTCCCCACAACCTTCTGATCTGTAATCATCTAGCTTTAGGTGCTTCCAGTTTCTGGGAACAGAACTATATTGAGTAGATGAGGCCTTAGCTATGATTTTTTTAATACCATAGCACTCTATATGCCTGAGCCTACCAGTGGGTAAAGTCTGAAAGAGCGACTAATGTACCTCTAATAAAAGGAGAAATAGAGATATCCATACAAATAAACATTCTGTGAAAGATGGAAGGAAGTATAATGCCCACTGCCACATTCAGAGAATGATTCTACTCTTTCCTGAAAGGTAATTTGCTTACACTTTTTAAAATGTGGGGGTACATAGGTACATTACTGAGAGTCTGCCTGTAGGAATGTTATTAACATTGTGAGGAGAAATCCAAGATCAGGATATTAAGGCTTCTGATACGTAAATACTTTATGTTGGTATTGCTCCATCAAAAGACCAGAAGTTTCCTCCACTAAAAATGATACTTATTCAGGATAAGGGATTGAAGTACCAATTAAGTCTATTACTGAAATAGCCACTATAAAGGCATTTACAATGTTTATGGCAGCCCTTTCTGTAGTGGGTAGAAACTGGAAATGGCTGAATAAATTGTGGTATAAGAATGTTATGGAATATTATTGTTGTGTAAGAAATGACCAGCAGGATGAATACAGAAAGGCATTACATGAACTGATGCTAAGTGAAATGAGCAGAACTAGGAGATCATTATACACTTCAACAACAATACTATGTGATGATCAATTCTGATGGACATGGCTCTCTTCAACAACGAGAGGATCCAAATCAGTTACAATTGGTCAGTAATGAAGAGAATCAGCTACACCCAGAGAGAGAATTATGGGAAATAAGTGTGGACTGCAACATAGCATTTCCACTCTTTCTGTTGTTTGCTTGCATTTTTGTTTTCCTTCTGTTTTGTTTTACCTTCTTTCTAATCTGATTTCTCTTATGCAGCAAGATAACTATATATATAAATACTATTTAACATATACTTTAAAAAATTTAACATGTATTGAACTAGTTACCATCTAGGGGAGGGGGTGGGGAGAAGGAGGAAAAGTGGGAACAGAAGGTTTTGCAAGGGTCAGTGTTGAAAAATTACCCATGCATATGTTTTGTAAATAAAAAGCTATTAAAAAAAAAAAAAGACATTTATAGAACTTGTCCGTTTTCTATATGAGCTCTTTTGTACCAAATCAAAAGTATTCATTTTATTGGAAAAACATTCCAAAATGGGCTCATTGTTAGTATATTTATTAAGTTTTCCATCTTCCGTGTACCGTCCCCATGCAGCTGATATTATGGAGCACTAAAATGGATTTTTTAAATTAAAGATAGCAGCTTTATTGTGATGCTTTGGAATATCAGAATTAGGTGTCCTAACTTCCAGAGGCTGTGTATCTTATAGATCAGCAGATACTGAAAAGGAGAGAGGGTTTTCCAATCCAGCAATCTAGCTTTCAGGACCTTTCTTATCAGAATGAGCTATTGTTGTACATAGTTTAAGTTGACCCCCTCTAGCCCTTTCTATTTCCATTAGCTGAACAGATTTGCTTTTTCAAAAATTTTGTCCCTTCAAGGATTTGTATATATAACCCATGGAAATGATTCAAAACTCCATAATTGACAAATTTCTTGTCTTTCTCTTCCCCCTCTCACCTTAGATAGCTCTTTAAAGAATGAATTTGGGGAAACAAAAGTGGA
Source organism: Sminthopsis crassicaudata (assembly GCF_048593235.1). Classification (NCBI taxonomy): domain Eukaryota; kingdom Metazoa; phylum Chordata; class Mammalia; order Dasyuromorphia; family Dasyuridae; genus Sminthopsis; species Sminthopsis crassicaudata. The sequence goes on from NC_133620.1 coordinate 326,455,310, forward strand.
ATTATTGGGAAGGGTTTTTTTCATGTTATGGGGAAAAAACTGTCTTTTTCAAACCAGATGATTGGGAATTTATGTTGGAAAGAGGGGATCCTTTTTTAACTTCCCTATTGATAATAATTTTGAGCCTCTATATCAGGGATTGTAGATTTTAGAGGATTCATAAACTTGGGTGGGAAACATTTTATCTTTATTTCAAGAAAGTTGGTTACCTTTGTAATCCTATCCATTTTATTTTGTGCATTTCAATTTATTCTGAGAATGCATCCATAGATTTCACCAGATTGTCAAATGGTTCCATTGACACACAAAAAACAATGGTTAAGAATCCCTGGCCTAGATGAACTTAAAGGGAAGTTTTCATCCAATTAATTCCTCTAGAAAAAAAAAATGGGGTAGCTTTCAGTATTGACTTCTAAAAGGACAAGAATTGTATAGACTAGAATTCATTATCATCTTTATCATCATCTGATGGGATTCTAAATAAGGGGAAAGTTTTGGCTGGTGGGCTGAGAACACTGAATATGAGTCCCAATATCAACTAAAGTCACATATAAGTTGCATAAAAGAAGTATTCTAAACTATTTTAATTCAGGTAAACATTGTGACCTGGGTTGTGTTGAAAGTATCATTCTTTTATTCAGTGGAATGGATGTTCTGTTGCTGATCCTGGCTACCATGGTTGTTGTTTTCATTTTTTCATTTGTATTAAGCTTCTTCCTTCCCCTCCTTCCCCCTACCCTCTTACCGCTTTGTTAAGGTTGTTTTAATATTGTTGTAGTCATGGAAAGGTGGTATTTGGTAGATCTAACCCACCTAACCAATGAGAATGGAAGTAGGCATTCAGTCTTATAGCTGCTGTGGCCACAACTCAATTCTATTCTCTTCTCACCCCATCTCCTCCACTAACTCCCACCAACTCTCATTTCTTTATACATACAGCACTGTTTTAAAGTAAGAACAGAAGCATAAAGAAGCTTAAAGGCCTGGGGAAAAAATTGCTATTTCACCTTTGCTATTGCTGCCCAGCAGGGGAATACTTTAATGTTCTAGTTGCCTTGGTAACTACTGAGGAAGTATTTTATCCCTTTTTAACTTTGGAATTATGTTTTTTTTTAATCCTTTTTTAGTAAAGGTAGTTTTAATTTTTTTAATGCTCCACAAGAACTTACTGTATTTTAAAACTTGAGCCTGCTTGAGACATGGGAACACTAAACTAGACACACAAGGAAAGCCACTTAAGAATAATGCTTCTCTACCTTTCTCCTTTCCTCTCTCTTCATCCCCAGCTCTACGCCATATCTTTATGCTATGAAGAGGTCTCATCCAGTTCTTTTGCTCCTTTTTGCTATTATGACACACATTTCTGTTGTTTCATTAGAACTGGCCAATCTAAACACCACGTAGGACACTTGGTAATAAGAGGAATGTTCTTTTTTTTTTTTTTTTTTTTTTTTTAAAGCTAGAAGGGATGATTTCTCCTTGCTTTTACCTACTGCCTATAGACAGAGAAAAAGGCTGAATGGTGCTTTTGTTTGGGTTATGAAAACTGCAGCTCTCTTGTCATACATAGATTTCAGCTCACTGCTTCCCTGATCGTGGTAACACTTTACACTCTTGATTTAAAAAAAATTCCATTCTCTCTTGGCTCTTTGCTTGTTTATCTGATCTAACCTGCAGATTATCTGATCAGATATGATGAGTGCTTCTTTCACTCATTCTTCTTTCTTTTCTTGATGATTTCTTTAGGTGCTTACCAAATTATCTATTGACTTTTGCACAGATTACTTATAAAACTCTCTCTCTAGCCTTGATTTCTCTCCAGGGGTCTAGACCTGCATTTTCATTTGTTTATAGAATGTCCATGGCTTTCCCATTGACATCTCCAACTCAATATGTCCAAAAGTGAGCCTATTACATTTCTGCAAGAAGTTATGCCTTCATTTTATCTGATACTTGTTGCTTATCCCTTGCTTTTGAAGAGGACCAAAGATATTAACAGATGATGTTTTGATTTATATGTGAATTGGATTTAAGTGAGGCAGAGTTACACAAAGTTATCAGGCTCATTCTCTCTGAATCATCAAAGTCTAGTAGTAAGACAAAAGTCAAGATGGCTGGATACCTGAACAAACCTTAACTATTTCCAAAAACAGAGTTATTTATCCCAATTCTGATTTAAAAGTCTTGGGGCTATCTATGACTCTTCCAGCTTCCTCATGCCCAAATCCAATCAGCTGCCCCCAAAAATCTTATTTTTTTCTTCTCCACAGCATTTTTTTACATTCTTTCCTTGTTCTACTCTGGTACAGGGTTTCATCCTCACTTATATGGATTAATGGGGTGATCTTCTTTGTCTCTCTTTTACTTTTTACCTTCTCTAATTCAAATTTGCCACTATTGTTTTGCTCTATAACCATTCTATTATTGAATGTAGTGACTTTCAATACATTTTATTGGGGGAGGGAGGACAGAGACAATCAGGGTTAAGGAACTTGTCTAGGTTCACAGAGCTAGGGAGTATCTGAGGCTGAATTTGAACTCATGTCCTCATGATTCCAGGACCAGTGTTTTATCCATCACACTACCTAGCTTGCCCCTCAATATATTTTTATCTTCACTGAGAACTCAATGAGATCTGAATCTTGATATCTATTTGCATAAAACTTGATTTGTAATTTCTATTAAAAGTCAAGATAAATTCCTTACTACTTGCTTTCAATTCCTTTCCTTTTCTTTCTTGAAACTTTTGCATGCAGGCTCCTGAGCTCATAACCCCAGCAAAATTGCTCTCTTCAGATACTAGTGCTTGATTAATTATCAAATCTGATAGCCATTTCTCAGTTTTCATCCTTCTTGATTTATCTGCTGCATTTGATACAGTTTACTACCTTTTTTTCCTGGATACTCTCTTCTCTCTGGGTTTTCATTACATACAGAATATATTCTCTCTTGTTTCTCCTTCTACATGTTTGACTACTCACTCTATCTCTTTTGCTGTCTTATCATCCACATCATATCATTCACATATAAGCCAAACAAGCTGTTTGGCTTAATAAATAGTTCTTGATTGATTTAAAAAAAAATTGTTTCCCATAGGAATAATAAGAACATAGAATTCAGAGATAGAAAGGACCATAAATTTTATCCAGTCCAAATCCTCATTCACATTAGTGAGAAACTAGGGCCCACAGATGTGTAATGGTTTGTTGAAGATCACATGGGTGGCAGAGTTGTCTTGAATCCAGATTCCTATAACTTCAAATCCAATGCTCTTTCCATTATATGCAAACCATGGTAGCATGTTTTTCCAATAATTTAAGTGTTTCCTAAAGGAAGGTTGTTTGGAATCTGAAATATTTTGGGGAATTTGAATATTTTTGGTTCCCCAAGGTGCAAAACATTCAACATGCCCGAATAGTACAAACAGGATAGAATTTTGTCTTAATTGTTCCACTGAAAGCCTACAGATTTGTCTTTGGCAAAGAACAATCTTAAATACAGAGATAGGCTTTTAGGAGCTTTATTTCTTTTAATTTTACTTCTCTCAGTTTCACTTCTGTTTGATATATTTATTCAAAGAAATAGAAAAAGAAGCTTTAGATTAAGAGCATAGAGGGATTTTATACTGAAAACACAATAAGGCAATGATTATATATTATTATATAAAAACATCCACTGAAAAATATCGCATATAATCTTGTATTCATCTGTTTGGAATTGAATAGATTTAATTTATAAGCCATTATGACTTAAAAAAAAAGTAAATCAACAGCTGTCTTAGCAAACCTCATTCAAATTCAGCTATAAGCAGCTTCTCTTCCTGTTTGCTTTTTTCCAATTCTCTAGTAAACATGGATTTGGCATTTGCTATCAATGGAGAAAATAATATGGTCCTTGCCCTTGGTTGGAATGGTGCCTATAGTGCAGATGGGTAGGAATAAAAACCTCATTGTTTACTGAGTAATCAGCTGTCACTCAAAGAACATAGGAGAAAATCTTTAATATTCCCAATTTACTGCTTCTTTTCTCTCAAGTTCTCTAAGGCTGACTCATCAAAATATTGCACCAAAATGAAACATGGCACAGAACTCACATAATCCAAAAAAGGTATAACCTTGTAGCTTGAATGACCCTTTAGCTTCACAGTATCCTATTCCCTCCTTTTGCATGACAGCTGAGGACATAATTTTCAGTCCCTTCTCTTTTTGCTCTTAGGTGTGAGATCCTGTGTGAAAGAAGCTGTCTTTATCCTACCATTCCACTATACCAGGCATGCCGCAGAGTAAATGTCACCTGTGATGTTCATCACAGAATACCCTTGGGAGAGGAGACTTCCAGCTATAGCTCTCTCTAGCATTTTGCTGTCTTTTTCATTTTGTTCACAGTCTCAAAGCATGTCTCATGTCTGTGTTTCTGTTAGCGATCAGATGTAAGAGAATAATCATAAATCAAAAAATGCTTTGTTTCTTGGTTTCTTTCCTGTTAGAACACTCATGGTTCATTCTTTTGGCTCTGCAGAAACAAGTGAGAAAGGAGTGCAAAAGCACACAGCAATATACATATATATATATATATATATTTATGTATGTATATATACATATATATATGCCTATTGGTAAGATTTAATTAAAGTCTTAAAACAATTCTTCTGAAACAATTGTTTCCCCCTTTTCCCTTGAAGGGAGGAGTTAGATCAGTAAGGGACAGAGCCTGTGAAAAAATGATGATCAAAGGAATCATTTTATCCTTGAATTTATCCCTCTCTTCCTCCCCAATCATTACACTTTTGCAACCAGGCTTGAAGGGAAATTTCAACATGAATTGTGAGTTAATTAGATTATGTGTCTTAAAAACAACCCAATTGCTAGAATTCTGAAATGTGGCGACGGTAGCTTTTTTAAAGACTTTTTTTTTTCTCCCTTTCTTTTCTCTTTGCCAAAATTGGTGATGCTGCATCTAAGAGAAGATTGATTGGCTTTTCCCTAAGTGGTACCATCAAGTGACATAATTTGCTTTAGAACAACATATAGATATGTGCCAGAAGCTCTTAATAGGTTTATTCTTTAAAATTCTTAATCCTGATTTTACTTCATAACCTTGGCTCACCAGTTTGTGAGCATTTTCGTCTAAAGTCATCACAGATCTCAGGATGACTGATTTTCATCGGCAACAAGAACAAGCAGTTCTCCTTTACGAATCAAGCCCAAGGCTTAAACACTTTTTATTCCGGACCCCGAGAGGTCTTTAATGTTATATATGACAACTTAGAGGAAGGAAGGAAAATGGTGACGTAATAAGGTATCAGAGGAAAGATCACTGAGTTTGCAGTCAGGTGATCTATATTAGAATGCCGATTCCCACGGACCTTGAGTTGAAATTATGATTAAACTACTTAATCCCCCGGAAAGGAGAGTCATCCCTCTTCCTCGCCCCCCCCCCATTTTTTTTTTTGTTTTTTTTTTTTTACTGGACCTCAGTTTCCCTCTCTGAAGAATGATGGGGCTGGTGGTTTTTAGTTGTAGAGAATAGCCTCGTCTCTCTCTCTCACCCATCGCCGCCAAGAGCCTTGTGGGCAGGGAGTGGCCAGGTTGAGACGTGCCACTGCAGCTGCCAGACACTGCAGCAATTGCCATGGCAGCAAAGCTTTGCCGCATCCACAGCCGCAGCCTCAGCCGCAGTAGCCGCAGTCCCGAAGCATCCGCCCCGGCCTTAGTAACAGCACGAAAGCTCCCCCGTAACCCCCCTTTTCGGCCCCACCCCCCCACAGGGTCTGCAGAGAAGAGGGCGCAGCTGCAGAGGCGCCTCCCCGCCCCCTCCTCTCTGCCCACGTGAGGGAGTCTGGGGCTAGGAAAGGGGGAGACGAGACAGACTAGTCAGAAGAGGCGGAGGAGAGGAGAGGAGAGGAAGAAAAGGAACAGGGTGCAACAGAAGCGACAGGAGGAGCCCAACGAGAAGAGGTGGAGCTCTACTAGAAGAGGTGGAGCTCGGGGAGACCGAGACCTAGACCGACGGACCGAGAGAACGAGGGAGACAGGGAGAAAAAAGGGGATCGAGGCACTTAGTGTAGACACATAGCGTCTAAACCGAGATCGAGAGAGAGTCAGAGAAATATAGAGAAAGAGAAATACAGAAAGGAAGAAAGAGCCAGAAGAGCAAATATTGTGGACAAGCAGGTGAGTGAACCGTGGGTTGGAAAAGACCCGAAAAATAAGGGGGGGAGGGGAGGAATGGGGAAGGCTGCAGAAGAGGAGAAGGGAGCCAAAGGGAGAAGAATCCCTAAGGAAGGGGGGGTGGGGTTCGAAAAAGTGGGACTGTGGAGGGGGGAGGGGCGGTGGCTTCCCCTTTAAGGTTGCCCAGAGCAACCACCTTGAGCAGCTCGAGGCCCATTGACGTCAGTGATCGAGCGCTGATTGGTCGTGGCTGTTTCGTTTCCGGTTGGGGGGGCCTCCGAGTAGCCGAGATCACCTGAGAGCCGCCGAGGTGGAGGGGGGAGACGCAAACCGAGTTGAAGGCGGCTCTCAGCCGCCCAGTCCAGGAAACAGTGAGCGTGCGGTTGCCAGCACTTCGGTAAGTGGAGCGTGTCCGGGGTCGGGCCTCGGTCGCGCTTCGCTGCCGGGCCGATCCGTTTGTTGCGGTTGGAGGGATCCAAGATGGCGCCTCGGGGAGCGCTCTGGGGAAGGGCCGCACCCACCCGTCATCACCCCTCCCCCTCCCCCGCCAGGCCTCCGGGGCCGCGCCCGCCCCCCGCCCCACGCCCCCTCTTGCGGTATTCTGCAGCCATCCCCAATACCCATTGAAGCGTTCCCCTTCAATTTCCTCGTCTACCAATCGCACTCGCTCACGCCCTCCCTTTGCTTCTCCCATCACTGAGCAGCCCCTCCTTTCTCATTCCCGCGATTCTCTCCCCTCCTCCCGTTACTGAAAGTGAAGCATCTGAATCTGACCCGGTAAAATAAAATATGTGAAAGTGATTTTCGAACTTTAACATGTTCTATACACAATAATACCCCTCCTGTGCTAGGGAGAATTAAGGTGAGATATTTTTAGAGCGCTTTGCAAATCGTAAAGCGCTACATGTACGTGTTATTATTATAGATACGTGCTGTTGTTATTATCTGTCACTCTCTCCTGCTTTAACAGATCTTTCTGTTCCTGAAAACTCCCGTAATAACGTTTTATTTTCATCCCCGCCCCCAGCCTCTTCTTTTCATCTTCTTCACTTTCTTCCCTTTTTTATACCCCATTGAGCCGAATTTACCTCGGATTTTTCCTTTGTTATTCCTCACCTGTCTTAAACCAGGTTTTGACACTAGTCTGCTCTTGCTCTCTTTTCTTCTCTCCTCACTCTCTTTTCGTCTCCTGTTGCCTGCCTGCTGCTACTGGATGGAGATTTGGCTTCCCTTTCCCACTCTTTTCCGGAGTTCCCTAGAAGTGAAGGGCACTTTTCTGCTGTCCTTGAAAACCAAATCACAGGGAAAAACCCAAACTGATTTATGGTTAAACGTCCCAGCCTGCTATACCTTGTCATTGTTAATTCTCTTGAAAGTCTCCAGCCTCTACCCCACATGGAAGTAGGACCACAATTTTTTATTTTGGTAGAAATTTATTTCAATTTGAAGATCTGACAACAAAGGCACAATTTGTTTTTATAGGGGAAAACTGGTAAGATCCATAATAGTTACAATGTAGCTTTTGTTAAAAGGGCTACAAAATCATTAATATACTTCTGTTGTAACACTGGCCTCTTCTCCCTCAAGCTGTTGTCTACCTTTGTGTCAGCTCAGCTTTTGGTTGGATTTTCTATTAAATAGAGATTATTCTGAACCAGAAAGATTTTGGCAAAATAAGATGTTAAATCATTTGACAGACTATTTAAACTGAAGAAATATGTTCATGAAATTTCTAAATAAACAAAATGTCTGGTACATATAACATCCACGTGCCATGGCAAACCATAACAACCATCACCAAAGCTTACAGGTTTTATGTTATTGTGGAACGTTCAAGAAGCTTCTCTTAACATGGGAACTTCATTTCCAAACAGTATTACGGTCTTGACAAATGCATTTCTCAGTGCCAAAATGAAGGCCAATCTAAGGAAAATTATTAGCCCCAGTAGTCAGTTCTAGACTGAGAATCACAAGGCAGGAATACTTAATTAGCCCACTAACCTGTTCTAGACTGAGAACCACAAGGCAGGAATACTTAATTAGCCCACTAACCTGTTCTAGACTGAGAATCACAAGGCAGGAATACTTAATTAGCCCACTAACCTGTTCTAGACTGAGAACCACAAGGCAGGAATACTTAATTAGCCCACTAACCTGTTCTAGACTGAGAATCACAAGGCAGGAATACTTAATTAGCCCACTAACCTGTTCTAGACTGAGAACCACAAGGCAGGAATATTTAATTAGCCCACTAACCTGTTCTAGACTGAGAATCACAAGACAGGAATATTGCTGAACTACATTAAAATGTAGTATCTAGAATAGTTAACCTGTTTGGGAGGAGCTTTTGAGGATTTAGATTCTTAAAAATAAGTCTTGCAAACAGGTGATGGTAGCATGTTGAAAGTTATGCAGGGAATTGAATGATTTTATGTGTTTTTTTCCCTTCTCTTTAATTATCTGTAAAATGGAGGTATAACTTTTTTCTTCTCTGATGTCCCTTCTAACCCTAAGTCTATAATTCTGTGTTTTAAAAACTAAGCTACAATGTGGTTTGACTCAGAAGGGTAGGGTTAATATTTATAATTTAATTTGTCATTATCATAGTAGTAATTTTTGTCATTTATAAGTGAAATATTTTTAGATTTTGAAGTATTAAAAAATTCTGATTTAACTGAGCTGTTACTGATTTGTGTTTTTTTGACATGTAGTCATCTCCCTAGTACTTGTGAATAAGAGTGAAGCTTTAAATAACTTGTTAAATAACTTGGAAAATGAGTAGTAGTGCAATCTAAGTAGATGTTACGTGCCTTTTTTTTTTTTTTTTTAAGTAGCAGGGTGCCATTTTTTTATCAATTGCAGCAGCAAGGTGCTTCTAGTGTGTCTACTCTGGGACTAATGTGTTTACTATTTTGAATAGTAAATAATATATTAATAACAATTCCATTCTTTTAAAATAGAATAGATTTTGCTTTGTATGATCCTGTACAAGGACTTCTTCACCTTGTCCAGGATCTCACAATTATTTTCTAAAAAATATTTAGGATGAGAAGGCATAAGGAGTATACTTATTATTGACTTGTATCATGGAGTTTATCAAAACAAAAGGAGTGACTGTGTAGGACTTCAAAAAAAAACGATTCTCCACTCATTAGTATACCCCTGTTGGAAAAGATTTTTTTATTATTATTTATCTTTTTAACATTAGCTTCAATTGCATTGAAATTTTAAGCTGAAGGGGAGGAACACAACAACATGGTTGGAGCTCGATTGATAAGTTTATCCTGTGGTATCTGTTTTGCAATTGAGAGATGTGACTTTTCAAATGAATGATGTTTTAGTTTTCCATGGCTACTTACAAAAAACTTCAAGCTTTTTAAAGTTAAGGTATAACTGACAATTTGTAACAGTAATTTATTTTGTAAATTATTCATTTATACTCATTCTCATTCCTGTATCAAAGTAATTTGAGCCTGTTTCAAAAATTTTCAAGTGAACTTTTAAAAATGTATAAACTTTTAAGGCATATGATATGTTATAAAACCACACAAACCAATTTAATTGCAATCTTTTTAATGACCTTATGCCAGTTACTTTAACTTTTTTTGACTTGTTTCCTCATTTGAATAAAGGATTAAACTGTATTAGTAGTTCTCAATGATCTGTGGATCCCAAGAGTTTCTGAGACTCTTTCAGGGAGTCTGCAAAGACAAAATTTTTCATAATACTAAAACATTAAAATTCTTCCCTTTGGCTACTACGGATCAGAGTGAGACCAGATTTTTTTTTTTTTTTTTATATACATCAACAAAAACAACAGATTGAAATGCAGAAGCAGATATGAGAATCCATCTGTCTTCCATTAAGCCAAATATTAAAAAGATTTTCAAGATTATTTAAAGGAAAATTTTGATGAAACTGCTACTGAGGAAAGTCATCAGTCATGATTATAAACAAACATTTCATAAACAGTAGATTCTGAAATAAAATGGTTTTAAATTTTATTATTTTTTATTTCTTTTATGGTTTGTTAAAAAAAAAAAAAAAAAAAAAAAAAGCCAGGACCACTAGTTAGCCAAGTGCTGATATCCCTGATATATTAGGATGTTCTTAAGTAAGCAGGAGTATACATCAGGAATAAATCACAGTTGTTTATAATCTTGCCCTTATAATACTTTTTTGCTATAACCCCATACTATTAAGATGAAGTAGATTCAATAAAATGTCCTCAAGGAGTTAACTTTTCAGTAGTCTGAGGAATAGCTGCTGAAAAATTCTAGGTTCATAGCTTAATTTACTATCTCCAAATGTTCACTGTGACCAACCTTGCCTTAGGAAATGGATTTATTTCTTAATGGAAGAATATTAGTTAACATTTTTTTCCCTCCCCTAGATGGCAGCTAGTCTTATACATGTTAAATATTTTATAGTATACCCTAGATATAATGTTATAGTATGTCCTAGATATAATATGTGTAGAACTGTACAGTTCTCTTGTTGCACAGGAAAAATTGGATTCAGAAGGTAAAAATAACCTGGGAAGAAAAACAAAAAATGCAAATAGATCACACTCATTTCCCAGTGTTCCTTCTCTGGATATAGCTGATTCTGTCTATCATTGATCAGTTGGAACTGGATTAGATCTTCTCTTTGTTGAAGATATCCACTTCCATCAGAATATACCCTTATGAGGAAAAATCGGAACAGAAGTAAGTACAAGGGATAATGTTGTAAAAGATTACCCATGCATATGTACTGTCATAAAAAGTTATAAATAAATAGTTAAAAAAAAGTTATAATAATAATTAAAAAAAAAGAATACATCCTCATATAGTATTGTTGTTGAAGTATATAATGATCTCCTGGTTCTGCTCATTTCACTCAGCATCAGTTCATGTAAGTCTTTCCAAGTCTCTCTGTATTCATCCTGCTGGTCATTTCTTACAGAACAATAATATTCCAAAACATTCGTATACCATAATTTATCCAACCATTCTACAATTGATGGGCATCTATTCATTTTCCAGTTTCTAGCCAATTAGTTATTTTTAATTCCACCCTCTTCCCTCTCCCCCTATTCCTTCCTTCCCCTGAAAAAAGAAGGCGATGGGGAGGGGAAAATCAAAGATGAAGTTAAACAGTCTTTCATTAAGGAACAAGTCTAGTTCCTAAAGTAGCATTCAGTTATTGTGAGCAGCACTGAAATCACAAATACATAATTGTACATTGTCCTGTGAATCATTGGCTTAAAATATTGCACAGACTAGAAGTAGAGTTTAGTTTTTCCATTTCCAAATAGTTTATACAAATGTATAGTACATTTTTCTTTCAGCTAAAGGCAATGGCAACCAGTAGCGCCACCACTGAGGAGGAGCGGAGCCTCCGGGAATGTGAGCTCTATGTCCAGAAGCATAATATCCAGGCACTCCTTAAGGATTCCATTGTACAGCTCTGTACTGTTCGGCCTGATAGACCCATGGCATTCCTTAGGGAATACTTTGAGAGACTGGAGAAGGTAAGGGGGGAAAAATGTGGGTAGGGAACAATGAGATTTAAATAATTGCTAAATTTTATTTGCTAATCAATCTTACTAATTTGTACTAAATGGGAGGGTCTTTGTCTATGAAATGTCTAAAATAATAGATTTTTAAATGCAGTTGATGTTATAATTTTTAAGTGCATTCAAAAGTGTCTAGGCAACTGAAGATCTGGAAGGACAGATGTGTCTTCATTAAGAATTGGTAAGTATGCTATATAGTGAATTAGTTATATTAAATGAGTATATCAAGAGTTCTATGTATAGAACTATAATTACCAGGAAAGCTACTTGGTCAGGAGGACATGAGTCCAAATCTGGCTTCAGGTTGTGAACATCCTAGCTGTGTGATCCTGGGCAAGTCATTTAACCCCAATTGCCTCAATAAAAAAAGAAAGAAAGAAAGAAATATAAATACCCAAGGAGCTCCATTTCTTTTATTATTAGTACCAATGTAAATTTTAGCCTAGCCCATGGCTGCATTATAAAAACGTTATCATCATATAAAGTGATTTTATATGTGATGAATATGAATCAAACTTACTGTTCTAAAGGGGGTAGATCTATCAAGAGAGCCCCAGTTATTGTTTTTTTTTTTAATCACATCCTTTGCATTTGTATAAAGAAAATTGAACCAATTTTCCTTTTCAGAAAGTAATATAGAGGTATCTGATCTCTTTGTTTTTTATTTTTCTGAAATTTCTGTATTAACTTTGATTCATGTGAGGCACAGTTTTCTTTTTTTTAATATCTTTTTATTTTTCAAAATACATGCAAAAATAGTTTTCAACATTCATCCTTGCAAAATCTTGCGTTCCAAATTTTCTACCTCCCTCTCCACCTCCCCCCTCTCCTAGACAGCAAGCAATCCAATATAGGTAAGACGTGTGATTCTTCTAAACTTATTTCCACATTTATCATGCTGCACAAGAAAAATCAGATTAAAAAGGAAAAAGAATGAGAGAGAAAAAGCAAGCAAACACCACAACATAAAAAGATAAAAAATACTATGTTGGGCTCCACATTCAGTCCCCAGTCTTTTCTCTGGATGCAGATAGCTCTCTCCATCACAAGTCTATTGGAGTTGGCTTGAATCACCTCATTGTTGAAAAGAGTTAAGTCTATTACAGTTGATTGTCATATAATCTTGATATTGCTGGATTACGTTTTTCTGTAAGGGTTTTCTCCTCTATTAAGAATAAACCTTAAATTCACTTCCTTCTTAAGGACTGATGAATGAAACAACCAAGATCTTGTGTACATCTCTATCCTGGATAAGTTATTTAAAGTCATGGAGCTGTTTGACCAGATCATCTCTCTAGATGAATTCTTAACTTTTTGTATGTGTGTTGTGGACCCTTTTGGCACTCCGGAAAGGCCTTGGTCCTCTCTCAGAATATTCTTAATATAAACTACCTAGCATTATAAAAGGAAACTAATTGCACTGAGGTATAATTAAGAAATATCAAAAAAGAAAAGTTTGTAGACCCAGGTTAAGAAATTTTGCTGGTAGAACTTTCCTAGTTGCTTCTCTGCATGGATAGAAAAGTTAGCTTAGGAACTATATTGATACTTTTAGTTGGAGTTTTGATTCTGAGCTATGAATAATTTAAAAAAAATTTTTAATTTAAAAAAGAAGATTAAAATACAATATCCACTTTGAGAAGCAGTGTTATATAGTGCATACAGAGCTAGCTTTGGAGTCAAGACATGGATTCACATCTTACCTATGAAACCTAAAGTGTGATCATAGTCAAGTTACTTAAGTCCTCAGTTCTAGGAAGTTTTCTAAGACAAAGGATGATTATGAACATGGTACAGTCTGGCCAAAGTAGTATCACTGGTATGAAAGTTTAGAATGAGCAGAAGCTGACAAGGAGAACAAAGGACAACTAAAAGTTTTTTTATTTTTTTAAAGTTATGTTGAGATAAACAGGATCAAAGAAATAATTGAGCTTGGGCATGGAACAGGTGATAATAACTGAAAAACAGAGAAGGCAGACTGCTCTGTGTTATATTCTTTGTTCTTTGCTAGGCTAGTGACTTTTACACTGCATTGGAGATGGCAGAACAAGATGTCTTCTCTGGGAATTGAGAAGTAGAGAGATAGTGAAAGAGTACCTACTTGTCTTAAAAATCATCTAGTCTAGAGAGACTAGATCCATAGGCACAGAAAGAACTGACAAAAATGACTGACCCACTTCTAGCAGTGGCTTATGAAAGATCAGGAGATGGAACTACGCTATTTGAGAAAAGCAAATTACCACAGTTTTCAAAAGAATGAAAAGAATTTACAAACCATAGGTCAATGTGCTTGACCTTGATTTCTGAGAAAATTAATGGACCATTAAAGAAAGGGTTTCCAAGCAAGATGATTTTAGACTAACTTCATTCATTTATTGACAATATTATTAAATTACTGGATGAAGGGAATTCTGAGACAGTAGTTTATCCAAATTTTGGTAACACTGTTGATAATACTTTTTAAGAAGGTGGAAAGATGTGGACTAAAAATATTAATAATAATGGATCTCATTTTGGTTATATGTCTTAACTAAAAGAACAGTTGTTAATTATTCCTTGTTAAGTTGGCTAGTGTAATTATTCCATGGATCTATGCTTTGCCATATGAGGTTTTTAGTAACTTGGATGAAGGCAGAAATGCTATGTTTATCAAATTTGCAGGTGATACAACACTGAGGGGGGGGGATAGCTGAAACAGTGGAGGACAGGGTCTAAGTCTTTTGAGAAGTTAGAGCCCTGGGATGGATCTGATAAGATTGACATTCTACAGAAATACATGTCAAGTTTTACACTTGATGAGGAAAAATAGCAGTTTCACAAGTACAAATAGAGGAATGATTGGAATTAAGTTTATTTGAAAAAAGATTTAGGGTTTTAGAGGACTGCAAGCTCAGAATCATACAAATCTGAGTTGTATGTTATTGGCAATAACAAAATAATCTCTACAATGAGCTACCCAATTGTTTGGTCAGCCAACCTTTGCTTGAAGACTTCTAGAAAAAGGAAACCTACATTCTCTCAGGGCAGCCTATTTCTCTTGGGACAGCTCTAGTTATTAGGAAGTTTACTTGACATAAGGCCCAAATTGTTGTTGTTGTTGTTGTTTTTTTTTTTCAACTACCACTCATTGCTTTTGCCATCTGGTGAAAAAAAATCTGTTTTTCTTCTATATGACAGCCCTTTAGATACTTGAAGATGGTTATCATTTCCCTATTCCCTTTATCTTTTCTTCTTCAGGATTCTTCACCATTCTGATAGCTTTCCTTTGGATACTCTTCTAGGTTAACAGCATCATTATTTTAAATCATGATACCAGAACTGAGCACAATACTCCAGGTGAATTCTACGAAGATAGATAACATTAGAACGATGACCTCTCTATTCCCAGAAGCTCTGCCCCCCTTAATGCAGTCCAAAATTGTGTTAGCTTTTTAGTTGTCATATCACAATTCTAACTCTTTGAGTTTCAGTTCACTAAAACCCTCATGATCTCTTTCAGAATAACTCCTTCTAAGATGTTGTTCCCTTATCTTGGAGTTATGAAATTTAATTTTTTTTTTTTTTTTTTTTGTATCCAAGGGTAAGAGTATAGGCCTATAGATTAAAGATTCTCAACACCTGAGATCCATGGATATGTTTCAAAGATTCTGTAAACTTGGATGGGAAAAAAAAGTTAAATCTTTATTTTCACAAACCACTAACTGAAATATAACATTTCCTTCAATTAAAGATTCTCTAGACATCAGACTTTCTGGTAAGCGGTTCAAGGCTTCCTCAGACTGCCAAAGGGCTTTATGGTACACACATAAAAGATTAAGAACCTTTGTTAGAGAATGTGGTATGGGAGAAGGAAAAAAAGAACAAGAAGG
This sequence comes from Sminthopsis crassicaudata, assembly GCF_048593235.1. NCBI lineage: Eukaryota > Metazoa > Chordata > Mammalia > Dasyuromorphia > Dasyuridae > Sminthopsis > Sminthopsis crassicaudata. Next base: position 326,470,909 of record NC_133620.1, read on the forward strand.
ATGGAACACAACGTGTTGCTGTTATTTATAATGTTTTGTTAAACCAAGGTGAAAAGTAAGATTAAGTAATTTAAGTGATTTCTTTGTGAGCAATTGAGTTATAATTTATTAAAACTTTGTGGGTCAAATTGTTATAATTTTATTAAAATGAAAGGGTCTTTGTTAACTTTGATAAATACTATTTTATCCAAATTGGGTTTGAATTGTCTTACATGGAGCATTAACTGATTTTAATAAGCATTTCATTCTATTACATTGCATTTTAGTTTACACTTTAGTGAGATGGATGTTTGTTATATATTCTCATTTAAAAAGTATCTTTAAAATTGTTAATCTCAGTGTCTTATTTTGCTTTTAGTATGAAATAATTATATCCATAAAAATGGTTTTATTTTGACCATCCTTATTCAGTTCTTTCATTCCTGTAGTTTCAACTGTCATCTCTTTATAGCTGATTCCTTAGATCAAAATGTCTAAAATTACTTTTACCTTTAAACTGCTACTTCTAACTTTTACCAATTCTGTGATACATTATCCTGTTCCTCTCTTATTGGAACCTTGATTTTACTTTTTGCTTCCACTCTCTGTTATATCCAGTCAATTATCAAGTCCTTTAGAGTCTTTCTCTGCAAAGTATTTAACATCTATCTTCTCCTTTATGGTTTTAGTGCCTAGCCTTAATCACTGAATGGCTAGTTGCCTCAAACTGAGACCTGTTAAAAGCCATAGCTTAAAATGTTCAAGGTCTCCTGATGCATCCAGGGCCATCTCTAGTCCTGATCTTATATCCGACCACAGGATGCAAATGACTTCAAAGGAGAAAGTGACTTTGCACAGCCTTTTCTCACCCAAATCCAATTCACTTGCTTGTGTAAATGTGTGACATCACTTCCCTGATGACATGGACATCAGGGACAAAGGACAAACTACAACAATTGTCACTACTTTTAGATAGCCTCCAGAGCTACTGCAACAGGACTTTCCTGACTCTGCTTTTTCACTTCTATAAAAATTATTTTTTTTACAAGCATTTATTGTCTTTCCCTCCTAAGGTGAACTTGAATGTACCAAAAAACAAAATTTGTTTTCATTGAACAATTTTTTAAAAAAGGAAGACATGATGTGTGTGTGTGTGTGTGTGTGTGTGTGTGTGTGTGTGTGTGTGTGTAGTTCAGCAAAACAGATTCCCATAGTGGTGACATCCAAAAATGTCTGTTTCTTGTTTTGCATTTTATTATATAATTTATCTGTCAAGATGTTAGAATGGCTCATCTTCAGTCCCCTAAAGTAGTTTATCATGGTATTGATCATATTTCTAAAAGCTTTCAAGGATTATTTTTCTTTATAGCATTGTTGTTATTATGTATAATTCCTCTGCATCAATTCATAGATATTTTACCATTATCTATTAATTTCTTTTGTAACAATAATATTCCATTATAATAGTTCACATGTTGTTTGTTTAGCTTTTCTTAAATAAGTAGGTCCCCCTTTTAATTTCCATTTTTTTAGCTATTTTTAAAAGAGCTGCTATATAAATATTGTGTGCATATGGGCATTTTCCCTCTTTTTTCATCTCTTTGGGAATATATAGTGCGAAGTTTATGGATGGGTTAAAGATATGTGCCTTTTATGTGTGGTATATAGTAGCTTATATATAGTAACTTTTTGGGCATAGTTTCTAATTGCTTCCTAGAATGGCTGGACAAGCTAACAGCTCCACTAACACTGCAGCAATGTGCCTGTTTTTCTACAGTCCCTCTAACACTTAGCATTTTCTTTTTGGGGGATCATCTTTGCTAATCTGAAGGATGTGAAGTAGAACCTCAAAAGTGCTTTAATTTCATTTTCTCTAATTATTATTAATTATGCATTTTTTTCATATAGTTGTTGATAAACTTAGATTTCTTCATTTGAAAGCTGCCTGTTAATTTCCTTTTGACCATTAGTTTATTGGAAATGGCTCTTGTTCTCATAAATTGTAATACAAGTAAGTCATGATTATATTGATGGTTGTTAATCAATAAGAAAGTTTAAATTATGTTAAATATATCCTGTTTAAAGTAGCAGGAAATGTGTGATATAATTGTGCCTTTTTATTCTCATTGCTTAGCAAAAATACCTGACATATAGTAGGTACTTAATAAATATTTATTTATTTGATTTTAAAATTGTTAAAGTAAAAAAAAAAAAAAAAGTATACCTCTTTGGTAAGTTTCAGTTATCTAAAAAATTCACCTAATGTGGAATTTTCCAATCTCAAAAAAATGCTACCTAATTGTCATTAGTAAAGTTGATTAAAAGAAATTGGACTTGAAATATTCAACATCTAATCCCATTTGAGAATGAGTGCTGAATTTTAGGAATATTTTTACAGACCTTCTTAGTATCCCTTTTTGCCCTCTCCTTATTTAACTCTTTTTTTCTCCCATTGGAAAAGTAAAATGATTTAAATAAAATAGTAGTTTTCTACAATGGATGATCTTGTGCCCTGAACATATCTTTTTATCCTTTTTTTTTTTCTCTAGGAGGAAACAAAACAGCTCCAGACTCTGCAGAAAGCAAGTACCCAATCTGATTCAAGGGAAGACGAAGTTTCTCCTCCACCTCCCAATCCTGTGGTTAAGGGTCGGAGGCGAAGGGGGGCTATCAGTGCAGAGGTGTATACCGAGGAAGATGCTGCATCATATGTTAGAAAGGTAATTCTGTTTGTGGCCATCCATATCTGAGTCTATTTTGTTTCAGACCTTGAGATCAATGACAGACTAGCAAACTTAGAACCACACACACACACACACACTTTCTCTTCTCTCTCTCTCTCTCTCTCTCTCTCTCTCTCTCTCTCTCTCTCTCTCTCTCACCTCAAGGCTCAAAATGGATAACTTACTTTGATTAAGTAAGTACGTAAGTTTCTCTCACAACAGTTTGCTGTAAAATCTTGTCTTCAGATTTCTCAGGTTGCCAATAAAAGGTTACAAATAACTCAGTATTTTTATGCCATTGGTTACACTTGGGATTTGAATCTTTTCCTACTCTAAAGCATATTGTGTTACAGAAGAGGAAAGTTGGTACTCCTTGCTTTTGTTAGATTAAAATCATATTTAAAGCTGAAAGGTACATTAGAAGTCATCTAGTCTGTCTAACCTCTTCATTTTGCAGATAGGCACAATGCAATTTAGAGAGTTTTTTTGACTTGTCAAGATGGCACAGATAGTAAATGACAGGCAAGATTTGAATTTAGACCCTCTGCATGTCTCATAATTGGTAACCCTTTCTTCTGAATCTGGTCCAGTGTCCTTCTCTAGACTTCCCTTTAGTCAGTTCATCTTACTCTCCCTAAAGGATCAATGCCATGCCTACTTTTAAAAAATGACTTTTCCTTACTTAGAGATTCCTAACTATCAGCACTGTTAGCATTGTCAACTTTCAAAAAGTAGTTTGAGGTACATATTCCTCGTACACTTTTTCCTCTGAGGCAAATTAAATTACTTACTCAGAGTCACATAGCCATAAGTATCCACCTAGCTGCGCCTTCTGGCATATCTTGCATGGACACATTGTTTGTTTGAGAGTATAACTATATTTTATTTTTTTTTATTATTGCTTTTTATTTACAAAACATATGCATGGATATTTTTTCAACATTGACCCTTGCAAAACCACTTATTCCAAATTTTCCTTTCCTTCCCCTCACCCCCTCCTCAGATGGCAGGTAGTCCATTACATGTTAAGTATGTTAAAATATATGTTAAATCCAATGTATGTATATATATTTATACAGTTATCTTGCTGCACAAGAAAAATTGGACCTAGAAAGAAAGAAAAAAACCTGAGAAGGAAAACAAAAATGCAAGCACACAATAACATAAAGAGTGAAAATGCTGACATATTGTTTATTAAGTTTAAGCTGGATTAAATGGATTAATCATTAGCCTTTGTTATTTACTGTGAGAATCACAATTGTTGGAAGACTATCATAATAAATGCTTGAAAGAGTGGTGTCTCAGTGTTAATAGGTTAGTTTAGTATTAAGTTGGTATACAGATTACAAAATATATACTTTTTTTTTTTTTTTTTTTAAAGCAATTGTGACATTGGATCTTGTAAAAATTTTTTCTAGGTTATTCCAAAAGATTACAAGACTATGGCTGCTTTAGCCAAAGCCATTGAGAAGAATGTATTGTTCTCACATCTTGATGACAACGAGAGAAGGTAGATTTTGCTTTGCCTGGCAGTGTTAGTATTCAATTTAAAATAACAAGCATTTAATAAACACCAGGCACCATAAAAGAGCTTACTTTCAGTTGGGGGTGGGGAGTGGGGAGAATGGCATTTACAAATACAAAGTAATTTTTGGAGTGGGGAAATCACATTTTTAATATGAAAGACAGTTTAGTAGCAATGTAACGGAGTTCCAGACAGTAAGATGGATGGATGAGAAAGAATAGGCTAGAGATACCAATGGAGGAATGAGATTGATTTTGATAGTAGGAAAGATAATACATCCAAATCATAGTCCTGCCTGACAGTCAAGAGTAGGAATTGATATCCTGGGGCTAAGCTGGTTGTAAAATGATAAAGCATTTTTGAGGTACTCTCACCCAGGTCATTTTTACTCTCAAGTGCCTTGTATTGTTGAATAGATTATTTTCCCTGAGGTGTCTGGGCAAGGTCTTTTTTCTTGGACCAGTATGATTTTGTCATTTCTTTAGGTAAATTGCCCGAATTATTTTTTGTAGTTAAAATTTTTAGAAATGGGCTAACTGTTAACATAGAACTTAACATCCCTTTGATGGCAGCCTAGCCTAAAATAGCCAGAAACTCTAATCCTAATCTCTTTATTCAAGTTTGCATAACCTTAGATAGAAGCATATTTTAAAATATAACATTAAAAGTATTTTTCTCCATTGCAGTGATATTTTTGATGCCATGTTCCCAGCCTCCTTTATTGCTGGAGAGACTGTAATTCAACAAGGTAAGGACCATCATTTATTTGCATGACTATTAATTAATTTATTTATTTAGCTTTTTTTTTTTTTTTTAATTGAGGCATTTTATTTACAAAGCATATGCATGAATAATTTTTCCAATATTGACCCTTGCAAAACCTTTTGTTCCAAATTTTCCCCTCTTCCCCCCTATCCCTTTCTCTAGCTGGCAGGTAGTCCAATACATGTTAAATATGTTGAAATACATGTTGAATCCATTATATGTATACATATTTATAGTTATCTTGCTGCACAAGAAAAACCAGATCAAGAAGGAAGAAAAAGATAAACTGAGAAAGAAAACAAAATGCAAGTAAATAACAACAGAGAGAGTGAGAATGCTATGTTGTGTTCTCTGTTCCCATGGTTCTCTCTCTGGTGTAAATGACTTTCTTCATCAATGAACAAGTGGAACTGGTTTGAATCATCTCAATATTGAAGAGAGCCACGTCCTTCAGAATTGATCATCGTATAGTCTTCTTGTTGCCGTGTATAATGATCTCCTGATTCTGCTCATTTCATTTAGCTTGAGTTCATGTAGGTCTCTCCAAGGCTCTCTGAAATCATCCTGCTGGCCATTTCTTACAGAACAATAGCATTCCATACACTGTAATTTATTCAGCCATTCTCCAATTGATGGGCATTCATTCAATTTCAGGATTCTTGTCAATACAAAGAGGTCTGCCACAAACATTTTGCACATGTGGGTTCCTTTCCCTCTTTTAAGATCTCTTTGGGATATAATCCCAGTAGAAACACTGCTGGATCAAAGAGTATGTGCAGTTTGGTAACTTTTTGAGCATACTTCCATACTACTCTCCCAAAATGGTTGGATCTGTGCACAGTTCCACTAACAATGTATCAGTGGCATGACTTTTTTTAACCAAAAAAAAAAAAAAAAAAAATCTTAAGTTGTGTGTGCGTTTTTTTTTTTTTTTTTTTTTTTTTTTAATTATTCTACTTCTCATGTTTTTGGTGATTTTTCTCTTTGGACTAAGCAGTCAATATTTATTAAGCACTTGCTCTCTCCCATAATTCAAAGACAAAAATAAATAGTTCCTTCCAACAGGAACCTTACTTATACTTTTATATTTTAATAATTGATAATGTGTATCTGTGTGTATATATACCCAAAATATATAAAAGAAAATACAAGGTAATTTTTGAGGAGAGTGTGGTTTTAAGACTTAGAGGAAAAAATTTAATGTAGGAGATTGGCACTTGAATAAACTTTGAGGGAAATGAGGTTTTATAAGAGGCACAGGGAGTGTTTTACTGGCATATGGGATATCCTTTGCAAATATATATGTAGATGAGAAATCATGTAGATGAGATCATCAAGAAGGCTAGTTGGACTTATCACAGTGAGTGAAGAGGAGTCTTGTGTAATAAGTGCAAAACTAAATTGAGTTTAGATTGTGCAAATCTTTAAATGTCAAGTAGAGGAGTTTGTATTTGATTCTGTGGATAATGAGGAGCCACTAGAATTTGTAGATATGGTTAATCATAAATCAAAGGAAGTGACATGGTTACTCTATCATGCATTAGATTAGGTGCTACAGATACAAAAAAAAAAAATGAAACTTCTCAAGAAGTTTGTTATTTTTAGGCAACATGTAAGTAATAATAAATAAATACCAAATATGGAATGTTTTGTCTAAAGTATGGACAAGAAGGCACTTTGGCCAGAAATTAAGGAAGTAAGGTGTAATGAAACTAGAAAAACAGTTTGGGACCAGGTTGGGAAGCATTTGAAAAACCAAACAATCATAGAAGCACAGAATTTGAGAGTTGGAAGGGACTTCATTTAGTCCAGGCCAATATGAAAAGGAATCCCCTTCTGTGATTTACCCAACAGAAATTTAGTCTCTTCTTGAAGAATTCCAAGGAGAGAAAATCAAGCACTTCTCAGGGCAACCCATTTTGCTTTTGGACAATTCTTAATTGTTAGCAAACTTCCTGACAAGCCTGCATTGGCCTCTTTGCAATTTCCACATGTTCCTCGTTCTGACCTTTGAGGCAAAAAAGAACAAGTCTAATCCTTTTTCTATGTGATAGCTCTTCACATGCTTAAAGACAGGTGTCATGTCACCACATAGCCCTGAGTTTTCTCTTTACCTGATTCTAATACAAAATAGACTCAAGATTCTTATCATCCTAGTTGTTCCCACGGTATACTCTCCAGATTAAGTCATGATGCCAGAACTGAATGTAATATTCTAGATGAGGTCTGACCAGTTGACTCCAAGAGGACTTCCTGAGATCTCCAAGAATCTTCAACATGGCATTAGCTTTTTTTGGTTATGACGGTTGCAGTAGTCCAGGGAAGGATCTGATATAAATGATGACCATCAAAGTGGAAAAAAGGAAATGAATATGAGATCTTTTTTAAAGATTCAATAAGACTTGACACTTTATTGGATATGAATGGTGAAAGAAAGTAAAGAATTTGAAGATAACTTGGGGCTTTTTAATCTTGAGTGATTTCAAAGCTGATAATGTCCATGACAGAAATAAAGTTAAAATTTAAAAGAGGGATGATGAATTTAGGAAGGAACAAATTATGGTGCAAACATGATAAATTTGAGATACCTTTGGAACATCTAGTTTAAAATGTCCAAAAGGCAGTGGGTAATGTGAGATGAGACTCTCTAGAGAGAGTGTAGCTAGATATGTATAACTGAGAAATCATCTGTGTAGAGATGCTAATTGAACTCCTGAGAACTTATGAGGTCAAGAGAGAGGATAAAGAAAAGGGGACTGTATGTAGTTTTGGAGTATATTGACACAAGAAAAGTAAGAATGGTTCAGCAAGGAAGGCATTTTAAAAAAAAACTTTCAAACAGGTAGGAGGAGAAAAAACAAGAAAGGAGATAGTATCCAAGAAGTCAGAGTATTTAACATGCCACGTGTTGTGGAGGTCAAAAAAAATTGAGTAAATTTGTGCCTCTTAAGGAATTTTCTCAAAGGACTGATGTCTCTACAGCATTTAACACTCTACAGTTGTCCCATTTATGAATTTTTTTTCCTATATATTTCATAAATATGTTTTTTTCTGAAATAGTTTTAATGCGATTTTCTTTCTTTTAGGTGATGAAGGGGATAACTTCTATGTGATTGATCAAGGAGAGATGGATGTAAGATATAAAAATATTTTTAAGTCACAAATGTAATGCTATTGTCTTCCAGCAGTAGGAAATATTATTACTAATGGCCAAACAAATAGGTATTTTGTTCTGTTTCAGAAGTAAGTAAAACCAATATTCATTCATACTCTTTTTTGAATGTTTGATGAGCAAGGTAAGCTTTTTGGAGAATTGGGTGGTGATGCTAATTATTTGTGTTTTGTAATTAAATACTGGTTTTGAATTCTTCTCTAGGTTAATTTTTTTGTTCTCCTACCCTGCACCTACAGATGTTCTTTATTAGATAAATAAAATACATAGCTAATTATATTCAGTGTAAACTGAGGTGTTCTTTTCTCTGATTTCTAAATATTTATGTATTTGATATCCTGAAATAAAAGTACAGGATCCCAAACATTTGAAAATAGCTGATTTTTGTTCTATGTACATATTTATCTAAAAACAATGTAATCGTATCTTTTGGCTTTTTAGGTCTATGTCAACAATGAGTGGGCAACCAGTGTTGGAGAAGGAGGGAGCTTTGGAGAACTTGCCTTGATTTATGGAACTCCTAGAGCAGCAACTGTCAAAGCCAAGACAAATGTAAAATTATGGGGCATTGACCGAGACAGCTACAGAAGAATCCTTATGGTAAAAAATTGTCTAGAGTTCTCATTTGTTTGTAATTTCACAGGGTAGTATTAGGATATTTCTTGTGGCCATGTCTGGTCGTTAACTTAAGATCTGAATACCTCTGTCCTGTGCCACTTGTTATTGTTTATAGAGCTATGTGTAGGAAATCTTTGCAGTTACCTAGATGTTTTCAAAAAACCTTAAAGACTGTTCAGTATTCAGTGCATTTTTAAAAATCACTTACTGAATCATTTTTCTGTACGAAGCTTCATTTTTGTTTTTTCATAGCACTGAGTAGCAATTAGACATTTACATTGAATTTCAATTTTTCTTTCCTTTTGTAGGGAAGCACATTGAGAAAGCGGAAGATGTATGAAGAATTCCTTAGCAAAGTTTCTATTTTAGGTGAGTTGGTGGACTGTGAATATTGAAATTAATTTATTGAACTGTTAATTATGCTTTGTTATAGGAGTTGTTGCCATAATTATCATTTTTTTGTTGTCATAATTGTCATTGACATTTTCATCTTGAGTGCTTTAGAAGCATCCCTTTACTAATTATTGTGATATGTGGAGTTTCCATCTTATAGAAGTCTCTGATTACTTAAAAAACAGTAATTTTATAATTTACCAGTTTTCTTTCCAGCAAATTTTTTTAATGTTTAACATTTTTATTTAAAGTTTTGAGTTCCAAATTCTATTCTTTTCCCTTTTCTTTCCCTAATCCCTCCTTGAGTCAGTAAAAAATCATATACAGGTTATACACATGCAATGTAAAACATTTCTATACTAGTCATTTTGTACAAGAAGACTTGACTAAAAGAAAAAAAAATGAAAGAAATTGAAAACATGCTTTCATCTGTATTCAAGCAATATCACTTCTTTTAATGGAGTTATAAGAAAGGATTGTTTTTAAGACTTTAAGGGGGCAGCTAGATACTAGCACAGTGGGTAGAGCACCAGCCCTGAAGTCAGGAGGACCTGAGTTCAAATTAGGCCTCAAACACTTAATCCTTTCTAGCTGTGTGACCCTGGACAAGTCACTTAACCCCAATTATCTCAGGCCCCCCCCCAAAAAAAAAAGGTATCAAGATTTTACTTAAAGAAACATGATATGCATATAAGACACATGAATCTTGTTGCTGGAGGCAAATCTTTACAGGGGAATTGGCAAAAGTTGGATTAGATTTTATGTCATTTGATGTTTTACAATGAATTGAACCTATAAAATAATTAGTAATAATATTAGTTATTTTGGGTCCTGTGCTTATTAAGTATGTATTCACAGCTGGATTGCACAACTGCTTTTAACTGAGCCTTTGGATGTATCTGAAATTAGTTAGGGGCAAATAAATTCCTGAAGTGTAGATCTAAGGGCTGAAAATACTTTGTGATTCAGTGATGCCATCAAATAATACAAAGGAACCTTTTTTTATTTTGTCTTTCAGAGTCTCTGGACAAATGGGAACGTCTCACAGTAGCTGATGCATTGGAACCTGTTCAGTTTGAAGATGGGCAGAAGATTGTAGTGCAAGGAGAACCAGGAGATGAATTCTTCATTATCTTAGAGGTAAGTAAAGGTTATTTACAAAGGAGAAGAAACTTAAAAACTTAGAAACTTTTACAAATATTTAAACTAGGAAAATAACATGTGAAAATCTGAACCACTAGTATTGATAGAAATCTGAAGATACCTGCTGGAATATCATGATATCCATACCTTTTGGGCGCTATTTTGTTTGGTGCCCTGGCTAAAAGCTGTTGCTTAGATGAATTCAGTTACTGAGACAAAATTGCAGTCAAGGGTTACTCTAGACAGTGAAGGAAGAGATAAACTCTCAGACTCACCCTGATTAATTGACATGCCAGTTAAACAGAGCTCTGTCATTGAACATATTTTGTGAATAAACTAATAAGTACACTCTGAATGTCACTGTATATGTCAGTATTGTTTGTGTGGTAAGTCATAATGAAGAAATGGATTTCAGGATATTTTCTAGAAGACTTTGATTTGTACTTTCATGAAATTGTGGAGAAAAGGAACACAACACTTAGATCCAAGGGTTTTTTTTTTAGAAACCTCTATATCACTGGTTCTATTATAGCTTGCTGGAAGGAACACTGCCATAAGAGGGCAGTAAAGGCAAAGAAATTAAAAAAAAAAAAAAACTCATGTTTTTTTTTCACATTAAAAACTGGTAGATTTGAAATGATCGGATGTTATATTTTGCTGAGATTCTGAAATTGTACAAATAGACTAAAAGAATTTTCCAATTGTAATCTTGATAAAAATGTGCTGGTTTTATTGTAGGGTTCAGCTGCTGTGCTACAGCGTAGGTCGGAGAATGAAGAATTTGTTGAAGTAGGACGATTGGGGCCCTCTGATTATTTTGGTATGCAATTAGTTCATAGTCCACCTATACTTAAACTTTTCATGAGAAATTGTAATATTTCATTGGGACTTTTCTTCTCTATGTCTTCAAGAAGAGCAGCTTTTGCTGTAGCTTTTTTTTTTTTTTTTTTTTTTTGGAGGGGGGAGACATTTTTAGGAAAGTGGTATAAGATTTCTAATACAGGCCTATCATTGCCTTTTGTTCCTTTTTTTTTTTTTTTTTTTTTAATGTGCTCTAATAAATGATTGAAATATGTTCATTGGTATCTAGTTGTTATAGTGGATAGAGAGCTAGACCTGAAGTGAAGAAGACCTAGGTTTAGATCTGGCTACAGATATTTCCTAGATATGTGACTCTGGGCAAGTCACTTAACCTCTGCCTCACTATCTATCCTCAGCTGAAAATGGGGATAAAAATAGCATCCATCTCACAAGTTTGTGGTGAGGATCAAATGAGATAATAGTTATAAAAAGCCCTTTGCAAAGTGCCTGGTGCACTGTAGGCACCATATAAATGCGTATTACCTCCCTTTCTCTATCTGATTATTCTGTTTCTTGGCTGTAATCAGTAGAGAGTTTGGGTGACTTAGCTGGCTTTGGAGCCCAAAAAATATCCGTTTAAACCCATCTTCAACACATATTAATTGTATCAGTCTGAGCACTGACCCTAAAAATTACAGAGAAGGTTCTATATCCCGTATTGCTGGAAGCTCCCTAAGTTAATGAAATCATAGATTCAATCCCTAGTCCTATTTATCAGAAATCTCCTAGGAAAAGAATTCTTATCAGGGACTCTTTATCATAATATTTTCAGGTACATAAAATATGTAGGCTTTATGAAAGAAACCAAATGTATATAAATTTAGTTGTCTTTAAAGAATATTATGGGGAAAAAAGAGTAAGTTATGGACCTAGTTTAAGAACCTTGGCCTTGAAGCAGCTAGGTGGCGCAGTGGATAGAGCACCAGCCCTGAATTCAAGGAGGACCCAGTTCAAATTTGGCCTCAGACACTTAGCACTTCCTAGCTGTGTGACTCTAGGCAAGTCACTTAATCCCAATTGCCTCAGGAAAAAAATCAAAACAACAACAAAAAAAACTCCTGGCCTAGAAAAATGCTAATGTTCAAAGTGGTTATATTAGCCTGCTCTTATTTTCTCTTTTCTTCCTTCCAGGTGAAATTGCACTTTTGATGAATCGTCCACGAGCTGCCACAGTGGTTGCTCGTGGCCCCTTGAAATGTGTTAAACTGGACCGACCCCGATTTGAACGTGTTCTCGGCCCCTGCTCAGACATCCTCAAACGCAACATCCAGCAGTACAACAGCTTTGTGTCACTGTCTGTCTGAAATGTGGCTCCCCCTGCTTGAGCCCATGCTTCACCAGTCCTTTTCCTCATTTGCAGCACCACGTGGCCATTGTCATTGTGGCTTCCTGTCTGTTTATATAAAAAAAAGAAAAAAGTTGCTTTCATTGCACCATTTTTAATTTGGAGCATTAGTTAAAGTGCTCTGTGTCCAGTTTAATAAATAGAGTTATATGGAGACTTTGCTGTTACTGCTTCTCTTTGTGCAGTGTTAGTGTCCCAGCTTTTGGCAGTGAGTGCCATGCTTTTTGGTGATCCTCACCACCAAATAAATTGCCATAGAGTAAGACTATAACAGTGGAAAAATGTTAAAAAATGAAACATCCTTTTCCAATTATTGTAAGCATATTTTAGACTGTGGTTATCTGCTGTTTTTTGTCAAAAAACATCTCTGAAGTTTAAAAAATGCATGGGTACTCTTTAATTCTCAGTGCAGTGGAGAGGCGTTTGCTTTAGTCAAATGATGTTTAGAGATAGCAAGAAATGTGTCCATTGTCTGTTGGTTTTCTAATGACTTACCATGGTTGCTTCTTAAAAACCTCCAGATTCTTTGGTTGTCATGTTTAATTGCTTGCTTCTGCTCACTCTAGATATTGATGTAACTTCCCTAATTCATAAAAGAAGCTTTTCTGCTTGATATATATCCATCTGCCATTATCTACTTTTCAGCCTGATTCCAAATGTTAGAAACAAAAATTGGACTAATATTAAATGATATTTGTCCAATGATTGTAGATTGTAGAATGAATCCTCTATTTACCCAATTAGTGCCAAATATTAAATGTCAGGCATTGGATTCAGTACAAGAATTTGAGATAAATTTTCTGTTTTCGCCTTGTAGACTTTGCTTCTTGTATGTTCTTCCTTTGATTTCTGTATAAGTTTCTCTGCCTGATTCCAGAAGATTGGTTTGACTGGGAGTGTATACACGTGGAAAACGTGTCACCATGGATTAATGGAGGTGCTGTGGCTAATGTGGGAACTATGAGGTGAATCAAGTGTGGTGTCAGGTACCTTTTCCTATCCCTAAAAATGCTTATGATTTAATTTTCTTCTGTGTTAACCAGAAGTTATGCTGGGTTGGGAGTATGTGTGTTTATTTTTAAGTTTATGTAGAATGCCATGTCAGGCTTCCTTTTCCTTTCAACCTAAAGTTCTAGGACAATTTTTACTTTAAGTAAAATGTCTCTGAATCTTTAATATATTTCAATATTTACTGGCTTTGTGTTATATTATTCTAAGTATGTCAGTGATTCTATTTTTTTTTTAAACAAAATTTCAGTTTCATAATGTAAACAATTTTGTTAGGTTTCATTTTCATTGTAATCTTATAGAGGAAAATTATACCTGGGAGTGAAAGACAAGCATTTTTGTGTTTGTTATGTAACAGACTTAATAATGCTTTCTGTTTTTTCCTGGGTATTTACATTGGTCATGGTGTATTTTATTCTGAGATTTAAATGGTTTTCAAATCCTAAGGCATGAATGCCTTGGGAAGGTTAAAAAAAAAAAAATCACCGTGTATAAATATTTGTTTTTGGAAAGAATATGTTGAGTGAAGTTTCTTGTACTTACTTTCATATATAAGTATCTTTTTTTTCCAATTTAAAAAATTATTTTTTTTTATCTAAGTCTATCTTCTTACATTAGTTACTGTAAAAACTGATCCTTATTAATGTCAGAAATGTACTTAAACGAGTTTAGAATGCCACAGAAATGCATACTTCCAGTATATATTTATATAGATCTATATACATGTAGCTATACCTATTTAGATAAATATAATAATGCTTGCATTCTAATTAAATTTCCTTGCTGAGTCTTTTAACTAGCGGTTTTTACTCCCTTTTGTAGCTTTACCTAAAAGATTTTAAGATAAGCTAAGTCTAGGTTAAACATTAATCAGTGCTAGCTTTACCATTGTATGAAGTTTAAAATATATGTGAGAAACCACAATTGGCATAGTTGCTGTAACTAACATACAGGACTTTAGAACTCATTTTTTCAAAAGCTCCATTTAGTTACATCCCTAGAAAATAACCAGTAGATGACCAGCGGACCATTTTTATATTGTTATCAGGCTGTATACTGTATATCCTAATATATTCTATTGCTTTTGTTAAAGATTGCCCTAATAGTAGATAAAGCAAATAAAAAATGATTTAAACCCCTTCAATAATAATCTATCTCAGCAAACAGAAATGATTATAATTAGGAATTAATTAGTGCAGAACTATGTTAATATACTAAAAAGACTTCCAGGAAGACCCATTTCAGTCTTTACCAACCAAAGAATGGATCAGAAATATATTTTGATGATAAATTTGCTGCAGGAGAGTACTGTGTCTGTCAGTCTTGGCAGACTACATTAATCATAGCATCTTAAAGCTGGAAGAGACCTCCAGAGCAAAAACTTTTTTTTTTCTACTCTGAAGACAGAAAGTTAATACCTTTGAGCTTTTTTCCTAGACTTTATAGAAGAACAAGAAAACCAAAACAGTAGTTTCTGAGTCAGCTTATTAATTTGGTATAAAGCTTGACATATTGCTTAGCTTTATATTTAATTCCACATTAGCTTTGCTTCCAGTTGGTCAGTCCTCAAGATGTTTGACCATAGGCAGAAAGAAGACTTCTAGCTTGTTAATACATACAGCAGTTTAGTTCATGTGAATATATTTATCCTCACATGTAATGAAACTTAAGTCTAGTATATTCAGATGTTGTCAAAAAACTTCCCCCCCCCCCATTTATGTTGCTTTCCAAGGCAAACAGCTTATACATGTTCAGTATTGTTTTGGGGGCCATGGACAAAATAGATACAGCCAAAAGAGAATCCAACTCAACAGCAGTTCCTTTGGGTGGATCCTTAGTTATTTGTGCCCTTTGCCAAAGCAGAGCACTAAAATAAATGATAGCTCAAATTGGAGGTTGTCTTCTCCAGGGCAGAGTCTGTGTCTTACTCCTTTTTGTATCCCCCATGGTGCCTTGCATATAATAAGAGCTCAGTAAATATTTATTGAATTTTCACCAATATCATGTTGCTACAATTTTTCTTGACATGACTTTGTGATTTTAAAATGAATTTTAAAAATACAACATTTTTACCCCAAAATGTAAATTCATAGCTAAAAGTGCTGTTTTCTTCCATTTATTCCCAGTATTGTGTCATATATAGAGTAACCTCAGAGTCTGAAAGGCCTGGATATGTCCCACCTCTGATAAATATTGCCTATGTGCCCCTCAGTAAGTCTCTAAGACTATAAATTATAGTGCAATTGCTTATTTGCATTGAGTTCCTTAATGAAATCACAGGTCTGGACCAAAATTTTTTTCCCCAGTATATTTCTAAATGAATAAAAGTGACATTGAGGAATGCATGTTTAGGTAGTTCTTTATTATGCCTCCCCAAACTCCCAAAACAAGTCATAAAAACTTGGAGTCTGTAGGCCTTGAGGGTAAGAAAGGTGACTTGGGCTTTTTTCCCCCTCCTAGTTCATGGGATATTTTCCATGATAGCTAGCTCTGATATGCATGCATTCTAATGTTGTTTTCTTGACTTCAGTTCTGTGACCTCATCCTCAGCCAACCCTAAAATTCAACCAAATGCAGCTCTGTTCATTTTATAAAACAGTTCCTGCCTGTGCAATTTTAATAGAAAGTATAAAACAGCTTTCAGAGTTAAGAAAGAAACAAAAAACTACCACTAGATGGAGAACCTTATTTTTGTTACTATTTTTGTTTCTAAAGCTCATTTGAACTTGTTTTATCCTTCAACCTGACATTTAGAGAAAGCTTCAACTAATTCTCATTCTCTCCCTCTACACAGTTCTATTTGGTATTCGGTTTTTTGGCAGTAAGACCATTATTTAGAGAAGTTTTGTTAATTCACTCAAAATGAGCATGTTGGCAGTTCTAAGAATAGCAGTTTGGGTTTTCTGGTATTTTTGATGAATGAAAACAAAGCCCACCTCTCCCTTTGAATTTTGGTCAGAAAGAATGAATATTGGAATACCAGGTTGAAGAAAAAGTGGTTTGGTATCCTGCACAGCCAAATTTAAATTCTTAGCTCAACTTATCATTTCTTGGACTAAGTTAGTAGTCAAATGTTTCCAGTTGAATTTTGTGAGTCAAAAAGGAGAAAGGGGGAAATTCAGGATAGGGGAAAAGAAGAATTTAAAAATGTTAGCTATTAAGATTATTGTCCTGCCTCAGTTCTGCCCCATTTCTCACCTTGTAGAGGCAACAAGCTTCCTTCTGGTGCTTCAAAACTAGCCAAATTTGTTTGTGACTGTTTGTGTATTTGTAGCAGTTAAGTGACTCATTTTAAGACTGGAATTGGGCTGTGCTAGTCTGAAGTTCTACCACTGTGACCCCTTCGTTGATTAATAGCTTTTGTCCTTTGAACCTGAACCTTTCCTAAGCCTACTTTGTAGCACTCTTTCTGATCGTCCCATTTCCTACAGGATATAGATGAGATAAATAGGAATAATGGCTAATGAACTAGGAAAGCTTGTGCAGAATAATAGTATCTCAAATTCTCAGAATCATGTTATTTTGTAATTAATGTGGCTAAAAAGCTAAAAGAAAGTTTGACAAATAGCGTGAAGCAGTATTGATTGACTTGTGACAGACTCCTAAGTTGTATGTGTAGGAGAAATACCCCCCCCACACACACACACACCTTATTTTGGCAATTGAAGTTAATGGTTCACCCTAGGAAAATTGTGACACTCCTCAAAAAGAATTCATCTTTAGAGTTTTCCCTCAGCTCCACTTCAGGACTCACATGGAAAAAACCCTTTGTGCTTCTGGAATCATCTCTATCCCACTTTCTTAATAGGCTGTCAAAACAGGAAAAGAATTTGTTAGTCTCATTTGTCAACTGATGAGGCTTTTAGGATAGATATCAATGTGGCATTTCAATTAAGCAATTGCATTTTAAGTCTTTATTTCTGGAATTAACTAACCTGTGTTAAAGAATTTCACTCTTCAGCAAGTGGGAAGAGAGGTATTTAGAAAATGACCCTATGCCTATTTGTGTAGTAGACTCTGAATATAAACCCAATTTAAACTATTAGGGTATGGGGCGGGGGAAGATTAGTCTCTCTGAGAAGGATTTTAGGGACTAACCCAGCCATGGTTAATGAAAGTCATCTGGGAGCTGCTAGGGGCATAGGAACACATCCATTGTTGTCTTCTAGCAGACTTAACCTTTCCTTGTTTGTTCCCAGGTTAGCTTTCTTCCTTTTCTGTCCCAAGGCCCTCATATATACATATTTTGTCTTATGGAATATTTGACATTAAATACTAGCTAAAAATAATGTGTTTTTCCCTTTTCTGATGTCCAGGAAGACTTAATGTATTTTAAACCTACCTCACAGGGTTGTTGTGAGGTTAAATGTATGTAATGCTATTTGCAAACTTTAAAGCTCTCTATAACTGTTGTTATCTCTGCCTCTGCTAACAAAGCTTCTGATAAAGTGTGTCTTTGGAATGCATTGAGAGGTATCACTGTATTTCAATTGAGTTCTAAAGGTGGGAAGGGGGGGGTAAGGTGGGGTTCAGTGGGGGTGGGGATGGTGATGGTAAAGAACCTCACTTATTACAGTTGGATGACTCCATTTTCCCAACTTTTTATTTTAGCCTGCATTAGGTATCCTAGGAATTATTAAAGTTGGGCAAAACATTTTTCATCATTCACAGAATCAAAACTAGAATCAGGGAGTAATTGTACACTTAATTTGTTGTCTTTTTATTCAAAGCCTCTTGTTTGCATTAATTCCTTTAACTAGGAGTCAAGTGTCAAAACTTGAAACCTCCATATGAGGATAACTAATTTAGACCCATTTCTCTACCGGGGTTCATGCTGGATGCCCAGGGATAATATTGTGAGCTTTGTGGAGTTTCCTGTTTTCTAGGGAAAATATGGCAGCAACTGCTATAAAAATATTGCTTCAAAGAATGAAGTTCAAGATCAGGAGATTTTTGTTGCTTATTGGAATCAATTGAGCTCCTGACATCTTTTCTGAGATTATGATATCTCAGCATAGACCAGCAATAGACACAATAGGTGAAATTGATGCTTCAGTCCACTGCCTATCTCCTGGGACCTTTTCTTAAATTTGATATTTCCACTTTAATCTCCAGATCCTAGCTTGCCAAATCTACTTGGTTAGAGTTTGGGTCTAAAAATTCTGATGATTCAGTGGCTACAACATTCTGTTCTCCATGAATCCCTATGCATCCTTCCACTGTCTTTAGGATGACTTGTAGCCTCCTGTCCAAGGCCAGAAGGTGGGGTTCTGTGAGGACAGGCGTTAGTTGGTCTTCTTGAAGTGATTCCCTCATCACATCACTCAATTTGTAGTCTGGATGGGCCAGCAGCCTCAGGTGCAGCAGTGTTTTCTTTTTTATCCTGAAATGACAAGGAATTATGGTGGGGGAGAGAGGGGTAAAGGGAGGGAAACAAACAAAAAAAACATTTTTAAACTATCTTCATTAGCTCATTTGCTTGGTAAATGTTCTCAGAGATACATTATGATGAAAACTAAACAAAAAACTAAGCAATTTAATAGGGACAAATGTAAAGGACCTTTGCCTGATTTGTCCTTGATCTAAAAGAACCTTTTGATCTTTTATATTGAATATTATAGATAAAAATACCAGCCAGGAGTTCTTAACTTTTTTGTTAATGTCATGGGCCTGCAGTCTGGTGAATCACACACTTATTTACTGTTTCTCAGAAAAAAGATTTTTAAATACACAAAATTAAAAAAAAAAAACAATTATATATGTGCATAAACAAATTATCAAAGCATTAAAAAAAATATGGATTTCCAAGTTAAGAATCTCAAGTGTATTTGCATGTGATAACTGCTTTATGTTAGTGACTACTAAACTCAAACCAAATTCAAAGTGGGTTTTGGTCCCCATGAACATTCCAGGATAGTTTAGTACTGACTTGGGAAGAGATGTAGAGAGGTAAAATATTGAATCCAGCTTTTACAACATTTTAATATATTATGATTGGCTCTCCCCACTTCACCAAGGCTAGGAATGTAAGGGCTGTTCACACTAACCACTAGTAGATATAGGAGCTCTGATGTCCATTTCCATTAAGGACTGCTTTGCCCTTCTTTAGTTGATAGCCCTCCATTTCTGGGGCTTCATAATATTAATAACCACCCACTGAACACAAGATACCAAATCAGCATGGTCCACCTGCTGTTTAGAACTCACAAGCTTAAGAGATATACCAGCTTCATTCATTATTCCCAGTATTTGGGATTACAGGTATGTAATCCCAATTTAAATTATTACTATTCCTATTCACAGGGTACTGAGCAGAGAGGGATCTGGGAATGGCATAGATTACTTGGTGTTCCTGGGCTTGCTTGTATTCCAGCTATCTGGCCCTGAGTTTCTCTCTTCCCTCTTGATTCACAAACAGGAACTGCTTATACTGATAAGATAGAGAGTAAAGTGAGGGTAGATGTAGTGGTATGAAGATGAAGATTGAATTTAGCAAGAAAACTTGATCAAGGATTTTGATTATTTTAAAAGTCTCAGCTGGAAATAAGGCAGTTTTGCTAGGTATATGAATAACTTAACTGAAAGGAGCTGAAGTAGCTGCATGCAGGAAGAACAATTTTATATGTGTAGTTCAAACAGAGGAAGTGTCATAGATGCAAAATAGATGTTACCTAGAGAGAAACTGGCCAGGCAAAATATGTAAAAATTTTTCTTTAATCTCACTTCAATCTTTTTGAAGAACTGAATTTAAGGGTGCTGTTTAGGACTAAAAGAAACCACACTTAGCACCTAATTTCCAAAGCTGGGAAAAGCAGTGGGCTTGTTGACATTACAAGTTTTCTTAGTGTCCTTAAACTAGGTGATTGAATTATTAAAGAGCTGCTAATAGTAAAAACAACCAAAAAAGAAACCCCACTTTATATAGTGCTCACTATGTGCCAGGCATTATACTAAGCACTATGTAAAAAGTGATGTTTCTGATCAATCACAGAAGGGAAGGGCAGGAAGGAACACTAAGTCCATTTGCTATATGCCCTGTCCAAATCTATAAGATTTGGAGGATTTCAGGTCATTTCACAATCTCATCTGGTCACCTGTTAATCGTGCTTAATTTCTTAGAGGATGAAAGAAAACTTACATGCAGCACTGGTTGAGAGGTGAAAGGATGGAGAGCTCATCATGGGAATGTCGCCCAAATCTAAGAGAAGATATTGATATGTGGGTGAATTCTGGTTTCCTTGAGAACATGATACTATGATTAAAAGTCTTTTCTCCCTCTTCCCCCACCTCCCTTCTCCATCAGCTTTTCTCCTTCCTTCCCTCTTTCCTGCCTTCCCTCTTCTCACCCTCCCCTGTTCTCTCTTCTCTTCTCCCTCTCCTTTCCTTTCTTCTTTCCCTTCCTTCTTTCCCTTCTCTTTTCTCCTTTCTCCTTTCCTTTCTCTTCCCCTTTCCTTTCTTTCTTCCCTCCCTCCATTTCTGCCTTTTCCCCTCCTTCCCTTTTCACTTCCTCCCCATTTCCTTCCCCTTCTCCTTCCCTCCCTCTCTTCTTTTGCAATCAGAGTTAAGTGAGTTGCCCAGTTTCACATAGC
Source organism: Sminthopsis crassicaudata (assembly GCF_048593235.1). NCBI lineage: Eukaryota > Metazoa > Chordata > Mammalia > Dasyuromorphia > Dasyuridae > Sminthopsis > Sminthopsis crassicaudata. Next base: position 326,492,030 of record NC_133620.1, read on the forward strand.
TAATAAGTATCTGAGGACAGATCACTTGAACTCAGATCCTAACTCAGGGCATTTTATTCACATTGCCAACTTTTCCCCAGATTTTCTAAATTGACAAGGGTAGAGGGTGAAGGGGAGCGACTAAGACATGTGACTTCTTGGTCCTTGTTTGTATTACTAATGAAAGATTGAAACATGGCTCAGGATATCCAAATGGTCAAACTGATAAGGAGACTAATCTTGAAAAGAAAGTCCCCACTGAAATTAAAAGGCAAATTTCTATTTGATTATTTATTAAAAACAACAAACCCAAGAGAATGAGAAATACAGAAATCTATGAGAGTTAAACTATAGATTTTTACAATTAAAATAGTAATTAGAAAACCATACCTATCTTTTGGGAAAATTAGATTTCATAGATTGGAGGGACAACTTGGTTCCTTTTCCAAAGAATTTGGAAGGAAAGAAGGGAATGAGGAAAGGGATAATGGGAGGAACAAGAGTTCTTTCTGAACCTGAGCTTAGGGATAGTCAAGAAACTGCCATACAGGAACTGAAATTGGATTCTAAAGTATTCTTATAAATACAATATTTTTAATATGTTTATGAGAGCATGGAATTGGTGCGAAGCTACAAAACCTTTAGTGAAGAGTAAGTAATCCTCAGGCCTTGGGCTTAGACTGCTAGGCTGCTGACTTGCAGAGGATTTTGAACAAGTCACCCAGAGGGTTGGGGTTGGAGGAAAAGCACACAAATGCTTTGTCCTTTCTTTGGTGGGACTTAACGGAATTCTCAGAATTGTTTGAAGATATACTTTGGTGTAGAAAAGGATTTTTTTTTTTTTTTTTTTTTTTTTTTTTTTTTTTTGGTGTGGGTAAGGAAGAAAACCTAGATGTCTCCTACCCTCTGGCATTATCCAGGTGAATGAGGAACCCATCATCCCCAAATTTGGTGAACATTTCATAATGATGACGGTCCATGTTTCCTATATAGAAAAGGAAAGAAATAGACCATAAGTCATTATGTCAGTTTCCTGACCTTTTATTCCTCTCATTAATGAAGAGGGGTAAATAACAGCTACAAGAACACATGGTTACAGAACTGAATCCAGCGCAATGAAATGAGACATCCTGAGACTGTTCATAAGGGCAGCAGTAGTGGCCACCCAGCTAGAATTGATCCAGAATGTAGACTATTTTTATTAAAAGCTCGAAACCTTTAGGTGCCATATAACTGACTCAATTGGACCATCTCTAGTCATCTTTATCTGTCTGGCCACTGGGCCCAGATGGCTCTGGAGGAGAAAGTGAGGCAGGTGACCTTGCCCAACCCTCTCTCACTTAAATCCAATTCACTTTCATGTCGTGGTATCACCTCCCTGATGTCATGGTCCTCTTAGAGAACAAAGAACAAACATCAACAAGGATATCCCTTCACTTGACTGAGTCATTCTATCTTTCCTAGTTTCTTCAGATAAATGAATACCAGAGTCTGCGTCAACTGACTCAAAAATCCTTGGAAAGTCAGTCTGTGGTATAGAATAAAATAAGATTCAGGTTTGTCTTATTTTTTGGCTCCTTGCCTGATGATTCTAGATCCCATGAAGGTTAACGGTATGTTTATCTTTACCATCATATACCTCTCATGTTCTTCCTTTGGAAAATGAAGGGGTCAAGCAGGCTGATGTTTATTAGCTTCAGATTTAATAATCCTACCCACTAATGTCTCCTATTTCCTCCTCTAACCCTTGAGCTTTGTGAAGAAATGGAGAAGCAACAGTAGGGAAGAAGCTTAATTTCTTTTGCTTGTAAACTTGGTTTTAAGCTACAGTTTTTAATATTTCCTATGGCTGTTGCCCTTTTTGCTTTTCAAAGTACCTTCACATTCTGTATCTCATGTTACCCTTTGAGGGTGTGGACTAAACATAATCCTGTCTCTTTCTCTCTCTAATGTATGACCCTGGACAAGTCATTTTATCCTTCTCAGCCTCAATTTCTTTCTTTCTTTTTTTATAATACTATTTTATTTTTCCAAATACATGCAAAGATAGTTTTTGACATTTACCTTTGCAAAATCTTGTGTTCTAAATTCTCCCTCTCTTCCCCACCTCTGCTCTCCAAGATAGCAAGCAATCAGGTTAAACATGTGCAATTCTTCTAAACCTATTTCTGTATTCATCATGCTGAGCAAGAAAAATCAGATCAAAAGTGAAAAAAAAACATGGGAAAGAAAAACAAAACAAAACAAAACAAAAAACAACAACAAAAGTGAAAATACAATGCTTTGATCCACATTCACTCTCCATAGTTTTCTCTCTACATGCAGGTGACTCTTTCCACCCCTAGTCTACTGGAATTGCCTTGAATCACCTCACTGTTGAAAAGAGCCAAGTCCATTACAGTTGATCACATATTCTTGCTGTTACTATGTGCAATGTTCTCTTGTTTCTGCTCACTTCATTCAGCATAAGTTAATATAAGTCTTTCCAGGCTTTTCTGAAATCAGCTTGCTCATCATTTCTTATAGAACACAAATATTCCATTAGCTTCATATAACATAACTCATTCAGTCATTCTCCAACTGATGGGCATCCACTTAATTACCAGTTCCTTGATACTACAAAAAAGTCAGCCTCAGTTGTTTTTTTTTTGAAAAAAGGGAATGATAATACCTGCCCTATCTACTTCATAGGGTTGTTGGGAACAGGTAGGACAATATTTTTAATACACTTTTAATTTGTAAACTATTATCTATACAAAACACTTTACATATTCACACATGTATATGCATATATATGCATAGAAGTGTTTCTATACTGTAAGATGCATGTTATTTGTGTTTGTATAATTGATCATTTTTTGTTACCTATTAAGAAGTCAAAGATGGCCATGTCGATGATGTTGAGGAGTCGGTTACTGCTATTATATGGATAAGTTTGCTTCACTGAGTCACAATACAGTGGATTCACCTCCCACCTAAGGAAAAGAAGAAGATCCAGGAGGCTAGGAACACAGAAATGATCCCAGAGTCCCTTCTATTTCCCCCACTTTCCATTAGATCCATTCATCCCCCTCTGAGTTTATGGGATTTCTCAGTGAAGCACAGGCTACTCAGACATAGCCAGAGTCAATCCCTAAAGACTTAGGATAAATTATTTAGGTCATTATGGATCTATTTCCTGAGAATGGATCTTGGTCTAAGATTAGAATACAGACCACATCAGTCAGAGCTAGGCTGTTAATGCAGAGACAGTAAATATGGGAGAGTGATACAAATTAAATGACCTCCTTTAGAAATAGCTGATATGGGAGGATTACAAATTGGGGAGGGAGAAGAAAGAGTCTGTAAGCACACAGATTGGCAGTAGGGATAGACACTTAACCAGGACAGGTGACTAACCAGTCTGGTCTTGAAGAATTGTCACAGTGCCTGGGACATAGTAGATATTTATTGATTGATTTGTTAAGGAGAGAAGGATGGCTCTTAGGGGTAGCTTTTGAAAGTAAGATACAATTCTAGTTATGATTCCTCCATTTGGTATCTATATATGATAAACAGGACATGGATTGTAGGATTATATGACAAGTATGTATTGAGGCCAATAGGCTAACTCTCTCCATCTACTCCAAATTCCCAACTCCTATAGCGACTTACTCCTCTTTTCTTGCCAGTGAATAAGATCGGATCCATGGGCTGGGCACAGATAGTCTTGGGGCCAGGTTGAGAGATGGCAGGAATGCTGAGAGGGAGCCCTCCAATAGGTGAGGGTTGCCACAGACAGCATATTCCGTCTTGCACATATATGGACACTTAGCAAAGAAGCACACATTGCTGGCTAGATGATGGGGGAGGAGAAAAGCAGGAACAAAAGGATGGATTTAATAGGACACTGTCCTTTTAGCTGAAAATCATTCAGTAAAGATACATATGTAGACCATTCTTGCTCTATGTAAATTTGCATTCAAAACTTTATGCAAAGAATTCTGAAAGAAATCCATATTCCAAAAAACTACCTATGTAATTTTACTGTCAGTATTGTGTGCTTTCTTTTTCTCCCTCCCTTCCCTCTTCCTCTCTCTCTCTCTTTCTCCCCCCCCCCCCCCAAGCTCTTGCTCCATTGTTTCCTCCCCAGCACTCCACCCTCCAAAAAATACCTTAAAAAACCCTTTATGTGAAAGCAGAATGCTGGATGGGAGCAAGGCTTGAAACCTTCAACACTGAGAGAGGAGACTTTTTGCATCACTCTGCCAATCTGTCTATGTGTCTGGCCCCTCTACATGTTTGTGTGTGTTCTCCCCCTGCAACTTTGTGTATGTTCTTCCTCTCAATCCTGGATAAGCCTCCCACATGTTCCTCCTCTTGCTCTCGATTCTTTGTCCCTGGCCCTCATGTGTCCATGCATCCCCTCTTTCTACAGGCCTATGGTCCCCTTCTTCCTTTTCTTCTCCATGTCTGTAGGCAAATTAGCAGAATATAAAAATTACTTTAGTAGAAGTCTGCAGAGAATCCACATATGTAAAGGGAAAACTATCTATTGTCAAATGAGATAACATGTAAAGTATTTAGCAAACTTTTCATAAAAATGCTAGCTCATATATAAACTATTAGAAAAGGGGAGAGCAGTTGGAAAAAATAATTCCATTCTCTAACTTGGGAAGATGTGCTATGTAAACAAATATTTTTTGTTGTTAAACAAATAAAAGAGAATACTTCAAATAACTTCAAAAAGTACTTCAAAAAACCCTGATTTGACTGTGGTGAGTACTTCTATCACCACGTAAATGTCTACCTCTTGTACCTTAGTACAACACGTAATCATAAATTTAGCACTGGAATGACTTTAGAGGTCATTTAGCACAAACTCTTTATTTTTCAGAGAAAGAAACAGATCTAGAGAAGTGAAGTGACTGACTTGTTCTAGGTCATATAGGTAGTTAAATGTTAGAGCTTAAATATGAATTCAGGTCATCTGACTTTTAATCAGTCCACTTTCTACTGTTTCATGAGTTCCTGTGGATCCCTCTTCCTCCCCCTGCAAAAAATTTTCAATCTTTTGGTGGTGAGCTTTTCTACTCAGTCTACAAGGAGTTAGCATGCTCTAACTAGATGGAATCTTTATGGCTGTATTGGTTGACACACCCCATTAAACAAAAATGGGATCTACATTCTCTTCAACCAATGGTGTATCTTTTCCATGGTAGGCAGAACTGTACTAAAGAGGGTTTCTTGTTGGGAGCTCCATATTGCAAAGAAATGGTTCTGCTTAAAGCATTTTTTTTCTATTGGCGCATTTGTTTATTTTTTTGGTGGGGGGAGGTCACATTTATACAGGAGATGAAGTAAGCATGGTATAGTAGGTAGAATACTATACTATCTGTCAGAGAGACCTGGGTTCAAATCCAGATTCAAAACTGAGACATGTCTGGCTAGTAGAGAAACCATGGACCAGTTACTTACTTGTTCTAATCCTTAGTTTCCTCATCAGTGAAAAGGAAGGGGTTGGACTAAATGATTTCTAAAGTCTCTTCCAACTTAAATCTAGTATCCTGTGAGCTTTTTCCTAACCAAAATAGTTTAAGATTTCTAGAATTACATCATTTATTTCTCACAACTTGTAATCAAACAGGAATTTGGGTGCTATTTCTGACAACAACTTCCACTAGGAAAAAAGACCCACTGATCTCAGTCTCATCTTTTGGTTTGATAATTGACAGCAGGACACAAATGTGCTTAAGGTGGTAGTTTCAATACCTATTCAAACCAGTTAATATCACATACCCAGAACAATTCTCTCTCCTAGCCACAGATGGCACCTATCAATCCCCAGTCAGTAGATGAAGGAGTAGGAGGATTGAATCTAAATCCTCCCCTTCACCCCTGGAAAAACAACTCAAAGTACCTGCACTAAAGACAGTGGGATGATAACTCCATTTCCACATTTATTCACTCTATAATTAGTCCCTAAAAAGTGTTGGTGCTGGTGTTCTATACCTGGGGAGACAAAGAAAACACTTTGCAGGATTTCGTTCTTGGTGACCTCCAAAATTTCCTTGGTGACATTCAACAGCCTCCCCACAGTTGGGGGGACACGACGGAAATCCAGAATCCTGAAAAAGAGAGTAGGGCATTAGTTCTAATCTCTGTATCCTTTACAAATCCCTTCCCCTTCCCCAACCTTTCTTATGGAATTTACCACTTTCTGCTTCCTCTAACAGTTGTTAGATAGAAGTCTTTCTGCCTTCGATATTTATTAGCAGTATGCTCAAAGGCAAGTCACTTAGCCCTGTGAGTCTCAATACCCAGTCCCATCTTTATATTGTGAGGATAAAATGAGGATATATATATAAGACTATAAAAAAGTCAGTCATTATTGTTGTTATTGTTATTGTTTTTATTAGCACTGATCTATTATTTCATTGGTACGTGGGACTCCAAATCAGAAGATTCCTCCTATATTATTATTGTTACTATGTCCATTACTGCTACTTCTTGAATACAACTGTGTCTATCTTTGTGTCCCCAGAGCCTAGAAAAATGGTTTTAGTCATAATTTGTGCTCAAGAAATGGCTGTTGAATCTCTTTTGTTATAATAGAGAAGGACCCTTTCCTCACAGTACTACTCCTCAGCTCTACTCCTTAGACACACACCATAGAGGCAGAGCTCATTTCACAGGCCAGTGCCAAATTTCATTGTCCCCTGGATGCCTGTTCAGGATTCTGAATAAGTTTAGCCAAGAGAAGTAAATGAGTAACCATGGGGTAAGAACTGATAGTATCCTCCATGGAATCTTCAATTTTAAGTTAAGTGGGGCAGTGGTCCTACTTCATCACTTCCCCGTAGCCATACCAGTCATCTTCTTGGCTGAGCCTTAAACTATTTATTCATCTCCAAAAGGAGCTAGGAAACTTGGGAAAGTGCTTTCAATTTACTGTATTTGGTTTCCCAAAAATCTAAGTAGCTTAGGGCAGAAATCATTCTCCCCAATTCTAAGATAGGAGATCTGTGCTGCAGAGAAGTTAAATTTTAAAAATTACCAATAATTACTAAACACTTATGTATCACCTTAAATTTTTCAAAGTACTTTATATACATTCAATTATTTGGTCCTCATAACTGTGAAATGAATGCTTTTATCCCCTCTTTACTAGAAATAGAACTAATAGGTATTTAAAGTTGGGTTTGAATCCAACTCTTCCTGATTCCAATTTGAGCATTTTATTTACTCCTACACACTGCCTCTGGAAGTAAGTTAATAGTAGCATGAAGATTCCTAGCCACTAACTGTAGTGTCATAATACTTCTATCTATAAGTAGTGAGATGGGGAGAGGAATCCAAAAGAAATAGATCAGTAGGAAGAAATGTCAGATAGTCAGATTGAGCCAGAAAGGCTGCCCAGATCCAGTCTCAGGAAGGTCATACCCCAGCCTCCCTCTCAATACCATCTACTTGGTCTTCAGGCTAATAGTACCCACCGGTCCAGATGGAAAGCTGCGATCTCAGCATTATGTCTTTGAAAGTCAATGAAGTAGAAGTAGTCTTCAGGTGTCTCTTCCTCCCGTTGCTGTCTGGAAAGAAGCAAGGAGTCATGATTTGATGATCTGAGCATATATACTGGCAATTTTTTTTTTCATTCCTTTTTTAAGCTACACAAGAATGATATGGCCAAAGTTAAAAAACAAACAAAAAAAAAAAAACCCTTTTTTTTTTTTTTCTTGATCTGGATGGTAGTCCAGAAAATCTCTCTAATTTCTAGGCTCAGTTTTTCATTTGATAAGCTAGCTTTGCTTTATGTGGTCCCTTTACCTCCTTATATTCTTCCCATGAATATATGAAATCATATTTGTTATAAACTTCTAGCTTCATTGGGAGGTAGGAGAGGAGAGGTTATTTCCCTATGACATCACATCCTATGACATAGGAAGTGTCCCTATGATACTTCTGAAGTGGGAAGCCAATCTAAGGCACTGACCCTTCTGGTAAAATGCTTAACAATGCTAAATATTATAAATGTAAAAATGCTACATTTATGGCCTTCCTTGATACCTGAAATGACAATGAGATCCATAAGATCCTACTCTTCAGACTGGGAGAAGGGATAAGAGTTTGGTGTAACCATGCTGCAAATCCAGGGAAAGGTTTCTCACAGTACCCTCATGAATTTCATCTTCCTTCTGCCATGGTCTAAAGGCTAAAAATATGCTAAATAAAGGCCCATTAATTTCAGCATTGAAGTTCTTATCTAATTTTTCTGGAAAGTCCTTTATAATTCCACTAAATCATGAATCAGTGTGTAGAGTATATGAGAGTAATAATAGATGTCTGTCTTTATAACAGCCAAGATACTGGGATCCTGCAGTATCAGAGCTGGAACTGACCTCAGCAATCCTGACTCCCCTTCCAATTCTACTTCCATTTTACAAATGGGAAACTAGGTCCCAGAGAGAGGTTCAGGTTTTTTCATCTGTAGGACCCTCCATAGTCTGATGCTAGACTATTTTTCTGGTTTTATCTCCTCCATGTTCTCCATACTTCAACCAGGGTTATTTGCTGTCGCCTTTATACAGCCTACACTTTCGGTCACTGTGCTTTTGCTTACTCTTTCCTGTGCAAGAAATAACCTCACAAACTCCTTTTCCTGTTGAATTCCAGCACATCCCTTCAAATCCTAACTCTTCTAAATATCCTTCTACATACTAACCTTAGTAATAATAATCTTTTCTTTCAAACAATGCTTTTTGGAGTATCTCTCTAATGCACGCATCCTAAAATGTTGTATATTATGATTTGATGGGTATGTACCTTATACCATATCCTAGACCAGTGTAGTCAAATTCAGAGAAATGGGAGCCACCAAATCATATTATTAATATTATCATTGTTCTGTTATATTTTTAGTTATCTCGATAAATATTTTCTAATTATATATTTTTTTCTGTTTCAAGCCAGTGTTTGTTGTAGGTCACAATGAAGCTGGCAGGGCATATGTTTGACACCTCTGTTCTTAAAATATAAACTCCACACAAAAGACTTTCCTCATTTTTTTCCACTGGTACTTCATACAACATTCTGCATACATTGATTGGTGCTTTATAAATGCTAGTTGAATTGAAAGGTCAGGTTCAACTCCTACACTGAATAGATAAAGGAACAATAGGAGTGTTATGATTTGGTCACAGAAGTAGTGAAACAGCAGAGATATATTCTGGAAAAAAGCAAGGAGTCATGATTTGATGATCTGAGCATATATACTGGCTACTTCATGTCCTTTTTTTTTTTTTTTTTTTTTTTTTTTTTAAATTTCCTTTTTAAACCACAGGAGAGCATAGTTATCTGTTTCAAGCCAGTGTTTGTTGTAGAATTACAACATTGTTTGTTGTAAAATTACAATTAGACCGAATTAGAACTCAGGTTCCTTCTTCTCCAGCACCAGGAAGTTGGCTACAGAGCCAGAACTGGAACCCAAGTTCAAGTTCAGTGTTTTTGTCCAGGATAATATTTAGAAGAATTAAATTTCATCATTAAGAGCTCTTGGATAGACAGAATCTGAATTAGTTGGAAGAATTAAACAACCCTCAATGGTTTTGAGAAATAGACTTCAGAGAATTGGTGGGAGCTCTGTTTAAGCAGAAGAGAACAAAGAAACAGAATGAGATTAATTCAGCAGAAAAAGACTTCCTTACTTTGATGAAAACTTAGCATGTCCCTGTTCCTAGTGCTATCCAAGTCTTAAAAGAAACTGATTATTTTGAAAGGAGTTATGTGGATTAGGGAAGGTTCATAGGACTATGAATTCAGAGTTGAGTTCTTCTGGTTCAAACTCTTCATTTTGTAGATGAAAGAAATGAGGCTCAGAAGTTAAGTGAACTTTAAAGTCGAACACCAAATTCAAAATTTTTTCCACTATATCAAGCAGTCCTTTGGAGAAGAGGAAGGAAATGTGAGCACCTATTCCTTTTTAAAATCTTTTCAGGGTTCTTCCTAGAATACAATCTTTCTATGAAAGAATCCTTTAAGGAGGCTGCAGGTCAGTCAACAATTTTTTATTAATATCTAGAAAGCACTCTGCCAAGTGCTAAGGATACAAAGAAAGGTGAAAACATGATTTCTGACCTCAAAGAGCTTACCTTCTAATGGGAGACACAACATGCAAACACCTGTGTTCCAACAGGACTTCTATTATTGGAATATGAAAATGATCATTAACAGATAAAGAAGATAATTAAATGTGGATATTAGTCTTAGTGTTCACTTTGCCAGAAACATGAAAGATAATGCCCTTGTAATAATTTCGTAAGCTAAGGAGGGGTACTTTTGTAGGGCTACAAAATATTTTAAATGTAAATAAATAGTACAAAAATTTAAACAATAATTTGCAAGCTGCAAATGAAAAGAAAAAAAAAAAAAGGAAAACAAAACAAAATCTCTCCTAACTTGCTATGCAGCCACACCAGATCCATATCAATACACAAAAGCAGGATCACTCATTTTTAAAAAATTATTGCACATTTTATTTCAACATTGATTCTCATTTTTTCCAATTTATAAGCATTCATTCTTTCCTTCCCCTTCCCCCATTGAATCAAAAAAGAAAAAAAAAGAAAGACAATTTCACAAGTATATAGACGCATAACATGAATTTCCACATTGACCATGAATAAAAATATTAATTTTATTTGCATTTTTGGTCCATATCAAGCCATATGTTTTGTCTCTGGTCCTTTGGAATACTGATTTTAACATTTAACATTGATCAGAGTTCTTTCAAAGTCTTTGAAAATTATTTTTTTCTTTATAATGCTGTCACTATATAAATTGTTCTGCTACTGCTTCACTCTAAATTAGTCAGGCTTCCCTATTTTAAAAGGGAAGGATGCCTATAGTCCCAATTCAGTAAACAGCCTTTGAGAACCATCATTCCCCAAATTCTCCATAGAATATAAGAACTGAAAAGGGCCTTAGAGATCATCTAGTCCATTTCTCTCCAATTTTACAGGTGAAAATTAAGTCTAGATTCCAAATCACTATTGATCAGAGAAATGCAAATTAAGACAACTCTGAGGTATCATTACACACCTGTCAGATTGGCTAAGATGACAGGAACAAATAACGATGAATGTTGGAGGGGCTGTGGGAAAACTGGGACACTGATGCATTGTTGGTGGAGTTGTGAAAGAATCCAACCATTCTGGAGAGCAATCTGGAATTATGCCCAAAAAGTTATCAAACTGTGCATACCCTTTGACCCAGCCATACTACTAATGGGCTTATACCCCAAGGAACTACTAAAGAAGGGAAAGGGACCTGTATGTGCCAAAATGTTTGTGGCAGCCCTTTTTGTAATGGCTAGAAATTGGAAAATGAATGGATGTCCATCAATTGGAGAATGGTTGGGTAAACTATGGTATATGAATGTTATGGAATATTATTGTTCTATAAGAAATGACCAACAGGAGAAATACAGAGAGGCTTGGAGAGACTTACATCAACTGATGCTGAGTGAAACGAGCAGAACCAGAAAATCATTATACACTTCAACAATGATACTGTACGAGGATGTATGCTGATGGAAGTGGATTTCTTCAACATAGAGAAGAGCTAATCCAATTCCAATTGATTAATGATGGATAGAATCAGTTACATCCAGAAAAGGAACACTGGGAAATGAATGTAAACTGTTATTTTTACCTTCTGAATCCAATTCTTCCTGTGCAACAAAAAATTCGGTTCTACACACATATATTGTATCTAGAATATACTGTAATATATTTAACATATATAAGACTGCTTGCCATCTGGGGGAGGGGGTTGGGGGAGGAAGGGAAAAAATCTGAATAGAAGTAAGTGCAAGGGATAATGTTGTAAAAAATTACCCATGCATATGTACTGTCAAAAAATGTTATAATTATAAAATAAAATAAAATTTAAAAAAAAGAAAAAAAAATAATTGATAATAAACATCAGATGAGACATTTAAAAAAAAAAAAAAAGAAAATTAAGTCTAGAAAACTTAAGTGATGTGTCCAAGATCACATAGTTGGCCAGTTGTAGATTGAGATCTTTTGATTCCTAGTCTTTGTCCCTGTACAACACTGTTTTTCTACTTTTCCTCTAAGTAAATATAGGTAAATACTAGGGATTCAGCTAAATCAGCATCTTTGGATTTTCTCAGAAGAAAGTACATTCTGAGTTGTAAAAAAAAGAAAGGACAAGTTGCATTTCCTCCAGGTCTCTCTAAGTGGGACATTAAAGTTTTCTTTGTCTTCCATCCCACAGACAGGAAGGATTGTGTTCATTTGTAGTAAAACATCTACTTCTTTTGATTAATAGATATTTGCTTAGGGGATATTACATGAAAGTTGCCAAACTCTAAATGACTGGCTTGGAATGTTTTTGCTGCTTTTCTCGAATATGAGGAGAAATTGTTGAGGAAAACACCCAATGGAGCATAAGATAGACAGTAGAAGTGGGGAAGGCTGGTGCTTACCTCATGGGCTTGAACATTGCCTTCCCGAAGTCTTGGAACCTCAGGACCAGTTTCAAGTGGACTCCACTGGGCTTCACAACTGGGACAATGGCATTGGATAGAAGGATGAGTTTAGAAGTTTCCTGGTTCTAAGATTCAGATCCTAATCTTGTTCATTGACCAGGTCTGGTTTATAGCTTGACTCCCTCCCAATGTTAGGATCTTAGCTTAAAACAATTCATTTCAGCAACCATTAATTAAGCTCCTGTTATATTCGAGGCACTGTAATGAGCAGATAGTTAAAATGTCTCTATTGGAAAGGATGCCTTTTATATTGCCCATAGGGAAAATCTCCAGGATACTGGTGGCTTCAAGGAATGTTTGTCTTTCCCCTACTGGCAAAGGAAACAACATAGCTGTCTCCATACTGTTCTGAAAAATCTATGGGACTTTCTTCTAAGAGTTGTAGGCAGAACCCCAGTATCCTTAGTATGCAATCTCTTTGATTTTATTCTTCCACTTCTGAGAGTGTTCAGTTTAGCTTTTATTGTTATTATTGAAACAGTCAAGCTTTTATATTTTTCATGTATTATGTGCCAGAACTCTTCCTGGTGCTTAATACGTCTGAATGGATGGCCAAGCCTTTCGGTGCTTCTATATAGATAGTAGGGTCCGTGACAAGACACTTAACAGGGGCCAGACAGAGGTGGGAGTGTGTCACTTACTCTGGGTGCAGTCACATACCCCCAGCAAAGCCTTCTCATCCTGACTGTAATCTGAAAAGGAGAGGAAACAGAGTGAAACCAATCTTGCCTACACAACAGACATTCCTACATAACACATTATGATCTGTCCCCTCTAATTCTCTAATTTCCTGTCTTGCTCCTAGTCTCAAGACTGTAATTCAGTGGAATATGTGACAGCATGAAAGCACTGAAGAAAACGTGAATTATTATCCCATCTTTGCTGATTTCTTGCTATGTGAACTCTGATAAGTTCCTTTATCTAGGGAAATACGGTGGCCAGATTGGGACATGTCAAAAGATCTGAATTTTAATCTTTTGTCTACCACATACTAGCTATATGCTCCTATGCAAGTAGTTTCTGAGCTGTGGTTTCCTCATTTATAAAACCAGGTGACTAGACTAGAAGGTCTTTCAGGTACCTCATGATTCTGACACTTTCTAAACTTGTGTCTTAGTGTCTTCATTTCCTTTTTTTCTAAAATGGAAAAAACTAAAACTCTTCCTTATACCTAGGAGGCAGTAGCTTGTCGTAGAAAGAACACTGGACTGAATTCCAGCTGTGTGATCAACCAGCTGTATGATAATGAGCTAAACACTTCCCTATTCTGGGATCCAGTTTCTTCAACAGCAAAATGAGTGGGTTTGAAAAGATGATCTCTAATCTCTTCCAGCTCTAACTCTGTGTATTCTATTTCATCAAATGGCTGTGGAAATATAAAATTTTAAAATGTGATAGCTCTTTTATAAGCTTAAAAACATTTTAATAATGTAATAGCTCACTGTTATTTTATAAAGTGTCTCAAATCATTCCCCTTCAGTGGTCAGGCTGTTGCTGGGCCCTATGGTGAAAAACTGATTAAAAACCTGGTAAATTCCAGGAAACCTCACCAGCACTGATGGTAGGGAAGTGCCTCATGTCATGAAGGAGTTTGTTGATGGTGGGACTTGATCTGGAGTACAATCCATGGCGATTGATACCAAGTTGGAACTGGACCCAGCTGGCGTCATGTTGGAACTGTAGTGGGGCCTCTGAGGAGGTCTGATTGAGTTTCTCTTTATATGCCTTGTGTCGTCTGAAAGAAGATACTAAGACTTTTCATTGAATGATGGAGAATCCAAATTCAAATACTTTATATTCTAAAGCTGGAATGAATCATAGCTGTGATATGGGACCTGGAAAGATCATATAAGAACCACAAGAAGACTATTGAAGAAAGCAGACCTAGATTAATCACTAAGAGTCAAGAACTATGTGGTCATCATTGTCTTGGACACTGTTGCAGAAGAGAAGGCAAAGGAGGGGAAGGAAAGGATGAGAGAGGAATGGAGGAAGGGAAGGGAGGAAAGGAGGATTTATATAGTTCTTCCTGTTCCAGGCACTGTGCTTGGAAGCCCTTGCAATATTATCTCATTTGATCTTCACAACAATACTGGAAGGTAAGTGTTATTATTTGTTCCTGTTTTACAGGCAAGGAAATTGAGCCTGAAAGAGATTAAGAGATTTGTTCAAGGTTACATAGCTAAGGATCTGAGGTTAGAGTCTGAATTTAGGTCTTCCTGACTAGGCCTAGCATTCCATCCACTGGGGCATCTGGATGCCCTCAATAAGGCTTCCAGTCAGGAGTGGGCTGAAGTCAGCTTGACAGCTCTAGAATCTGTCAAATTTTCAATGTGAACATTTATAACTTGGAAATCACCATAGGCTACAAAGCAGGATTTGATTTGTTGTTTTGTAAATTGTCTTTAAGTCAGTGATAAGAAATCGTTAATAATGTAGATTAAATATAGAAGTGTGTCCACAAGTAAATTTTTCTTTTCTTTTTGAAGAGCTAGTTGTTAAACATGTCCCAACACACGCCTGCTTATAATAATTTGAGGAGACAGGAAGTTACATACATGAAATAGAGAAAAATACAATATTATTTAAAATCAATTATAGCTTATGGTTCAGGCTGGGGCAAAGGAACACATATGGCACAGTAGAATGTGGACCTTGAGGTCCTCTGATATTTCCTAATTGTCGTGACCTTGGGCAAATTTTTAACCTTGTTTACCTTAGTTCCTCATCTGTAAAATGAGTTGGAAATGGCAAACTACTCTAGTTTCTTTGATAAGACAACCTAAAATGGGTCATAAAAAATTAGACACAATTGAAAACAATTAAACACCCCCACACCTAAACCCAAGGTAGTAAAGGATCACTATGGGCAGGCTTTATAATAGAAATCAGCTGATTTCTAAAGTATTGAACTTTTATTAGTAGAGAGATAAAATGAGAGAAGATATAGACACAGAATGTTTGAGAAATTCATACTGGTTTGAGTTGAGAACAAGTGGGAGATAATAGTTGAATACATGTAGAAAAATCTGTATTGATTAGCAGTGACACTTTGGGAAAGTTATTTTCCTTATTTGCTTTTTTTTTATTTTATTTTTTTTTAATTTTTTTTTTTTCACTGAGGCTGGGGTTAAGTGACTTGCCCAGGGTCACACAGTTAGGAAGTGTTAA